>NC_027751.1:20381399-20407194 GCF_000695525.1 Brassica oleracea var. oleracea | reverse complement strand
TAAAAGGATTACTAGATGCAATGATCGAATGATCAGTCTCATACTAAGATTGCTTAAGCAAATAGATTATATGATTTAGGGGAAAGCCTTATTGAAATCATATACATTGATTTATTCTATTGCTTACATAGAATTCTGAGTGCTTGAATTACTCGTTAAATATTCAGATGTCGAGATTTGAACCCTCAGATTACTCTGCCTTAAATCTCTGTGGAGATAATTACCTAGAATGGGTAAAGAATACTCTTTTTGCCCTGAGATCCAGAGGACTCGGACAATGCATCAATGAGTACAATGATATCATTGACAGTGAAAGGCATAGAGCTATAACGATTATTCGTTGTTATCATCTCACTGAGGAATTAAGAGACCTGTATCTCCATGTTGATGATCCTTGTGATCTTTGGTTACAGTTAAGGAAAAGGTTTTGTGTTTAGACTTAAGAGATTACTTTGATTGAAAGCTTGTCACCTAGATTGGATCTTAGTTACTTGAAGTCAATTCCCAATACCCATGGATTCACTTGTTTAAATTGATTAAAACCTTGTTGTATTGCTCTGTTTGCTATTGTTAGTTGTCACACACTCACCACTATTGAATCTACTTAGCTTAAGAAATGACTTGTATTCTCACTGATTCACATCACTAGGACTGGTTCGACATTCACCCCACTATACTACAACATTTGCAATAGGCAGAAAAACCTATTATCAAATTGGCGCCGTCTTGATCACTCTAAACCTGATTTCTAAACACTTCTCATCAGACATGATTAGATGAAGTGTTTGAATCAACTCAACTAAGCTCTAGTGAGATTAGCCAAGGACACTTGATGTTAAAATTGCTAGATAGTTATTAAACTTGAACTTAAAGATTGCTTGATTGAATTAAGCCAAAGACATTTGATGTTTAATGATTTCTAAGCAAATGGACATTTACCTAGACATAGGACTTGTCTAAAATTGTGTTTAGACTTAAGAGATTACTTTGATTGAAAGCCTGTCACCTAGATTGGATCTTAGTTACTTGAAGTCAATTCCCAATACCCATGGATTCACTTGTCTAAATTGATTAAAACCTTGTTGTATTGCTCTGTTTGCTATTGTTACTTGTCACACACTCACAGCTATTGAATCTGCTTAGCTTAAGAAATGACTTGTATTCTCACTGATTCACATCACTAGGACTGGTTCGACATTCACCCCCCTACACTACAACAGTTGCAATAGGCAGAAAAACCTATTATCAGCCAAGGAACAAGGATTACATAAGGTTTATGAATCCGAATATCCAACAATGAAAGGAGAAAAGTAATAAGCTGGTATAAAGAATGATAAAGAATGGTATCAACCATCAATGTTTTGGCAAAGATCCTCGGACTAGAAAATAATTTATAGACGTCCATATGCTACAATGATAGCAAAATAAAATGCCAGACACATTGACCCGAGAGAAAGAATGACTATGTCATCCCAGCTTAGCACCACACGGTTTTGATGTCTTAAAGACACAACCAAGTTGCTACAAAGTCTATATAAGATAGACCAAATAAATGTTCCAAATAAAGTTCCATAAATTCTAAGGAACCTCGGAAAGAAAGAAAGGTGCATGAGATAAAATCCGAGTTTTATTAAAGGAAACCATTCCAGACATTGAGATATAAGGCTGGCCAGCTGAACAACTAGGTACCATACCATATAGCTTGGGACGCCAAGTTATAAGGTTATTAAGGTCCTATATAATGATATCTCAAATTGATTTATACCATGTCTGGAACTAAAAGGAACTATATATATATATAAGTGTGTCGACACATACATTCATAGAAAATGCGCAAGCATGTAGCACATGAATACAAAGATATGTATCGAGGATCATAAACCCACACAAGATTACTCATAATGAATAATGAAAGAAACGTGGGGTTTAAAGTGATATATATAAGGCGTATTGTATTGGCCATGAATATGTAAACGACATATGATGCCCAGTGTATATAAATCCTGAAAGAAGGATAAATCGTGAGACAAACCGGAAAATGTCTATATAATCTAATGTGGTGGATACTACTACATATTTCACTACATATGATGTCTTGAAGAAATTCAAAAGATGTAGTATGCTATATATGACTCACTGGATGATGATGATGATAATATTATTAGTACCAAAAGGTTTACCAAACGATATTGAGCTCATAATCAAAAGATGAGAAAAGAAGTTCTTTTGAACAGCATTTTCCTAAAGTTGTTCACGGACTGAATTAAATTACTACATGTAAGCAAGTGAAGAGTTCTATAAGAACAATTCAAATCAGTCCATAGAGGAATTTTAAATTCCTTGTGTTTTATACTAACCAGCCTAAGATAGGTTAAATGGTTATTCATTAAACCATAGAAAAGGTTATAGACCATCACCACAAATTAGCCAAATTTTGGTAATACTTATGGTTGGTCGAATTCTCAGCATGAACCAACCAAGCTGTGGTATGAATGAATAAGCTATCATAAAGATAAGCTATAAGATCGAAGTTCATCTTTGAACAAAAGGTATAGGACCACATTATGCGTCCATATGCGACCCAACGGGTCCGACCATCATATATGAAGATAATGCAGCTTGCATTGCTCAACTCAAAGACGGGTATATCAAAGGTGACCGAACCAAACATATTCTACCCAAGTTTTTCTTTTCCCATGAGTTGCAGAAAGCTGGAGAGGCCAACGTCCTTCAGATCCGGTCTAGTGAAAACTCAGCCGACCTCTTCACCAAATCATTGCCCTCTTGCACATTCAGGAAGTTCACGCAACAAGATTGGCACGCGTAGACTCAAGGACCTTCAGTGATGTCCAAATCAGGGGGAGTAATGTGTGTTGTACTCTTTTTCCTTTCTCTGGTTTTCCTTTTCACCACATTGGGTTTTGGGTTTTCCGGGAGAGGTTTTAATGAGGCAACATTAGCATGTTACAAACCCTATTTGGTTATAACATCCAAGGGAGAGTGTTATGAATCATGAAGTGGATGGTCCATAACCTAGACCATACAAGTTCAAGACTAGAGTCCATTGGGGGGTTTACATCCAGCCACATGGAAGACCCATTCCACCTTAATCTTTATGAGTTTGACCATGTCATTATGTAGAGTATCTTTGTAATCAATTCTCCCTTTCACTCCACCTTATATGAACCACTATATATAGTGGTGTAAGCAATAAGAAATATACAACACATTCTCACAAATCTTCTCTCAAATTTTAACATTAATCATTTTTTATATATTTACTCCGGTCAGTGTTTAATCAAAGGTACGTAAAGTGACTTCTTTTTGTATTCATAGTTATCTCGGAGAGAATCAATTAACCGTAGATGCAACATTTATTTTTATTTTATCATTGTTTATTATATAATTTTTTCCTAATTATTCTAGTTTATGGACTCCCATTTACATATTATAAATATCTTAAAAGATAATTCTAAAATAAAAAATAACAATTGATTTTTTAATTACATATCATATAATTTATATCTTAACTACATAATACAATTTTTTTATTATTTTTTTTTGAAACATAATTTTTTTTGAAACATTTTTTTAAATTTCTTGTATATGTTATCATATAACTTAATGTAATATTTGAATTACACACTATTAAAAAATATAAAAAATACTCTTTTGGCTCCACCAAAATTGTAATTATGAAATTCTTACACACTATTAAAATTAAGTTATAATACCAAAAATAACTTTATTATACTACACATTTGGAAGAATTTCATAGTAAGAAATTCTTCACTCTTTTCAGAATTCAACATATCCGAAAGCAAAGAACACAATGTCTGATAAGCTTACACGAAGTGCACGGACTCAGTCTTCTGCTATATATGGTTTATGATGATTCGATTCCACCGAGTTGGCTCTCGGACTCGAGATCTTCGTAGTTTAGTATAGCCTATGTTGAAAAAGTTATTTTAATACATAATTTATTTTTAAAAATAATGTCTGAAGGCGATGGCGGAAACCCTACCGATGAAGACAGCACCCCACTCCGAATTCCAGCATCGGCGAGCCACGCTCCTCCAACTCGAACCAAACCACTCCACTGAGGAATGCCCAGAAATCGAAATCGTCGAAGGAGTTGCTTCTATTCAGATGCAATTTTTGATGAAGCATAGCTCCTTTGGAAAAGTTTAGTGGTTGGTTACTTCATTGGGGGTGCGCCCCATGTAGGTTCCATTCACGCTACTGTGAATCGAATCTGGTCATCTCCAAAAGCGGGGTCCAAAATTGATGTTCAGTTCATTGATAAGAACACGTTTTTGTTTCGTATTGACAACAATCAGATGAGGTCTAGAGTGATTGGTCGTAAGTACTGGCACATCTCCGATGTGCCACTTGTAGTGAATGAATGGTCACCGGAATCGGCGTTAAACCCTCCGGATCTTTCAGCTATGCCCGTATGGGTTGATCTCAAAGGGGTTCGTAATGGTCTTTTTTCCCAAAAAGGCCTAAAGTGTCTTACCAAAGCGGTAGGAAAGTTTGTTAAGCTTCACCCAAACACTGAGCGCTGTACGTGTCTGGATGTAGCTCGTGTGCTAGCAGAGATTGATTTGCATCAGCCTCTTGTTGAGAAGATCGTGTTCAAGGATAAAGATGGTTTGCAATGGGAGATTGAAGTGCAGTTCCCGTGGCTCCCTGCTCGGTGTAGTATCTGTCATGGCTGGGGTCATAAGAACACTGAATGTAAGGACACATGCATAAGGATGTTGAGGCGTTCAGAAGATGTAGGAGAGGAGACTAGCTTTGGTACAGTTCCCCAAGAGATTGTGGTTGTTACTACTGCTGTCATTGGTGGTACGGTACCCCAAGAGACTGAGGTTGTTACTACTGGTACTGATGCTATTGGTGCTACTGGTACTAATACTACAGAAGCTACTGCTGCTACTGGTGGTATGCTAGGCCTTCTAAAAGAATTAGAAGCCTTACCAAAGGATGGTTCCCTTCAGGCGCTGAATAGTTCTGTCTCTAAGGAAGCCAATCCAGAAAAAGTTTTGCGGATCACGCTCACTGACCCAACGATTGAAGTGTTCCCAGCAACTGAAGTAGGAGGCTGGGCAACGGTTTATGGTAAATCGCACAATGAGTCTGAGACAGTTGAGATTGAGAACCAAAGTTTGGAAGAGAGATTTGCGACGGTGGAAGATCCTATTGTGGTTTCTCCATCACGTTTTAGCCCGTTGATGGGCATTGAGGAAGAGGAGGTGGCAGAAGTAGAGGATGAAGTAGAGGAGGGAGAGATACCGGAAGAAACAGGGCACCCTATTAATCGTGTTTCCTCTGCAGCTAAGAAGAGTTCATCCTCAGTGAGCCATAAATCTTCGAAGCAGAAGGTTGTACGAATAAGAGACCTGAAATTCGTCAATCGACATGGAAACTCTAAAAAAACTTCCGTTAGGAAGTTATGGCGTCATTTTTCTCATGGAATATGTCTGGCTTCAATATGTCACGCAAGCACCACGCTCTCTGGAGTTGGATACAAACAGAAAAGCCATTGTTTGGCTGTCTAATGGAAACAAGGGTACGTGAGGAGAACCAGAGGAAGTGTATGGATGCAGCAATGCCATCCTGGAACTCAATAACAAATTATGATCATCATCATTTAGGGTGAATCTGGTTTTGTTGGTCTGATAGAGTTGTTGTTACGCTGCTGCACCGGAGTGCTCAAATGATTACTTGTGCAGTTAAAGTCCCTGAAACTGGCGAGCAGTTCATTTGTTCAGCAATTTACGCCTTTAACACAGCAGCAGAGAGGAGTCATTTATGGAGAGAGATTAGGGAGACGCAATCAGCCCATGCTCATCTGAATTTGCCTTGGGTAATGCTGGGCGACTTCAATGTCACGCTATCATCAAGTGAGCATTCTCGCAGTTTGGACTATCGGACAGATCAGATTGGTTTGAGGGCTTTTCAGGAGGTTTTGACGGACTGTTCTCTGGTTGATTTTTCTTATGGAGAGGCTCTTTTCACTTTGTGGAACAAGAGGGACGAGGATCCAATAGGGAACAAGTTGGACAGAGCTCTAGTCAATGGAGACTGGCTGCGTCATTTTCCCAATTCCCATGCTTACTTTGATGCTGGAGGAGTATTAGATCATGCTAGGTGTTTGATCAGACTAACTGGAATACATGATTATGTGAGTAAACCTTTCCGTTTCTTTAATTTCTTGGCAGAAAACGAGGAGTTTTTGCCAACCATTCAGGAAACCCAGAGCTCAACTGCTAGGCTGTTCCACTCCCGTACAGCACTTTCCTCTTTTCACAAAAAGCTGAAAATGCTAAACCCGGTTCTGCGGACTTTGAACCGTACGCATTATGGAGACCTTCCCAGCCGAACCAAACAAGCTTTTGAGGAACTGTGTGAGTGCCAGAATAGGGTATTGTCTGATCCTACCGCAGAAAATTTTTCGCAAGCAGCAGAAGCTTATGACAAGTGGAATAAACTGGCTCGTATTGAGGAGAAGTTTTATAGGCAGAAGTCATGCATTCGTTGGCTTCAGGCAGGAGATCAAAACACATCTTTCTTTCATCGATCAGTTCAAGCTCGAGCTACCCAGAACACCATCCGCAGGCTGGTAACAGAGCAAGGGGAAGTGCTCACGGCCCCTAGTGACTTTAAAAGAGAAGTAGTGGCCCATTTTCAACGTTTTCTGCAGGCGCATGAGCAAACAGAGGAGATTTCAATTGAGTCTCTGCAGGATTTATAGACGTACAGATGTCCTACTGCTGCCTCGACATCCTTGGTATCTCCAGTCACTGCTCAAGAAATCTATGAGGCTCTCCTATCTCTCCCCAATGATAAAGTCTCAGGACCAGATGGGTTTACTAAGGAGTTTTATGTTGCTGCCTAGAAAGTAATTGGTTAGGATTTCATCACAGCGATCCAGTATTTTTTCCTTTTCATGTTCTTACCGTCAGGTATTAATGCGACGATACTCTCCCTTATCCCCAAGACTGAGAATGCTGAGAAGATGAAAGACTTTCGCCTCATTGCCTGCTGTAACCTACTCTATAAGGTCATCTCAAAGGTTCTTGCGAACAGGCTGAAAGTGATCTTTCCAGATGCAGTTGAGCCAAACCAGAGTGCTTTTATCACAGGAAGACTTCTTCAGGAAAATGTGTTGTTCGCATCGGAGCTGGTGAATGGCTACCATAAAACCTCTACTACGCAGAGAAGTGCAATTAAATTTGACATCTCAAAGGCTTTTGACACTGTCAAATGGTCCTTCATTACCTCCGTTTTGAAAGCAATGGGTCTTCCGCTTCAATTTGTTCATTGGATTCGACTATGTATATGTACTGCAGCATTTTCTATCTCTGTTAACAGCAGTCTGGAGGGTTTCTTTACCAGTGCTAGGGGCATCAGGCAGGGCAGTTCGCTCTCGCCGTACTTATGTTATCCTGAGTAATGTGCTATCTAAGCTCCTTAACAAGGCAGCAGAGGCTGGGAGGTTTCAATATCACCCGCAATGTCGAGGAGTCAAACTTACACATTTGAGTTTTGTAGATGACATAGTCGTGTTCACAAACGGTACAGTTGGCTCACTTCAAGGCGTCGTGGAGGTCATGCAGAATTTTGCGACCATGTCAGGATTACACATCAATGCTACTAAATCCACAATTTTTGCATCTGGACTGGACGTGGCACCCCTTCTTGCAGCAGCGGCTAGCCTGGGTATCAGTGCTGGTTCCCTTCCTATCCGTTACCTAGGTATGCCTCTGATGACTAAATCTTTAACGCCTCTTGATTATGAACCGTTGATCGACAAGGTGAGCAGTAAATGCTAAGCTGGTCCAACAAAAGCTTATCATTTGCTGGAAGGCTTCAGCTCATCAACTCTATTATCACGAGTACAGTCAACTTCTGGAGCTCAGCTTTTTTGCTTCCCGCTAAATGTCTTGAAACTATTCAAAGTATGTGCTGCGCTTTTCTCTGGTCAGGATCACCCACACAAACTCATAAAGCTAAGGTAAGCTGGGCAGAGCTTTGTTGCCCAAAGGACGAGGGCGGCCTGGGGGTCAGAAGACTGAGGGATTCCTCAATGGTATTTGCCTTAAAGCTTATTTGGCGTCTGTTTACTCAGCATACATCACTTTGGGTCTGTTGGGTTAAGCATTATCTGCTCAAAGATAGCTCCTTTTGGGACATTAGGGACACTCAAAAAGGTTCGTGGATGCGGAGAAAACTTCTCAAGTTGCGTGGTGGCATATGGATTTCTAAAGTTTGAGGTTCATGATGGGAACTCTACTTATTTCTGGTTTGACAATTTGCTGGATATGAGGCGTCTAATTGATATCACAGGTGCAGCGGGAACAACATATCTTGGGCTACCTTGTAGAGCCAAGGTTACTGATGCGGTAAATGAGAATGGCTGGTCTATTCGAGGACAGAGAAGCAGACACTACCACGACCTCTATACTACCATTATAGATCAACCGGTCCTTGCTCCTCAAAATGGGAAAGATGCAGTTCTCTGGAAGTTTGGCGATGATGATTATCATGACTCGTTCTCAACTTCAAAAACTTGGGAACAAATTCGCAATAAAAGAGAACCAGTGGGGTGGAGCAAGGTCATCTGGTTTACACTGGGAGTGCCTCGATTCTCTTTTATCACCTGGTTAGCAGTCAAGAACAGGTTGTCAACAGGTGATAGGATGCGTTCTTGGGGTATGATTCAAGGGTGCCCTTTATGTGGAGAACCAGACGAGACAAGGGATCACCTCTTCTTCGCATGTCATTATTCATTTACGGTATGGCATGGACTGGCAAACCACATTCTTGGTACTCATACTGATCCGGACTGGCACTTGACGTTGAGCCATCTGCAGGGTGTCGGGGGAAGTAGTCTTGATACCATCCTTATCAAAGTACTGCTCTTTCAGACGACTATATATCACCTTTGGAGGGAGCAAAATGCGAGAAGACACCATACAAGTTGGATGACAGCAGATGCTATGTGCACTGTGATAGACAAGGCGTTGCGAAATCGTATCTCATCACTAAAGTATAAAGCCGATCAAAATTTCTCAGGCCTTATGCAGCGTTGGTTTTATCACACTATGTAGATTTGATCTTTTTCATTCATTCGAACTCTTGATTTACGCTTAGGTAGCAAGATAAAGTAGTCCCATATTCTTTTGTAAATGTCAATTCCCTAAAAGGATGAATAAATTTGAAATTTCATCAAAAAAAATTAAGAAATTTACATACACAACTGTTAATATTGATAAAATTATGGGTGCATGTGCCCCATTAATGTTGTACTGCTTTAGCCCCTGGTTAAAGCTGAGAATTAAAGAATTTAATAAATAATTTTTTTTTGTTTCACAAAAATTATAATTTTTGTTTCAATGTAACTTTTAGCTTCTTCACCTATTTTGCCCATATTTATTATGATAATAACTACAAATAATAATTTTTTAAAATAAATTATGTATTAAAATAAACTTTTTCAACATAGGCTATACTAAACTACGAATTATGTATTTGACCAATCACTTTCTAGGCAGCAACATAAAACTCCTTAGTAAACCCATCGGCTCGTGAGACTTTATCTTAATTTTCAGCTAGCTAAAATGGACAAAGTCTTCATGTGTACTCCCGACATCTCATGTTCGTTCTCAAATTTGTTATTTTTATGAGTTTATGCACCCACTAATAAAGTTTTCTAGACTGGCCCCGTCTATTAGTCCATAACTGGTATTTATTTGAAAGTGGAGTCCCATAAAAAAGGGCCATTAAAATGTTTCATGAAAATGCCATCAAGACTGGCTCTGCAACACATATACATAATTATACATATAGTTTTGGTCTGGCATGTACTTGACCTTCTTCACTACATTTCAGGTGGCACAAAGAAGTGGAATTTGAATCTAAGATAACGTACACAAAACATAGAGTACCCGAGGCGTACCTGTGGGCACTTGGAACATACATTGAGCCTGAATATTCTCAAGCACGAGTTACATTAGCTAGTGTAGTCATCTTACTCACAGCGCTTGATGATATGTATGATGCATATGGCACAGGAGGGAACTTGATCAATTCACATATGCATTGGAAAAGTACTCGTTTCGCAAAAAGATAAATGATTTTTATATTTTTCGTATTTTTCGATGGCAGGCTTATAACATGGTTTGCCCTAACAGGTGGCTTCCCGAAGCCCCTACGGGGATACACAGCATGAAACATCTTTACCGTGTCACAATAGATTTCTATGATAAACTCGAGGAGGAGCTTGAAATGCAAGGAAAGTCAGGTTGTGGCTCACATCTTAAGAAATCAGTTAAGACCTTCAATAATCACTTTTAAGAACACTAATTGTTGTTTTCTCTTTTGAAGCATATTTAGTTCTAACTGAATTTTCATTATCAGTTGAAATCAACAGCCAATGGATATATGCAAGAGGCGAAGTGGTTGAGAAAGGATTACACTGCCAAATTTGACGAGTATAAAGAGAATGCTATCTTGTCTTCCGCTTACTATACCATGATGGCCATGACATTTGCGGGAATGGGAGATTTCGCGAAACTCGATGCTTTTGAATGGTTAAGCTCACATCCTAAAATAAGGATAGCTTCTGAGATAATATGTCAATTCACAAATGACATTACTAGCTACGAGGTGAGCACCAACATCTGATTTTAAGCTCCTAAATATATTTTAAGTAGCTAGGATGACAAATGGGTGGTCCGTGTCAAAAACATAATGGGCCAATCGTAGACATAGTCATATACGAAGTGGAATCAAATGGCTAAGCCCAATTTTGTCTGTGGAGAAAAATTGGATGGATTACGTAGACATTGGTTGGTCCAAAATACTTAAAATTAGGTTAAAATGACTTGGAGGAAGTCATCAATGTTCACACAAATAAAATGTTCATTTAGACATGGACAGTCCATTGAAAACATTTGTTTGCCAAAGTATTGAATACATTTGACATGTTATAATTGCAGTTTGAACACAAAAGGGAGTATGTAGCGACATGCATCTAATCCATTAAAATAGAGTCCTATTTGAAATTATCATGGTATAATTTTTTTGGACCTATTGAAAATGTCATGACTAAATATAACACACACTTCATATCTCTCTTATTAATAATGTATATAATTTTCACTAAGGGTACAATTATCATCTAATTCTTAGAATATTCGACTGAATTAAAGTTAACATACCTCATATTTGACAATTATATGATTTAACCTAATTCATACACGTTTTTTTTTGGATTGATACACGTTTTTTTCCCAATTCAGTTCTTCTGTGTTTGTGCATCTCATCATCATCTATCAGCAATGGCTATTTGTTCTGTAGTGAGTAGAAAAACCCTAGACAGCTTGAAGGAGATGTCTTCAAGATTTCTGGGTTTCCTCAGAATCCTATCATTTACGCTTCCTGATCTTAACTACGATTACAATATGTTGGAGCCATCGACAGCTTCGAGATTATGCAGACGTATCACCAGAAGCATCACCCACTAATTACAACCATTTCCTTGAGTAGCTGGATCAGGCTGTGAACAAGGAGATGCTAGCAGAATGCCATAAAGTTAAACGGTGGAGGTTTTTTGAATTTTTTTAATTTTTTTTATCTCGGCTCTGTTTTGTTCTGTTGGTTGTGGAACAAGAAGATGCTTCCATGGTCGTCAAGTTGTAGAATACCATAAAGTTAAACAGTGGAGGTGTTTTGAATTTCTTTTAATTGTTGATCTCGACTATATTGTGTTGTATTGGTTGGATCTCAGAATAGATAAATATAAAAGTTACAGTCTTTTGATCAATCAAGTTGAGTTAAAGAAGTTTAGTTGTTAAGGTATTTGAGTTAGTAGAGAAATCTGGTTTTGCTGATCAGTTTAGTTGTGGTGAGTATAGTCTGATATCAAGAAGGAATCTCTTTTAGAGCGGATTCAAAGTTTGATTAGTAATGAAAGCTGGTTTAGGAGGTTCTAAAGGCTACTGAGCCTTGAGCTCAGAACCAAATATATATGATTGATAGTTTAAGGAAACCCAAGAAAAAATCGAGCAGAAGTTTTGGGTTTTATCTTTGTTCTTGATGTTTCCCCAAAAAGCAATGGAGAATGAGTGTTTTTTGTGTGTAAGAGAATGAAAGTGATTGACTTTATTACTAATGTACAAGTCATGTGAACCACTCATTTTTGGACGAACCTTGCTGCTGTCAACATGAGTTTGTAGTCTCTTTATGTATCTTCAATTACTGTTCTTTGCTTAATGGTGTGTATTTGTAACATATTACAGCAAGTTCGTGGAGAGCAACTGAAGGGTGCTTTTGGTGGCGCCATAAACACTAACTTTAGCCTCTAGAAGGTTTGGTGAAAAGAATGAGTATTGAAATTACTGTTCTGCAAACAAATCATGATGAGTGCTAGTATTTAAATTTTTAGGATAGCAACGAGCCTATATCAGTATGGATAACTTACAAAAACAGAAAGAATAGATCTCCAAAAATTTTCCTAATCGAGTTCCTAAAGGTAGAGTACATGTATAGATTTTAAAAACTCATAAACTGATTAGTTTATATTGGGCCAATGGTTTATAACTTTTTTTCAGTGGGTTAGAAATTAATTTTTACCCCTCTACAAAAAATATGATTCTAATATCAAACATTTGTTTGATTAATTCTAATAATCAAATAACTGACCAAGTAAAGAGGCAAACAAAAATTCATAAAGCACAATTCTATTATTTTTGTCATATCGAAATAAATCACAATACGTAATAACATTTGAAACTAAATTAAAAATGTATAAAAGCAAAGTACAGTAAGTAAGATTTTTTTTAACTTTCTTTAACTTTTAATATTGGTTTTCCTCTTATTTTTCATCATTGATTATTTTTTGTATCAAATATTCCAATGATGAGTTGATATTTATAATAGACACTGTAAGATAGTCTAATAAAATTCTAAGAACCCACAAAACAACTTTGCCGACCCCTATTTATAGAAAGTGTAAGATATGGTATACAAACACTTATATTAAAAATGAGTTCAAATATATTATTAGTGTTTTTTTGTTTGTCATCATATTATTAGTGTTATATACAAAGAAATTGTTGATGAAACATTAGGTGATATCTAAATTAATTTATATTAATAATTAATTTTATATTGTGTAAATTAAAAATGTCAGTACATTTTTGTTTATATTTATCTTAACATTACCCTTTATTCTTTTGTCTACAATAATATAAAATTAGTTATATCTATACATGTAGAGAAATATCATTATGTCCAAATAAAAAATAATGTAAACCACAAATTTGAAACAGATTTAATAGATTAGATAACAAACATTATGATAAAAGCAAAAATAGTTCTCCTCGCAACATAAACTCAATACATTGTAAAAGAAAAAATAACATTATATATAGCAGAATAATATACATTAAAATACACAATAATATAATAGTATAGTCACACCGGTATATCTCATAAACAAATTAATAATAACACCATAAAAGTGATACTTAACCGCACATGGCGCGGGTCGTATCTAGTTGACTGTTATATGAAGCAATTTTGTGTTTCTAAGGAACAAGCCGTTCAAGTAATAGCGAACATTGTTTCAACTGCTTGGAAGGACTTGAACCGAGAGCTAATGAGGCCTCACTCATTTTGTTTCCCTTTCTTGATCAGAATTCTTAACCTTTCGCGTGTCATCGATGTTTTCTATAGGTATACAGACGCTTACACCAACCCCAAGTTCTTGAAAGAGCACATTGTCTCTTTGATCATTGAAAATATCCCCAATTGAGAATGTTCTCTTGGTGGTGATTATACCAATCTATGGAAATGGTACTGATCCATTACGCAAACTGTGAGAACCAAAATTCAGACCGTCAATTTTCGTTTAGTTTAGGAAAATCAAGAAACCCTAACTTTCTCAGAGGTCCGGATTCTCTGCGAAAGCCAACGACAAGTAACCAAATAAATGCGGAAAATATGTAAAGACAATAAAGCGAGTTTAGAAAGAGTTGATCTTATTTCGAATCCGCGTAAGAGCGTTTCTATCATTGCAAAAGATTACAAAAGCTTCGGCCGCAAGAGCTGTCAGCGAGGTCCCTAGTTCTAACGACCAAAAACCTTCAACCTAGTTGAGTCGCAGCTCGATAACAACAAACAAAAAAGATATGAAAAAAGGTTTTGATTTGATTTCGGATTGAACCTTACGCAAGGCTGCCTATGTACCTCTTTCAAGGATCAAGCCGAAAATAGTTCGATTGAAAGAGTAGAATAAGAGATCGAACTGCCTGGGCGAGTTCGTCTAGTAATCGGGTGCAAATCATAGAAACAGAGCATGTCGAGAATAATGCCTAAAAGTTTCTAAGTGCAGAGAGTTCTAAGTTTAAAAGAATTTTCCCCTTGCCTCTTCAACCTCGACGTCCTTATATATTCCTCCTAGAGGCGGTTTGCTCTTTCCCTTTCTGCCCTTGGTCGAGTTTATCGCTTCGCGGAAATATTCCATTTTCCTTCGATCTTCGTGTTTATCTTTGGAAACTTCACATTTATCCTCCGAATTTGACATTTATCTTCTCCTGCATAACAAAAGATAAACGGTCATAACGATTGGGCTTGATTTGGTATAAAATCGTAAGTGGGCTCTTAGCCGTATTCTGGGCCCTTTCGGGTCGTTTTCCGACTTAGGCGTTTTTACGATTTTATAAAAAGAGCGCTTTCGAAACGACGTCGATTCCGAAGAACATTCAAATTCCTCGTATAGCTTAAGAAATTTGAGGTGTTCAGCTTACTGTTGCCGTTTTATACGATCAACCCGAATGTTATTCGAGAGACCGAGTTCCCGCGGTTTTTAAGTCGTAAAGTTCCAACGATGCCTCCGATCGAGACGAAACAAGAATGAGTTCGATGCAATCTCGGGAGAGGAGTTACTAGGACGAGGTGAAGACGGATTCCGGTCGATCCAGCTCGGCCGTTCGCCGAACTGGACTGGTCCAGCTCGGCAAACGGTCGAGCGGAATCCGTGTTTGATGATCAAGTTTGTTTGTTTCTACGAACTGATCTTTAGACCTTTGATAGTTTTTCCGTTCTTTCCCGACTTCATTTTTTTCTAATGAAGAGAAATCTTCTCGGACGTCTTTTCTGACATTGATTCCGTCGTGACCGATTTTGACCTCAACAGTTAGCCCCCCAGCTCGTTAGAACCATGAGCTTCTAGCATGAGGTTCTAGCGAGTGGCTTAGGCAAGTTAGGTAAGTTAGGCGGAATTAATGGTTGAAAAGGTCCGTCGTAAGTGGTCTTCTCGCTCTTCTAAGAGTGGAACGCGATAAGATTGGGGCTCACCTTATGACGGCTGCCTACGTACCCTTGTTGAAGGGATCAAGCCTTTCATAGTTCGTTTTGGAGTTAAGGTTCTTATGACATGTTTTCCAGCGAGACCTTTACGGTCTAGTTTATATGTAGAGGTTATCAGGCATGTTGCTGCCGATGGCATTTTATATGGTTGTAGAGGGAAGACTACGATTTGTCATCTCGTAATCTAACTCTGTGCGTACTGCTATATATGTGATCTGTTTCGAGAGTTTTTCGCAGTGCGTAAACTTGCGGGATTTCTGAAGACGCTCGAATATTAGCCAAGAGAAAAATTTTGGGATCTCGTATCAGGGTGTTTGATATTATGCCTAGAGATGTTAGAGACCAGTGTGCTCGGTTTAGGGCAAGACCTAGGTCTAATCACGGCTTTAGGGGGTGCGATTACTACTTCAACTTACGTTTCCCGTATCATTTTTGACCTGATTCCATCCCGTTTTAAAGTCCATGATATGTTCTCGGTTTACGTCACTTGTATGGTAGGAAACGAGCATCTCTTCGAGGAAAATTTTAAGTCTCCCGAAAGTGCTGACCAAAATTTTGGATTTTTTTTATATAGCGATGTTACCCTTGTGCCGGGTGTTTGAGAGCGATCTCTACGAGATGGCTTAGTCTGTTTAGGACGTTGAGAGTTTGTTGTGATCAGCAACAAATTTATCGGCAGATATTACCGTTTTTGACTCTTCGCAAAGGATACGTGTTTGAGAAGATGTTAGTGCGTATGACTGTTTAGTCTTCCAAGAAGGTGTTTTTATCGAGAAATGTATTTTTGTCGAAAAAACTTATTCTTCAAGCGTCTGCGACGTCTCGCGATACTGAAGGTTGGTTTTTTCTTTTGCATGCCGTGTTTTCGTGTTGCAAGAGTTTAGTCTTAACCCAACGTCGGAGAAACATTTTTGGTTTGTCTGCGGATGTTCGCAGCCAAAACTGTTATTATTGTTCGGATGCTAATAGTTTGATTTGCAATCGAGGAATTAGGACCGAGTGGACGCATAAATTTGTCCATGGGAAGAAGCGTTTTCCTTCATAGTGCTTTGTGAAGTGTTGGCCTACCAAGATCTATTATGTGCCTTTTTGAGGATGTTTCGTATAGCTCTAGGAGTTTTGTTACGAATTTTTCCTTACATGCCGCGTATTATGGATAAAACATAGCGGGCTAAAAGTGAATTGTGGAATGTATCGAACTTGGTCGATTGTCGACAAGTTTAGGTTTTCCGTTAAACATTTTGTTGTTAGGACTGAGTTTCGTTACGAATAATTTATCATAAGATTTCCGACTATGGACTATACGATAATTATTCCCTTAATAGTCACACGACGTTTTTTAAACAAATCGTAGATTGTCGTTTAGCCGTTAAGTGATGGAACGATGGTTTCTCAAATAGTTCGACTTGACGTGAAGGATGTGTTCACTCAGATAGCCAACGACGTTGTAGGTCAAGGATTAGACCATGGTACTTTCGTGTTAACATTAAGGTCATTTTAGTTTACGATCATTCTTAAAGGGCATGCAGAATTCTAGTTCTGACTTTTACTTGAATTACTTGTGAGTTTTCCTTTTGAGATTTTCACTGTCTCGTTCTTCTTGTTTATTTTGGCCTTTTCAGGCGGTTAAACAATAACAGTCTTTCAGGAATTTGCCCTGGGTCTCTATCCAAGATTGAGGGACTTACTCTAGTGTATGTCCCTAAACTCTGCTTCCTATCGTTTCCACGGTCTTATAAAATATCATTTGAATGATATTTAACCAACTTATTCTGTTATTGATTCTTAATGTGCAGCGACATTTCTTATAACAATCTTAGCGGTTCGCTGCCAAAAGTGTCTGCCAGAACTTTCAAGTAAGCTTTACTAGCCTTATCCAAGGTTATATCTCTCCAGTGAAGCGAAATTAAATTTGTTTTAGTTTCTTGGAATCTTAAGGGTGATCGGAAACACTTTAATCTGTGGCCCAAAAGCTGTTGCAAACTGTTCTGCTGTCTTCCCGAAGCCTCTCACGCTTCCACAAGACGATCCATCAGGTATTAGCCGTCTGCTTCTACTTTTGCTTCGATGGTGACCTTTTCACTTACTTCTTTGGTTGTTTTTGTTCTAGATGAATCAGGAACTCGTACAAATGGCCATCACCTAGCTGTTGCATTCGCCGCAAGCTTCAGCGCAGCATTTCTAGTCATATTTACAAGTGGAATGTTTCTCTGGTGGAGATATCGACGTAACAAGCAAATATTTTTCGACGTTAATGGTTAGTATCTTGAAAAATTCTCTGCTTTTGCATCATCTTGTGCTTGTTACAACAGTCCCATCTTAATAATGGATATTTTAGCAGAACAATATGATCCAGAGGTGAGCTTAGGACACTTGAAGAGGTATACATTCAAAGAGCTTAGATCCGCAACCAATCATTTCAACTCAAAGAACATTCTCGGAAGAGGCGGATACGGGATTGTGTACAAAGGACACTTAAGCGACGGATCTTTGGTGGCTGTAAAGCGTCTCAAAGACTGGAACATAGCCGGCGGAGAAGTGCAGTTTCAGACAGAAGGAGAGACTATAAGCTTGGCTCTTCATCGCAATCTCCTCAGGCTTCGAGGTTTCTGTAGTAGCAACAATGAGAGAATCTTGGTCTACCCTTACATGCCTAACGGAAGCGTGGCTTCCCGCTTAAAAGGTAATGCAGTTTCTTTAACCAACTTTTCGGTATTTTCCCGCTCTTTTTCGAGAGTTTTAAATTTTGCTGCAACTTTTTTTAGATCATATCCGAGGAGAACCAGCATTAGACTGGTCGAGAAGGAAGAAGATAGCGGTTGGTACGGCAAGGGGATTAGTGTATCTCCATGAGCAGTGTGACCCGAAGATTATACACCGTGATATGAAAGCAGCTAACATTTTGTTAGATGAATTAAGACTTTGAGGCAGTTGTTGGTGATTTCAGGTTAGCCAGGCTTCTAGACCATAGAGACTCACATGTTACGACGGCCGTTCGTGGAACTGTTGGCCACATTGCACCTGAGTACTTGTCCACTGGTCAGTCCTCGGAGAAGACTGATGTGTTTGGCTTTGGTATACTGCTTCTTGAGCTCATTACGGGTCAGAAGGCTCTTGATTTTGGCCGTTCCTCACACCAGAAAGGGGTCATGCTCGATTGGGTAAGCTTCTTTACTCTGTTTCTTGCTTCACTTCCTAGAATCTTGGAGGTAATTGATCGCAATTCTGGTTTATTTCGGTTCAGTCTTGCTTGAGAGGATACTTAAACCAACATAAAATTTGAAATTAACCATAATTTGGATTCAGAGCGGTTTAGATTTAAACTCGGTATTGGTCTAATCTCGGTTATGTTCCATGATTGTGATTTGGAAGAGATTTAGAACTTTTGGTTCCAGTTGGATCACTTTCATTAGCATAATAAGCTTTAAATTTGGTTCGGTCTAGATTGAATTGCGAGTCATATCGAAGAAAGACTAAATTTCAATTTGGTTTGGTTTATTGGTCTGAGAAATGAGACATGTTAAAAATGGCAGGTGAAGAAGCTGCATCAAGAAGGGAAACTAAAGCAATTAATAGACAAAGATCTTAACGACAAGTACGATAGAGTGGAGCTCGAAGAAATAGTTCAAGTTGCTCTTCTTTGCACTCAGTTCAATCCATCTAATCGACCTAAAATGTCCGAAGTTATGAAGATGCTTAAAGGCGACGGCTTGGCTGAGAGATGGGAATCGTCGCAGAACGGTGGGGCGGCGTCGCTGCCACCGCCCTTGCCATCGGGGGTGGTGATTTCATCGCCGCGGATGAGGTATTACTCTGATTATATCGAAGAATCATCTCTTGTCGTCGAAGCCATTGAGCTCTCTGGTCCTCGATGAAGAGTGGTGATCATTAGGCCTGGGACGGATCGGTTATCCGGGCAATTTTAAGATATCCGGATCCTTATCCGGCGGATCCTTATCCGGCGGATCCATAATTTTACTATCTTTATCCGGATCCGGGGTTCGCGGATATACGGGTGTCGGATATCCTTCTAAAAATTATAATATCCGGCGGATATCCGGATCCGGATTTGGATCCTTAAAATAAATAAAAAATAATATTAATATATATAAAATATTAACAATAATTCAAAAATAAAAATATATATAAAGTTTTTAATTATTTCTATGTATAATATTACAAAATTTACATTAAATTTATATATACTATTATAAAAATGAAAATATATTAAATAAAATTAATTTTTATATATAGATATTACTATTTTTGAAATAGTTATTAATAAAATTTACGGATCCGGATATCCGGAATAAAAAATCAAAATATTTGGATCCGGATTCGGCTTTGACGGATCCAACATTTTACTATCCGGATCCGGATTCGGTATCTCCGGATATCCGGATTTTCGGATCGGATCCGGATCGGATCACGGATCGAATCCGGATCTCGGATAAAAGTTCCAGGCCTAGTGATCATTCGCTTCTTTTTTCTTGGGCTCGTTTTTGTTTTGTTTTGCTTTTTATTTTATTTTATTTTTCTTTCCTTGTAAAAATGTTTATATAGCTATGAGTTGAGTATAATTTCCAGTAAAAAATATTAACTGCAGAAGAAATTGTTGTTCTAAGACTTTGAACTTTATTATACAGCACCTAATAGTAACAAACCTTTACATATACTTACGAAGTAGATCAGGGATGAATATTATATATAAATTATTTTTATGTATTATATGTTTTTTTACATATTATGAAATAATAAATATATATTGAAAGGCAAATCACCAAAATATCACATTTCTAAGTTTACGTCACAAAAATAGCTCTCAAAAACTAAAATGATCAAAATAGCATTTTATCTTTTGAAAAATTTAAATTTTTTTTTATTTTTTAAAATTTGAAATCTTATCCCAAAACTCTACTCCCCAACTCTAAACCCTAAAAGCTAAACTCTAAACCCTAAACTCTAAACCCTAAACCCTAAACCCTAAACCCTAAACCCTAAATTCTAAACCCCACCCCTTAACTCTAAACACGAATGTCTAAATTAATTTACCATTGGAGTATAAGTATATATTTATCTCTTTTGATAAAACATTAAGTGTTATTTTGGTCATTTTTATTCTTAGAGGCTATATTTGTGACAAAAACTTTTTTAGTACTATACTAGTCATTTTCTCTATATTGAATTGGTGCAAATACATAAATAAATTTTAATAATCCACACAAACATTTTTTTCTATTTTGTATGGTATAAAATTAAGTTTAAATGATATTAACATATATATAAAATACATTTTTAATATTGACAACTGTTAAAAAATATTTTATACTCATATTATTTTTGATCATTTGTATTTCTTTATAAAAAAAATTTAAAATCACTGATAACAAAAAAAAATTTGTGGGATGTTTAATAGTTTTAGTAATTTATAATTTTAAAAACATTCAATGCAAAGTTTAAAATCTAAATATTAAGTTGTCAATATTTGTTCAAAATGTTTATCAAAAAAATTCAAAGCAAATTTCGAAATTAAAATACTTATGTATTTTTTATGGTATATAATTTATTTTTAAAAAATATTAATATTAATATACATATATATATATATATATGTATATAATATTATTAAATGAGACTTCCTACTTATGTAATTTCGTAATCATTTATATCTTGTTATAACAGAAATTTTAAACCATGGATCACAAAAATTTCAATGCTAGATTTTTAACAGCTTTAGTCATTTATAGTCGTTTTTAAAATTTCAAAATATAACTTGTATGAAAAAATCTAAATTTTTATTATATAGTTAATGTGGTTGTTTAATTTATTTTAATAAGTTAAAATTTTAAAAAGTGATAGAGAATAGACTAATTTTTATCAAATCTTTATTATTGAAAATCATTAATTGTCATATATATTTTAGCTACATCAGGTAATTCCGTGATTTTTATTTAAGGAAACAATTAAAAACATTAATTATTAATTTATGGTTAGTTTAATAAAAAACTTATTATATATTTATATGGACCAACATATTTTTCTAAGGATTTTAAGAATGATTGTGGTTATGACACGTGACTACAAAAATATGTTGTAATGCTTCTCTTTTAATATATAAGGGATTTTTTTTTTGTTTCTATTAGTGTTAAAACCGCATCGCAGTTGTTTATATTTATCTTGCAATACGTCAAAATGTATCATTTGGTTATTTAATTGAAAACTAGATTTTGATTTGGACATCCTTGCGAATGTTTATTTTATTTTTTTACTCGTTTTCAACCCGTCCGGGAGGAATTAAATTAGCAAATAATTTATGTAATCAAGGTAAATTAATATTGATTATTTTTGTTTTTATTAGTATTAGAACCACACCGCAGTTGTAAGTATTTACCTGGCAGTACCTCAAAATGTATCATTTGATTATTCTAATGAAAACTAGATTTTGACATATGCATTCGTACAGATGTGTATTTTATATTTTACTCGTATTCAATCCGCCGGGGAGGAATCAAATTAGCAAATAATTTAAGTAATCAAAGTAAATTAATATTAATTGTTATTAAGGCCATGTTCATTTATGTATCCAAACGCCGCATCTAGATGTTAGCATTCTGATGCTGTTCGTATGTACACTATATTATCAGCATCTAGATGCAACATCAAAATGAAGTATCTAGATGCAACATCTATAATATCTAGATATTTGAGATGTTAAAAAGCAATTTTTTATGCTACATTTTCATCTCAAAACCAAAAAGACCTAACTACCCTTTATACAAATATAAAAATTAACCAAATTAGTTATCATAATTATTATATAATATTTTTAATCAGAAAAACGTGTTTTCCTGGCAAACCCGTAAACGTTTTTTTCCACCGCAATCAAAAAACGTATTTTCCCACCAACACTTGAAAAATGCGTTTTTCCGCCAAAACTCAAAAACATGTTTTCCCGACAAAATTGGTGTAGAAGAATCCGATCACAGTAAACGCTTGTAGTGTTTCTTCATGTTGCGATCGATTCTCGTTTATTTCTACTCTTTCTATCTCTTACGACTCTCGTTTGTTCGCAGATCGCGACTCCGCACACACACTCAAGAACGTAAAGCGAAAGAAAGAAAAAGAATACTACACACACACAAAGTTTTAAAGTTCCCCTGAGCTTGAGTACATCTCTTTCCGGATCAGTACCTGGAATTCACTATGCTTGGAGGGTTACACGAGCTTATGTACAACAATGGCAATAATCGCCTTTCAGAGAACTAAGAAGGAGAAGATGAGGTCATTAGGTTGTTATGTGAGTATCGATCCTCTGCGTCTCATCCTTACTATTTATGTGTACGTGTAACTCAGCTTACGGGCTTCTCTCTTTCACTCAAGGCCCGGCTGACTCTTATGCTCTTCTAGTTACAGATGTTCGGGCCCATTTGAAAATGCAAGGCCCAATAACCAAGTCCAGAGCAGCTCACTCGCTTGCCAATATCACAATCTCCACCTTGGAAAGCCGACTGAACTGAAGAGCTTCCTCCATATGCGACCGACCAAACCGTTACCGCTTCACCGATTCTAGTCTTCCTCCAAGTCCTTTTGTCCCCACTTCAAACTCATTCCTTCGATCTGTTGTAGAACAACCTTATTACCCGTCTCTTCTGACTTCCGAGACTTAATTTAACTTCATTCGCCTTCTCAATTCCAAAGACGACTGCACTCCAGTTTCCTTAGTCTTCTTCAACAACACCTAGCTAAGACAAACATCCTTCGAACTTCTCTCCAGGTAATGTATTTTTTAGCATATCAGCTGGATTCTGTTGGGATCAAAATTGGTTACGACGGAATCAATGCCTAAAAGTTCCCGAGAAACATTTCTTCTCTAAAAGGAGAATAGAAATACGGAAAACTAAAACTTCGTAAAAAAGTATTACACGACAAGTTACTCGGAAAGGATCATTCAATCTCTCTAGCAGACGATCCATGAGCATCGAAACAACCAAACCAGCCTCGTCCAACCCACCATCGGGCGTGATGGACGAACCACATCCACCTCGCCTGAAGGCGAGTTGGATCGACCACGTCCAACTCGCCATTGGGCGAGTAGGATGTGGTTGGATCGACCGCATCGAACTCGCCATCGGGCGAGTTGAATCAGCACTCTCGTCTCACCCTCTGGAACTCTCTCGTACGAGTCCCGATCAAACTATCTCTTGCTTGATCTCGATCGGAGTTACCGTTGAAACTTTACGATAAAAATAACAAAGACTTATTTTCTCCTATAAGTTTGAATCAATCGTATAAAACGATAACGGTTAACTTAACACTACAGTTATCTCGGCTATACGATTGGTTTGCATTATCTCATAAAACCGATGTCGTACCGAGGATGATTTCTCAAAGAAATCGTAAAAACATTTACGTCGAAAAATGGCCCGAAAAGGCCTAAAACGTGGCAAAGGCCCACTTGCGGTTTTGGACGAGAATGAGCCCAAGTTATTATGACGGTTTATCGAATATTCACAAAACAACATAAATTTCAAGTTTCGAAGGATAATCATGAAGATCGAGAAAAATAGAATACTTCCGCGAAGAGATAAACTTGAATCAAGGGCAGAAAAGGAAAGACGGTTGACTTTGAAGGCATGTATAAGGGAAGCCAAGGAGAGGAACGCAAAAACAATTCTTTTTAGACTCTAAAAACTCTCTTCACTTTGGAATTTTATGCATTATTCTCGACATGCTCAGTTCCTATGTCATGCACTCAATTACTAGACGAACTCGCACATGCAGTTCGATCTCTTGTTCCACTCTTTTAATTGAACTACGTTCGGCTTGATCCTCAAAAGGGATACATAGGCAGCTTTTCATAAGGTTTAGTCTGAAATCGGTAAAACCTTTTTCGTATCTTTTTAGCTTGTTGTTATCGAGTAGTGACTCAACTAGGTTTAAGGTTCATGGTTGCTAGAACTAGGAAACTCGCTGACAGCTATTGCGGCTGAAGCTTTTATAATCTTTTGTAACGATCGCAACGCTAATACCCAGATTCGAAATATGATCTACTTTTTCTAAACTTGTTTTATTGTCTTTATGTATTATCCACATTTATTTGGTTACTCGTTGTTGGACCTCGCAGAGAATCCGGACCTCAAGGAAAGTTAGGGTTTCTTGAATTTCCTCCGTTTACGAAAATTGACGTTGTGAATTTCGGTTCCCAGAGATTCACTGAAGTATGAATTTTGACAACTCTGACCTCACCGTCTGCAATCACTTATCTTATAAAGTTGTACTTTGTCTTGATATGATTTATCTTCTCACTGTATATGAAGTTCTTAGCTAGGTAAATCACACTTTTTGAATCGCAATGAACCTCCACCACACCCTTGCTTAGCTTCATTTCTTCGCAAATTCCCTTTAGCCACAACCCTTATTTGACTTAATCTGATAGAGCCATATATTCTGCCTCTGTTGTTGATAAAGCTACTACCTTTTCAGGGACGGCGTCCAGCTGACTGTGTTTCCTCCCACGGTGAACACATACCCGATGATCGACCTGCTCCTGTCTAAGTCTGATGCGTAATCTGAGTCGTAGTAACCTCTAATCATGAAGTCTTCATTACTGGTGAAAGTTAAGTTTAATCTCAAAGCTCCCTTAACATACTTCATTATCCATTTCACAGCTAAACAATGATCTGTGCCAGGTTTGTTCATGAACCTGCACACAACTCCTACAGCATACGCAAGATCAGGTCTGGATCCCACCATTGCGTACATCAAGGTACCAACTGCACTGGTGTAAGGTATGTCTTCCATTGCTTTTGCCTGCTGCACTTCTTCTGGATTAGATTGACTTTGTAGCTTAAACTGAGAACCTAGCGGTGTACTCACCGCTCTACAATTAACCTACCATCAGCCTCACATTTCTGATCTCTGTACAATTAAGCTTGACATATCCAAAGCTTTTGATACAGTAAAATGGATGTTGGGGTCGAAAACGGTTACGACGAAGTTAACGTCCAAATCCCCGAAGAAGAAAACGTAGAAACCTTCTTCGACAAATACTTTTTCGAAATAGATTTTTCTTTACGAAAAGCTTTGTGGAGGAAACGCGAGTCATCGGACAAGAGCTCGAAAAGGATCCATTCCGCTCGGTCGCTACGTAGCGACCGAGCTCGAGCAGAAGCTCGGTCGCTACGTAGCGACCGAGCGTTCATCCGCTCGATCGCTACGTAGCGACCTAGCTCTTCCGAAACGTCGATACCTACGTAGCGACCAAGCTCTTCCGAAACGTCAATACGACATTAGTCCATGCGTTCTTGTCTACCCTTCGATGCTATCTCCCGAAGGCCGTAGCGAACCAATTTCACGATTCCCCGCCATTCTAAGTTATCGATCAAACTTTACCGTAAAAACTGCAGAAAGT
>NC_027751.1:20341962-20381011 GCF_000695525.1 Brassica oleracea var. oleracea | reverse complement strand
GAACTAGGAATCTCGCCGACAGCTCTCGTAGCCCAGACACTTACCTTGTTGTAAGCGCTCAAACACAGATTCGGAATAAGAACTATCTTGCTCTATTTTTTTATTTCTTATTTTATTACTGTTCTCGTTTAGTGTTCTGATTGCTCGGCGTGTGGTATTATCAGATATCCAGGACCTTTGGGAAACTAGGGTTCTCCTACTTTCCTAATTTAAACGGAAATCGACAGTGCGAATTTCGGTTCTCACAATGGAGCTTTATTACATCTGTATTACACGCTTTGGCTTTGCCTAGCCAATTCATTCGATGGATCTACCTTTGCATCTCCACGGCTTCCTTTTCGGTGGCAGTAAATGGGGAGCTTGCAGGATTCTTCTCTAGTACTCGGGGTATTCGTCAAGGCTGCTCACTATCCCCATACTTGTATGTGATAGTGAGTAATGTATTATCAAACAGGTTGAACCAGGTGGCAGTGGATAAAAAGTTTGGATATCACCCAAAGTGCATGGAGGTCCAGCTAACTTATCTTAGTTTTGCTGACGATATGTTGGTCTTCACTGATGGAACTGAAGATTCTTTAAATGGTGTCTTGGAGGTTATGGATCGGTTTGCGGGATTATTGGGGCTTCACATAAATGCTTCGAAGTCTTCTATTTCTGCAGCAGGATCGAATTGTCACTCTCTTAGTCAGGCTGCGACTGAGAAGGGGTTGAATGTTGATACGCTACCTATTAGATATCTTGGCATGCCGTTGACAACAAAAGTTTGGAGCAAAACAGAGTACGAGCCATTAATTGATCAGCTGCGTAATAAGTTCTTTTCTCCGACTCATAGAGCGTTGTCATTTGCATGCCGATTACAGCTTATTAAATCGGTCATAACCAGTATGGTGAATTTTTGGAACTCTGCTTTTATCTTACCTAAGGGCTGCCTTGATACCACTGAAAGCATGTGTAGTGCATTTCTATTATCTGGCTCGCCAACTAGTACTCATAAAGCAAAAGTTTCTTTGGATGATGTTTGTTATCCTAAAGAGGAGGATGGTTTGGGGTTACGTAAACTCAGAAATACATCCCGTGTGTTTGCTCTGCGGTTGATATGGCTTATGTTTACTCAAACTGGATCCTTTTGGGTGGCTTGTACAAAGAAGTATTTACTTAAATATAGATCCTACTGTGATGCGAAGGAGGGCTCTGCGGACTCTTGGGCCTGGCATAAGCTCTTAAAGCTCCGTCCTTTGGCGTATGAATGCCTGAGATTTGAAGTAAATGATGGGAGATGTGTGTTTTTTTTGTTTAATAACTGGCTAGGATTGGGGAAGGTGCTGGAAATTACAGAGGAAATAGGGACAAGGTACTTAGGAGTTGCTCGCCAGGAAACTCTTGCTGATGTGGTGGGTGAGAACGGTTGGAAGATTCACAGTAAGGGTCATCAGAACTTCCCAATCATCTATGAGAAAATAAATGCTTTCGAGCTGCCTAACCTTCTAGCTGGACCAGATAGAGTACTGTGGCGCTATGATCATGACCTTTCAAAGATAGGCTCTATTCAGCAAGTACTTGGAGTTATCTGCGAAGTAAGAAGGGCACAGTAACCTGGCGGAAGCTTGTCTGGTTTAGTCAGGCTGTGCCTTACCATTCATTTATTGGATGTCTAGCTTTTTGATAGACCATGGATTTGACCCACTTTTACACATGGTTTATAAGTGTTTTAATTACTAATTATTATATTGTAGAGTCTATTTAGAGTATTTATAGGATCAGGAGTGATTTGGAGGAAAGTGATGATTTTGGAGCATTTTGGAGATATTTGGAGTAAACACCCGAGATGACCATCGAGCACGACCATTGGTCGATATTGAAGAGGAATAATCGATCGATGTTCACATCTTGACATCGATCGACATCGAAGCGCGCAGAAAGCCCATTTGGTCACAGCCGACTTAGAGCCCAAGTCTTCACCAATTTACAAGATTGCCCCTGGCGAGTTTTAACCTAATTATATAAGCTTTGCTAACATGTTAGAGACAAAGTGTGCTTTCTTGTTTTACTATTTTCACAGCAAATGTTTTGTAGGATTTTAGTAGATTGGAGAGAAGGTCCAAAGTTATTTTGTGATTGGAACTTCATTGATATCTATTTACTATTCTAATGCAATTTTCATACCTATTTGTTGTTGTTATAAATTACTTGGCCATGTCTGAGTAGTTCCCTTGTTAGATTTTAGGGTTTAAATAGGTTATGAGGGATTAGCCCCAACAATAGATTGCTAAGTTGTGATATTAATCATTAGGATTGTCATTAATGCATGATTCTAGATTAGCTACCTAGAACTTGCCCTAGGATTGTTAGATATAAGCGATAGCTTTCATCTCATCCTGAAACCATTCTAATTGAGCTAAGATTCTTGCTAAGAATAAGGCGAAAGCTGATTTAGTGAGCTTAGTGAGCACATTCAACCCGCGCATTAACGCTTGACCAACATCATCGATCGATATTCAAATAGAATAATCAGTCGACGTTTTGAATAGTGCATCGATCGATATTCATATAGAATCATCGATCGACACTGGACAATAGACGAACTTAGAAAGCGAGAGCCTAGTGGTTCGTTTACAAGTGTTGGGCTCTACAATATCATGCATGCAACTTGTTAGGCATCTATAGGATTATAATTCCAACTTTCCTGAATAAAAATCCTAAATCTAGATATTTTGTTATAAGCACCAAAACCTCAACCAATCAATCGAGTAATTACTTGCTTAACAACTGCAACTTTACATTTAGATCACTCTCCTCCGTCTGTAATATTCGTCTTACCTTAAAATGATAAAATGTCAAAATATGTTAGCAAAGAGAATTATGAATAAATAATAACATATAATTAATCGTAATCTTGTACTAACCTCTTTTATTGTAATCGACCTGTCAAAATATAAGAGATAAGAATGTTTTGATGCCATTACTAAACCTCATCAAATTATTGATTATAAATTCCAAAACAATTATATAGATGCTTGGGATTCAACCTCTGCACCACTAAGAATTGTAAAACTATCTTATTTCTTGGTACAAATAACAATATGTCAAATTTAAATTTGATTATAGTTTTAGATCTAAGAATATATATTTTTATATTTTATCTTGAAATCAACAAAGGGTATATAACTCTAAAAAGAGGCATATAGTGGTCTTGAGGGCAACAAGGAATTCCAGCATAAGTCAAAGATTCCTACTAAGTCAACAATGGCGATTGAGCACTACCACCAATATTTGAACAGAAGAAGATACATATATAGAACAGAAACTCAATAAATTAATACTCGATAAATTAATAAATACTATAATTCAATTCAAACAGTATAGTTTCATGGGAATCTTTTTTATTTCCATTTTGGCTGACTAATAAACACTTATTTAATTATACATTTTAAAAAAATTGAACTTTTAAGACATTGCTAAAACCCACACTACCAAAAAAAGAGAGGATAGTTTTACATCATTTATTTTCAATATTTTCATTGATCATAAACTATGTAAAATAATTTTTCTTCACATAAAATAGTGACTCTAAAAGTTGTGATGCAAATAGTTTAGGAAAAATTCGCAAAAATGACTCAAAACTTGATTTGGAATAGTGCTCCAAATTCAATCAAATGCAAAAGTAACCTAAAAGGCTACTGAAATTACAACAGCCTCCTTATGACGAAACAAAAAACATGTATTGAGTTTTACCATTATAGCCCTCCGTGTGAGAAGACTTACAAGGAAGTATTCTCGGAGAAGACTTACAAGGAAGTATTCTCAGAGAAGACTTTGTTGTAAGTCTTCCCGTTCAGTTGATCTTTAAAATAAGTATTTTGATGGAGAATAAAACGGAATCATGTAATAATAAAAATATATAAATGATGTAAATTTAGTTTTACTAAAATTGAATTATTTTCAACAAAGATGAGTAAATACGGATTGAGTCATGATAGTCATTAGTGTAGAGTTTGGTAATATATGTTATAATATTGTTGGTATTTTTAGGGTTAGATTTTGAAATCTTATTTTTTTTTGTTTTTTTAATTTGACATAAATGTGTTTAGTGACTATCTAATAACTTGATTTAAACACTTTCTAAGTATCTTTTAAGTTTAAGCAAGTGTTTTTTTTGCTTAGTTATTTGATTATAGGGCCTAGAGGACTCACAGAAGACTTTCCAAGAAGCCTTCTGACATATTCCGCCTAAATTTTAGAAGAATTTAGGTTTTCCGCATAAATCGAAGTCTTCCAGAAACCTTCCAGGGGAAGTCTTCTCACGTATTAGATCTTAACAGTAATTAATAAATTTTATAAAAAATATTTTGAAAGGAAAAAAATTGAAATGATGTATTAATAAACATTTCTAAATGATAGAAATTTAGTTTTACTAAAATTCAATTATTTTTAACATAGATGAGTGAATGTAGATTTAATCGTGATAGTCTTTGGTTTAAGTTATGGTAAATATTTTAAAGTATTGTTATTATTTAGGGTTAGATTTTGGAATCTTAACTTACAAAAAAAATTAACCTACATTTGTTTAGTTTTGTGTATATTAAACACTCTATAAATTGATTTTAAGTTTAATGAATTATTTTTTGCTATTTAGTTAGTTATTTGATTAGGTTAGGGTTTGGAAAACTTCGAGATTGGAAGACTTTCCAAGAAGTTTTCTAACATGTTTCCGCCTAAATATTAGTAAAATTTAGTTTTTCCATCTAAATTTTTGTAGAATATATGTTTCCCGTCTAAAGCGAAGTTTTCTAGAAGTCTTCGAGAAGTCTTCTCATGTATTACATTTTAAAAGTAATTTATAAATTATATTTTGGTAGGGAAAAAGTCCAAATCATGTAAAATATAAACATTTCTAAATATGTAAGTTTAATTTTATTAAAATTGAATTATTTTCAACATAGATGAATGAATGTAGATTGAGTCATGATAGTCTTTTGCTTAGGGTTTGGTAAAACAAGTTATAGTATTATTGGTATTTTTATGGTTACATTTTGAAATTTTAACTTAAAAACAATTAAATTTGACATTTATGTGTTTAGTTTTGTGTATATTAAAAAGAAAAAATGACTGCTGACTACATGAAGTATCGGTCATCACATGGCTAACTATGCAAACTAAAGTAATGTATACGCTACACGAAGTATATGTTATGCATGACAACATCCCTCAACTTAATGATGTTATGTAGTTAACATCACAAGTTAATTTCATTCATTCAAAAGCTGATGTAGATGTCAGAGACCGTTTAAATATTTCGTTTCATCAATTAAAATATAATCAATCTAACCGTAATTTAACTAAAATTGGGTTTTAATCCGCATTTTAAAAGTGTAAGAATATTTTTAACAAAATTTAATTTACAAAATCAATATTTTTTAATATTTTTTTATAAGTAGTGTTTTAGCCTTTTTGTTTTAGTGTATTTGATAACTATATAATTAGATTATTTTATTTATATTAAATATGAAAGTTATATAGGATTGTTTAATTTTGTTTTTAATTATTCTAATATGTTTTGTTATTGAATTTTAATAATAGTTCTGTAATTCGTTTGATTAATTATGTGATATATACTTATCTCATAATTTTTTTTATTATAAAAATTATTTGATGTCTATTTATTGCCTCTAACATTTTATTTGTTTAGTACAAAATTAATTAAATTAATGAATTATTTTATTTATATTTTCATAAACAAAAATTTTCATTCATTTAAACTTAGTAAAACTTATATTAGATTTGTATTATTAGATTACTTTTATTCTAAAAAGTATACAATTAATAACTATATACGCGAGATAATATTGGGTTTAAGTTGACATCAAATAGGTTTTAAACAAAGAAAATGTCAGATTGACGTCAAATAAGTTTTATAATTAAAAAATAAAATAATATCTTATATAAGGTTTAAATTTAATATAAATATAAATGATATAATTATATAGTTTTCAAATGCTAAAATACTAATTATCAAAAAATATTAAATCAAATTGATTTTGTAAATTAAATTTAGTTAAAAATAATCTTACGCTTTTAAACGCGGATTAATATCTAATTTAATTTAAATTACGGTCAGATTGGTTATATTTTAATTGATGAAACGAGTTATTTAAACTGTCGCTGGCGTCCACATCAATTTTTGGATGAATGAAATTAAACTCGTGATGTTAACTACATGACATCATTAAGTTAGGGATATTGTCATGCATAACATATACTTTGTGTAGCTAAGTATAAATTAGTTTAGTTTGCATTGTTAGCCATGTGATGGCCAATACTTTGTGTAGCAAGCAATCATTTTTCCTATTAAAAACTTTAAGAGTTGAATTTTAGTTTAATGAAGTGTTTTTTGCTATTTAGTTAGTTATTTGATTTTATGGTCTAGATTCTAAGAGAAAAGTCTTCAGTATCGAAAATATTTAATCTAATTGGAATTTTTATCTTCATATATAAAGAAAATTTACACATTCTCTTTCTTCATCTCAAATGGTTGCAACAAAAATATAAATTCTCACTCTAAAACTCTCCAACCTCTCTCTAATCTATTTGAACATCAAAATACCAAACTTTATATCCATTTCTCATTTTTTTTTCTTATATCTTCTCGCTAATTCATCTTCTTTTTACAGGTTTTTCATCACATGGTTCTCATCTTTCACTCCTTTAAAGGTAGATCTATTTGAACATCAAATTTTGTGTGTGTTTATATGTTATCTAAAAAGCAATAGATTCAACCTAAGGTGAATGTTTTGTTTATTATTTAAGCATAAAATTTTTATTTTTGAAATTTTTCTTTGTTTTGAAGCTATTTGAATGTTTTTGAATTTGCAGGTTTTTTCAGGTCTGAGATAGATTTTGAAAGAGTTCTTAGTAGTCTTCTAATGCATTTAATGCTAGAAGACTTCCCACGAAGTTTTCAGTAACTTCTGAAGTCTTATGTCCATAGTGGTACAAATTTTGGATATATCTTTTGAGTATTTTATATATTAGATTTTAAAAAGTTATAGATTCAACCCAATGTGACTGTTTTGTGTCTTATTTAGCTTAAAAAAAATATTTCTAAAGTTTTCTTTGTTTTGAATCCTTTTGAATGCTTTTGAATATGCAGATTTTTCAGATCTGAGTTACACTTTAAAAGACTTCTCAGAAGACTCTTGGAAGACACTCGGAAGACACTTCTGAAGTATTCTATGGTCTGTTTTATGATTTGTATGTGTACTATTTTAGTTGTGAAATATTTTGTAAACTTGAAGAGATGTTAATCAAAAGAATTTGTTAAATATGTTTATCTTTACTCAAAAGTAATTGACATTATTAAAATTATTGATAAAACATACCAAGAAATCTTTTTAACCATTCTACCCACTCATAACAAATCAGGACAACACAAAAAACTTAGTCAAATTAACTAAAAACTAGGAGAGAATATTTCTCAAAAAAACTTAGTCAAACTCACAAAAAATCAAACAATACATAAGTCTCACTAGAAGAATTTTTGGAAGACTTCAATAAAAGTCTTATGGTAAGTCTTCTTTATAATAGTACAATATATGTTACCAAACCCTTATTCAAGAATACCATGACACAACACATTCACTCATCTATGTTGAAAACAATTCAATTTTATTAGATTTTAATTTATATCATTTACAAATGTTTATAATCACATGATTTCAATTTTGCCCTCATCAGAATATTTTTTATAAAATTTATAAATTATTTTTAAGATGTACAATATGAGAAGATTTTTAAGATGTATTATAGGGTTACATTCGTAAAAATTAATTCTGTTTTTTTTTTTTGTCATAAGGGACTGGTTGTAATTTCACTAGCTTTTTAGGTTAGTTTTACATTTGATTCAAGTTTGGGTATACTTTTGGGGTTAAAATCAAGTTTTGAGTCATATTTTTTGACAAATTCACCTAATTTTAATTCATTAAAAATATATATATATATAATCATTATGAGTATTAATGTTAATACATGTAAGAAGTAATTTCTCAAATAATATTATATATTTTAACTATTTACTTTTAATAATTATATTTTCATTGATAATGTTTTAGTTAATAAATTAAAACCAAAAAACAAAAGAATTTATAGACAAACATAATCTAGCTAGAACTGTTAATATAATATATATTTTAACATATAACCTAATTATGTAAATATCATTATAATTTTCCTTTTAGCAAATAAACATTTTTAAAAAAGCAAATAAGCATATAATTGGAAAGAAAATATATTTTGGAAATTCTTTGAAAAAAATATTGATCATATATTTACTTTACAAAAATAAAGGAAAAAGTAACTAATATAAATCCATACAAATCCCTGATAAATTTGTGCATAACTTGAAGTATCGAAGAAGTCTACACAAATCAATCAAATCATGATTATCACATCACCGATGAATCCTCCTCTGCCGCGAAACCTAACCCATGATCCCGAGCCTGAACCAAACGCTAAACCGGTTTTAAAGAGCCAGGAATCCTCCGCCCAAACGATGAAACCTCTCTCTCCCAGAAACCCTAACCCACCTGATCTTGACACAACGGAAGCAGTAATTTCAGAATCCAGTGCGAAAATTTTACCCCGTGTAAGATATTATTTTGTTCTAGAATACTTTTGGCTGCGATTGATAGTTTCTGACATCTTTGGTATATGTTCCTGTCCTTTTGATTTGCTTTTGGTATATGGTTGTTTAGGAGGAAGACTTTCAAGAAAAGAATGAACAGCTTTCGGGAGAGAAGGATAAGATGGAGACAAAGCCTGTCACGGAGGTTGATAGCAACATGGTGATCGTTAAAACAGGAGGATGGATAATACAACATCGGACGCAATATGAGATAGCTGAAGATGCAGTCGCTCTCTTGTTGAAACATTCTGTAGGACATCAAGAAATTAGTAAAAGTGAAGAGAGTGGCCCTAGTAGAAAGAAAAAGAAGACGGATGATGATTCATCATGGGTACCTCCTCAAGGTAAGGCGATATACTATGTTTTTTTAATCAAATCCACATGGTGATAATGCTAATGAGTAATGTGACAGGACAATCTGGTGATGGACGGACCTCTCTGAATGATCGTTTTGGATACTAATTGGCATCAAGGGAAGGTCAAATGTGTGGCTTTAAACATATGTCAAGTTTGCATCATTCATAGACAATGTTTTATACATTGCAAGACATGACAGATTTGGGGCATGAGTTAAGAGTTATATAAGCTAATTAAAACCAAATCATCTGATTTTGACATTTATTATTTGCATGTGTATGCAAATATGTAGGCATTGGCAACTTGGTATCCAATCAAGTTCGATTCGGACTCAATCAGGTTTCATTTTCTGCACATGAAATTTGACCCATTTGGATATTCTTACAGTACGGTTCCGATTTGGTTTGAAGTTTTTCTGGTACGATTGGGTTATAATGAGACACCGCATATCCAGTTGAATTTATTTTAACTTCGGGTTTGGTTTTACATACTTGTTTGTAATTTCAAAGTACACACTCTAGTTCATAAAATTGGCAAATTTAAACAAGTTTCATTAACAAAAGCTTGGTAGAATGATTTAGAAGTGGTCCGCTAAGAGGCAAAAAAAAAACATAAACAAGTTGAAACTACCCAATAAGAACTCCATAAATCTAAGAAACATTATCTAAACTTCAAAATAAAATAATATTGTTTAAACTTCATAAGCAAGCATATCCATAATTAAACTTGAAACGCAATTATCAAAAGGAAAAAATGATAGCCAGCTATCTGAAGTATTGACCAACACATGGCTGACCACGCAAAGTAAAGAAATACACACTCAACTACACGAAGTATATGGTATGTATGCTAACATCCTTGTACTTTATGTTGTTATGTAGCCAACATCATTACCTTAACTTAAATAGTAGGAAATCGTCACATGGACGTCGGAGATGGTAACACCGTGTGATTAGCCGTTTGGTTAGTTTAAAACCGACCCACACAACCCAAATAAAAATAAAACTCAGCCCATTTTTAAGATAAGAGTGTTATTGGGCCCCAATTAAAATCCGACATCGACCCAAATTAAAGAAATCCGACATAACCCAATCAAATATGATCTTAACCGGTTGCTTCATTCTTCTTCATCCTCAACGTCGAAGAAAACCAGAGACCCAAAATCAAAACAAATCAAAGTGAAGGGACACCATTCCACAGAGCTAAACATGTAAGATTCGCGGAACCACTAAAGAGATGTTTGGTTTTTGCTTGATTGAGAGATGAGATGTGAGTAATTGACCGGTTGTTTGATAGATAGATCTAAAATCGGGGTCATCAAAAAACACTAGGACCAAAGGTTATTGTGGTCGCAAATTGTATGCTTGTCGGTTGTCAGAAAATGTTTTAACGGCTTGGACAGACAAGAATTTAGGCCGAAGGTTCTTTGAGTGTGAATTATACAAGGTGTAGATCGAACAAATGATTTTTGGGATGTTTTACTAGTAATGAGATGGGTTGTAACATGTTTTGTTGTGTCATCAGGAAGAAGGTAATAAGTATTATTCTTACTGTGAGTGGCTTGATAAAGAAAAAGTCAATGGTTGGCCAAAGAGGGCTTTGCTTGAAGCACGAGATGAAACCCAAGAAAAGAAGAAAGAAATAATTGAACTAATTGTCTTTGTCAATTTCCTTCGTATGGAATTGGAGCAGCAGAAGGTGGGGAAACTAGGTTGTAGTAATGGAGATGAAGAGAACAAACGACTGGATCAATTTTATATTAATTTGGGTCAGGTGGGTCAGTTTAGAACTAACCAAACAACTAACCATACGGTGTTACCATCTCTGACGTCCACGTGGAAATTCCTGACTAATTAAATTAAACTAATGATGTTGGCTACATAACAACATAAAGTTCAGGGATGCTAGTATGCATAACATATACTTCGTGTAGTTGAGTGTGCATTTTTTTACTTTGCATGGTCAGCCATGTGGTGACCGATACTTTAGGTAGCTGACTATCATTTTTCCTTATCAAAACATGGAAACTTTAATATTTGACCAAATACCTAAAATATAAATTAAACTAAGTATTTGAGTTAATTATTCATATTATTGTACTTTAAATACTTGGTTTTGGTATGAGTTTTTTTCTGGATTTTGAAAATTTTAAGTTTTTCATATATCTATTCGAGTTTGGGTTCGGTCCAGAAAAAACCCGGAATGCCGTAGAAAAATAGAAGTTTGGTATTTATGTTGAAATCGGTTTGGTTCGGTTTCATTTTGATCGGATCGAATTCGATTTATTTCTATATCCCTACTAATATGTATCTCCAAACAACGTATTTCTAACAATTAATGTTCATTGCAAAAGAGTCTAGGACTTAAAAGAGGTTTTGCTAAAATATTTTTTGTCAATTTCAGTGATTAATTATGATTCCATTTACAAGATCTAAGGCAAAGTTGCAGGCTCTATGCCTGTTAGGACCTGATTGGTTTAAACGCATCGGTTTCGGTTGCGGGTGCGGAAGTTTACAGAAACGGGTGGTTGCGGTTTCAAGCGCACAACGTTTGAAAATTGTTGCGTTTGTGGGTCGTTTTTGACTGGTTTACCCACAAATGCAAAATTATTTAATAGACAAAAAATTTATTAATTACAAAAATGATAATATTAAAACACAATAATAAATAATAAATATAACAACTATATTTATAAGTCATATTATTATAATAAATATAACAATTATATTTATATAACTTTTAAAAAATAAAAATTTACCCTCCCGCAACCGCAAACGCTAGATGAAATTAGCTTTTGATTTTCAGAAGTTTGGAGCGGTGTAAAGCAGTTTGTAGCTTTTTTGTGATTTTTGTAAAATGACAACAACCGCTACCAACCGCAAAAGCTGCGTTTGCGGGTGGTAACGGGGAAACGAGTCAGACCCTTAATCTTAGTTTTCAGTTGAGGCATAAATATGCACTTTTTCGTTTCCCTTTGTATAAACAGAAGTGTAAATCCCTTATATGTTAAATGAGAAATATTACAACATTGTTTTGTAGCCACGTGTCATCATGAGAATGAAAATCAAAATTTTTAGAGAAATAGGTTGGTCCATCTTAACTTATATTATAATTTTTATTAAACTAACTATTAAATTGATAAATAGTGTACAAAAAAATATTCTCGCACTTTCCTTAAATAAAAGCTACGGAATTGCCTCGTATGATTAACGTATATATGACAATTAATGATTATGAATAAGAAATATTCTATAATAATTTTTGTAACTTAGCTCTTTTTGTTTAATTTTATATTATTAAAAGATATTAAAAAACCACATTAACTATATAATAAAAATATTTTTTTATTATATGTTATATTTTGAATTTTTAAAACGACTACAAATTATTAAAAACGTTAAATATCTCACACTAAAATTTTGTGATCAATGGTTTAACTTTTTTCGTAATTACAAGAAACAAATGATCATAAATCGTATGAATATGAAGTTTCATTTACTAGACATTCATATTAATATATTACTATAGTTTAAAATTAAACTATATAACATAGAAAATACTTAAATATGATATTTTCTAAATTTGTATTGAAAAAGTATTGAAACCTTAATATTTTAATTTTGAAATTTGATTTAAAAAAATCGTACATTAGAAATTTTGTGTTTATCATATGAGTATGAATTCTCAATAATAAATATTTATATTAAAATATACTATATATCTATGTCCATGTCATTGAAATTTAGTTATATATCATATAAGATAAATAAAATGATTGTTTTGATTTATTTACCAAAAAAGTATCTTAAATAATTGTTTTGATTTATGTCTTCACTCTAATTTAATTATATACATAATACGTAAATAAATACAAATAAATAATGATAGATAAAAATTAGTTTTATATATAACATTCGCACAATTGCACAGATCTTAAGCTAGTTGTAATAGTACAACATACAGTATATTGCATCTTAAATGACTCCCAACAAAACCACATCAATGAGACAATAGATAAACATTGTGGTTTGACCTTTATGCCCTCTAATATAAAGCGTCTTTAAGTAGCTCTAAATGGCTAAATCCAATGATTTTTCTGGGAATAAATGGGTGAACCTTTAAATTCACATCTCTTTATAGGAGCAATCAAAGTGCCACGTAGATAATTAATTAAAAAATATTAAATTTATTTAAAAATAACTAAAAAAAAAGAATAACGCTAATTTTAACGACGATGACGCCGCTGGCTAAACTGTAAACCATAAATCTTAAATTCTAAACCCTTAACCTTAAATCATAAACCCAAACCCTAAACCCTAAACCCTAGACCCTAGACCCAAATCCTAGACCCTAAACCCAAATTGTATACCCTAAACCCAGACCATAAACAATAAACCCAAACCATATACCCTAAACCTAAATCCTAGACCTTAAACCCAAACCTTATAGCGTCTAGGTTTAGGGTTTGGGTTTAGGGTTTACGGTTTGGGTTTTAAGTCTAAGATTTGGGTTTAGGGTATATGGTTTGGGTTTAGGGTCTAGGATTTGGTTTAGGGTATGGGGTTTGGATTTAAGATTTACGGTTTGGGTTTATGTTCTAGGATTTGAGTTTAGAGTATACAATTTGGGTTTAGGGTCTAGGATTTAGGTTTAGGGTATTGGATTTCGGTTTAAGATTTACGGTTTAGGTTAAGAATTTAAAATTTCGGATTTACGGTTTAGCTGGCGGCGTTGTTAAAATTAGCATTTTTTTAGTTAATTTAAAATAAATTTAATATTTTTTATTAATTATCTATGTGGCACTTTTATTTGTTAAAATTGGCAATTTATGGGTCAGCAATCTGGATGTAATCTAACCGACCATCATTCTTTCCACTTGTAAACAAAAATAAACCTAAAATTTTCATCCAGTCAGGAAGAATAAGATGATAGCTGTGATCGGACTGCTTCTGGTTTTTCTAGTTTCAGCATTGTTCTTAATCCAAGGAAAGCGAAGATCAAACGGCGGTCAGGATAAGAAGCAATCTAGTAACGAGCCTAAGGATTCAAAGCCTAAAAGTTACAGCAAGAGTGAGGTCGCAGAACATAACAAAAGAGACGATTGTTGGATCATAATCAAAGATAAAGTCTATGACGTTACTTCTTATGTTGAAGAGCATCTTGGTGGTGCGCCATTCTAGATCATGCTGGTGATGATTCTACTGATGGGTTTTTTGGTCCACAACACGCAACTCGTGTTTTCGACATGATCGAAGATTTCTACATCATGGAGGTTCCTCTCTTCGCAACCCTCGTTATAGACAAAGTGGATTCAGGTGTACTTAATAAAAAGGGAAACGTTCTGGTCCATCAAAAATACAACGTGTGCAGGCTCCTGGATGTGGAGAAAATTATTGAAATACAGAGACATTGCCAAAGATTTCCATTAGAAGAAGGTGGGTAATGGAAATCAGAGCTCATTCTGGTTCGATTCTTGGTCGCCACTAGGATGTCTGATTGATATTACTGGTGTACGAGGCTGTATTGATTTGGGGGTACACCTGCACGCAACGGTTTCTACGGCTCTGCACGCACGGCGTAGGAGGAACCACCGTATAGAAGTATACAACACTATTGAGTCAGCCATAGAAGAACAACGCAACAAGATGACAGAGGAGGCAGACTACTCTGTCTGGAAGAACTCCCTGGGCACATACAAACCTGTTTTCCACACCAGAAATACTTGGAAGCTCCTTCGCCAGAAAGGGACCATTGTAGACTGGTACAGAGGTGTATGGTTCACACATCATACGCCAAAGTACGCTTTCTTTACTTGGTTAGCCATTCTGAACCGTCTAACCAATGGTGATCGTATGCTTACTTGGAACACAAGCGTCAACCCTTCATGTGTTTTCTGTAATCAACTCGAAACTCGTAACCACTTATTCTACTCATGTCCCTACACCTCTGCAGTCTGGACACAACTGATGAGTGGTTTTCTTGGATCTCGTTTCACAATAATCTGGGAAGATATAATGGCTCTCACCATTGATAACAGTCAAGATATGATTACTAATTTCCTCACTCGCTATGGCTTTCAGGTCTCGCTCCATTCTCTATGGCGAGAAAGAAACGACAGGCGCCATGGCGCTTCTCCAACCACGATCTCCACCCTTGTTACTATGCTTGATAGGCATATTCGAAACCGATGTAGCTCCATCAGGAAGTTGGGAGATCAAAAATATGCTGCAAGTTTGAGTGTGTTGTTTGCTACACGTTAAAGAAGGAATGGCACGAGTAAACTAGAACGATAATTTCTTTTTATTACAAATTTGTAGCACTTGTTGCAAAAACAGTGTATTTTTTCTTTTGAGTAAATTTAACATATATTCAAAAAAAAAAAAATTCTACATTGGAGAGCTTCGCACGTAAGATTAAAAAATTTGAGATTGTGGAACCTTTTGTGTTGTGTTTCTTTGTCTATTTGTCTCTACTAGTTCCATTGTAATGCCAAATTTCCTCCTTTTCTGCAAAATTTTCACGAAAAATCTTGAATTTCAATCAGGGTTTCAGTTGAGAGTGAGCTTGATGATGCTTTGTTTCAAACGTTCTAAACTCATCAGTATTGTTGGTATATTGGTTTAGAATAATAGAGACTGTTCAGAAAGCTTGTGTGATAAATATATTGAGTTTGGAATATATATTGAGTTTGGAATGCATTGAGTTCAATCTGTTGCTGTTGAACATCTTGTGAGAATCAACAAGATCATAAGAACATAACTATTTTAATTGTATAGAAAACAAGTTCTGATAGATTGAACAAACTACCAACGTTCATGTGAAGAAGATCGGCCTCCAGCTCGGCTAGGACGGTCATAAGGACCTGGTCCGCTTCTATAGGCTCTTCCCTCATCACGTAACGGTCCCATAGCTCCATACCCATCTCTTGCGTATCTGTACCTATCATAGCTCCGCTCTCTCCTGCCATAATCATCCTCGAGATGATGATGGTGTTAATGCATCCCATACTTATCATTCACCAAACGGTCTCAAGGTGGACCGTACCTGCATCGGTTTATGCATCAAAAGATCAGGACTTTCCTAAACCAATACATGTTGGAACTAATTAGACAAGAGATAACAAGAGTTACAAACCTCTCCACTGGATAGAGGTCATACTTGTCTCTCTACCTTCAAAGCGGTGTCTGTAGCTATGTCGTCCATCCATGTAGCGATCACGATCACGTTCCAGCTCATAGCGATCTCGGTGTCCATCGTATTCCTCAATTCTTGAGCAGGGACTTTCAGACATTGGTTCCGTCGTGACCGATTTTGACCCCAACAGTTAGCCCCCCAGCTCGTTAGAACCATAAGCTTCTAGCGTTAGGTTCTAGCAAGTGGCTTGGCAAGTTAGGAAAGTTAGGCAAGTTAGGTAAGTTAGGCTTTATTAATGGTTGAAAAGGTCTGTCGTAAGCGGTCTTCTCGCTTTTCTAAGAGTGGAACGTAATAAGATTGGGGCTGCGCCTTATGACGGCTGCCTACGTACCCTTGTTGAAGGGATCAAGCCTTTCGTAGTTCGTTTTGGAGTTAAGGTTCTTAAAACCCGTTTTCCAGCCAATGACAAGTAACCAAATAAATGCGGCAAATATGTAAAGACAATATAGCGAGTTTAGAAAGAGTAGATCTTATTTTGAATCCGCGTAAGAGCATTGTGATCATTACAAAAGATTATAAAAGCGTCGGCCGCAAGAGCTGTCAGCGAATTACTTAGTTCTAGCAACCTAAAACCTTGAAACTAGTTGAGTCGCAGCTCGATAACAAAAGACGAAAAAGATACGAAAAATGTATTGATTGATTTTGGACTGAACCTTATGAAAGGCTGCCCACGTACCCCTTTCGAGGATCAAGCCGAACGTAGTTCGATTGAAAGAGTATAACAAGAGATCGAACTGCCTGGACGAGTTCGTCTAGTAATCGAGTGTCAGTCATAGAAACAGAACATGCAGAGAATAATGCCTAAAAGTATCTAAGTGCAGAGAGTTAAAAAGAATTGTCCCCTTGACTCTTCAACCTCGACGTCCTTATATACTCCTCCTAGAGGCGGTTAGCTCATTCTCGTTCTGCCCTTGGTCGAGTTTATCGCTTCGCGGAGATATTCCATTTTCCTTTGATCTTCGTGTTTATCTTTGGAAACTTCACATTTATCCTCAGAACTTGAAATTTATCTTCTCCTGCATAACAAAAGCTAAACCGTCAAAACGATTGGGCTTGATTTGGTATAAAATCGTAAGTGGGCTCTTAGCCGCATTCTGGGCCTTTTCGAGTTGTTTTCCGACTTAGGTGTTTTTACGATTTTATAAAAAGAGCGCTTTCGAAACGACATCGTTTCCGAAGAACATTTAAATTCCTCGTATAGCGTAGGCAATTCGAGGTGTTCAGCTAACCGTGGCCGTTTTATACGATAAATCCGAATTTTTTTTCGGGAGAACGAGTTCTTGCGGTTTTTAAATCGTAAAGTTCCAACGGTGACTCCGATCGAGATGAAACAAGCAAAGGTTTGTTCTAATCCCGAATGGGGGAGTTGCGAGGACGGGATGAAGACAACACGATCGTTCCAGCTCGGCCATCCGCCGAACTGGACTGGCCCAGCTCGGCGGATGGCCGAGCTGGTCGAGTGTTCGATCCAGCTCGGCCATCCGCCGAGATGGACTGGTTCAGCTCGGCGTATGGCTGAGCTGGTCGTGTTGTCGATCCAGCTCGGCGGATGGCCGAGCTGGTCGCGTGTTCGATCCAGCTCGTCCATCCACCGAACTGGACTGGTCCGCTCGGCCATCCGCCGAACTGGACTGGTCCAGCTCGGCGGATAGCCGAGCTGGTCATGTGTTCGATCCAGCTCGGCCATGTTGAACTGAAGAGGAGATAGAGCTTGTACATTAATAGGGCAAGCTCTAGAAGATGTCCAGAAGAGTTCAATCAAGCTTCAGGAGTGCCCTGAAGTTTCTATCTTGTGAACTTAAGTCCAGGAGGGACTTAGACTGATCTTGAGAAGGCTTTGGAGGAGTTTGGGAGAAGATGGCCGAAGGTCCAAAGATAGGGCAGGGCGTCTGTACGGACCAGTACGGATGGTACAGCCATGTACGGATAAGGTGAACCACGAAGGTGTATGGATTGACCAAGGAAGAAGTCTTAGTGGTGTGCATACTTAGGGCGAGTGTACGGACCGACCATGCCGTACATCGACCGTACTACACACTAGACTCGACCATTCATCTGGTTTAGCCAAAAGAAGATATGTGCAAGGATAGGGTGCGGCCTGTCTGATCTCTTATGACTGTTGGAGACTTAAGTAGAAAAAGGAATATTCCTTAGGATATGTGTGGTCCAAGAGACAGTCTGGAAAGGGAAAGCTAATTTACCTTTACAGCCTTATCCACACACTGATTCATCTAGGCCATTGATTCAAAATGAGCCAATCTCTCCCCTTCATTCAAATCAGGCGTGCCTCCCTTGCCAGCTTGCACCAGAACATCCAAGACCAGCCTTCTCTCATCCTAGCCATTCATTCTATCTTTTAATTACAGCCTTAGGATATAGGTTTATGATCTGAGTCATGTAAAGGCATATATAAGCCATTTGTATGCATTTTGTAAACTCCAAGAGAGAGAGGGAGATTTCTCCTCCTCCTTCATAATCTTATGATACTTTGTCTCTCTAAACTCTCTACTTTTTTTATTCTGGTTACTTCAATCTCGTTCTCAATCTCTATTCTCTCAATCTCTCACTTAATCTCTCACTTAATCTCTCATACACACTCACCATTCTCTTATACTTCCATTAATCTCTTATTCTCTTTCATTGTTGAACAAGAATCAGTCCCAACCTGTTGAGGTTGATCCAGCCGCCCACACACAGCCTGTGCTCTGAAAACCTAACATGGTATCAGAGCCAGGTTCATCAGAACTTGGTTCCAGCTTCCGCTCAAGCACAAGCTCATTCCCATGCCTTTTCAAGCCAAGAAGAAGCTTCATGGTCCAGCCGGCTGTTCAACCTCTTCAAGAAGAAGATGTGCTCATCCATGGTGTCCAGAAGCTGTCATTGGTCGTTCTACACACCCTCATGTCCGCCCTGAAGAGAGAAGGCCATCGGAAGCATGTCCAAGCCCTTCCCATTCACTGTCCAAGAAGAAACTTTTCAAGGAGGAAGATTTCAGCTTGTAACTGGTGTGGCAACTCAAACATGAAAAAAGGAGGTGTCTTTGGCATGGGGAGTTCAAGAAGAAAGGCCACGTAAAGAAGGAGATGTTGGTTCTCAAACCAACAGCTCAGATCTGTCCATTTATGATGCATATTGCCTTGGAGGTTCAAGGAACCAGCACAGGTTCCTTGGCTGTAAGCTAAACCTCCTTCCCTTGTTTAAAGCTTGTGTCTTTATGTTATGGTTGTGTTGTGTGGTGTGGTTAAGTCCTGCGGATTCTGTTTTGCATCATCTTGTTGTGATTGCCATAACTAAAGGGCCATTAATGGTTGTAGCATCTAGTAGAATGTCTAAGCTACTTGCATAATGGTACTGAAGTTGTTTTGATGTTGCATTGGTTAGTATGCATTGAGTAGTATTTTAAATCCCAGGATCTCATGTCTTGTTCATTGCATTGTCTTGTGTATTGCCATAGCTTGAAATCATCATGAATGTGTTGTAGAATTGAGTAGAATGTCTATGTTGCTTGCATCATGATTGATAAGCTGTTTTGCATACATAAGAATGTCTCATACTGTCTAAGTTCAATCATATTGTTGTCTGATGCTATTGCTGATGTTTAATCCATCATTGATTGTCGTGCACCAATTAGAAACTATCTAAGTTGCTTGCATCATTGGTATTGATTGGAACTGTTGTGCATAGCTTTAATATTGCCCTCATGGATTGAACATGTTGCATTCATATAGCTAATGCTTTAAGATTGTGCATTCATGTATTGATGCATTTAAAACTGAGCCTAAATTGCAAATGTACTAATGTTAGCTTGCATTGCATTTAGAGAACTAAAAAAAAAATTATATGCTTGATTGTGCGTTGATTATTTGGCTGTTTCAAGTTTTATATATTGTTGTGGCATTTGTGATCAAACAGGATGGATGATCTTGGTTTGGTCCCAATGGGATGATCTGATCTTGCATTGAGTTGTGGTGATTTTAGTTACACAAAGAAGTGTTACAGTGACAAGCCAAACCAAAGTGTGAAGACAAAAGGTCTAGTTCCATTGCAAATCATCACTGGATGTGTTAATCCATAATCTACAGGAAGTGTAGTGTGATTGATTATGCAATGAGAGGATGCCATTGTATAATACCATAGGACATGCTCAGTCCATAGTCTACAGGTAGTGTAGCATGGGTTATTAGACAATGAGAGCTTGTCTTGTGAGGACTCTCTATGGTGATCCAAACACCCTAGTTCCTGGTATAAGGAAGAGAGCAGCTCACAAGACCAAGGCCATCACAAAAGTCTATGAAGACTGGTGGTCCAAAGGCCATGAAATTGCTTACACCTTACACAAGCTTAGCTCCTCACCTATTCTCGGAGTTAAGCTTGAGAGGGAGTGTTAATGAGCAAGTTTCATGGTCCATTACCAAGTCTTTGCAAGGACTTAATCAAAGGATCATTAACCGGGTCTAGGCAGTGGCGTGTCTAGGCAAGAGACTGTTCAGAGCAGTCTTAGCTGAGTGGGGAAGAAGGCTCTCTCTCAATGCGGCTTCAATGTGAGGTGGGTGAGGGGAAGCAGATGAACCCACTCAGTCATCCAACAAGTTGGTGTTGCCATGAAGAGGTTGCAATGGCCAAGAAAGAAGGGCTTCAAGGACTACATTCAAGTGACATCAACCGGAGCTATTCTAGGCTGGGTGTGTACGAAGGCTAATATTCAAGCTGAAGGATCCATACAGTCTTCCAACAAGTTGATGTGTCCGTAGAGGTTGCAAGCCTATGCCTAGTGTGAGGGATTCAAGTGACTATCCAATCCAATCACTCCTCACCAAAACAAAAAGGGAAGTGTCCCTTAAATTTAGTTCAATTCAATTCACTCATCATTTCATTGCTTAAGCTTGCTATGATACTTAAAGTGTTTTGATTGAAATGTGATGCATTGATGTGATGCAATCTTGGTTTCTTGATAAGTACTAATGCACCTTTGGGATAATGTATCAGGTAACATTGCTTGAGCCTCACTAAAGATGTTCCTGGTCGTTTCCTAGCTTCTCTAAGGTGGCTGTGAAGTCTGTTGAGAGGGGGAGACTCAAATCAGGTCTATGAAGAGGGCAATCCTAGTTTGAAGTATTGCTCAGCCTCACGAGTGTGTGAAGATGAACTGGTCGCATCCTTGCCTTTCTAAGAAGGCTATGAAGCTTGTTGAGAGGGGGAGTCCCAAACCGGTTCCATGAAGAGGTGAAGCTGAGTTGTGGTCTGTGCGCAAAGTCTTGAAGAGTTGCTGCACCTATTAGGCCACGATCCAGAGTTCTTTGTGTCCAACCACACTGATTCTAAGGCACAAAGGCTCAATGGCCAATCCCTAGGCCTTGGAGATCTCTACTCTTTTTCCCTTGCAAGGTTTTGTCCCAATGGGTTTTCCTTGTAAGGTTTTTAAGGAGGGAGACTCTTCAGTGATCCAATCTTGACATAGGATCTCCTAGAGTCAAGCTTGAGGGGGAGTGTTGAACTGAAGAGGAGATAGAGCTTGTACATTGATAGGGCAAGCTCTAGAAGATGTCCAGAAGAGTTCAATCAAGCTTCAGGAGTGCCCTGAAGTATCTATCTTGTGAAGTTAAGTCCAGGAGGGACTTAGACTGATCTTGAGAAGGCTTTGGAGGAGTTTGGGAGAAGATGGCCGAAGGTGCAAAGATAGGGCAGGGCGTATGTACGGACCAGTACGGATGGTACAGCCATTTACGGATAAGGTGAACCACGAAGGTGTATGGATCGAACAAGGAAGAATTCTTAGTGATGTGCATACTTAGGGCGAGTGCACGGACCGGCCAGGCCGTACATCAACGGTACTACACACTAGACTCAACCATTCATCCGGTTTAGCCAAAAGAAGATATGTGCAAGGATAGGGCGCAGCCTGTCTGATCTCTTATGACCGTTGGAGACTTAAGGAGAGAAAGGAATATTCCTTAGGATCTGTGTGGTCCAAGACAGTCTGGAAAGGGAAAGCTACTTTACTTTTACAGCCTTATCCACACACTGATTCATCTTGGATCGACTTAGGAAGAAGAATGGGTGATGTGCATACTTAGGGCGAGTGTACGGACCGGTCAGGCCGTACATCGACCGTACAACACCCGGGACTCGTCCATTCATCCGGTTCAGCCAAGTTTAAAGATGTGCAAGGATAGGGCGCGGCTTATCTGATCTTTTATGACCGTTGGAGACTTAAGGAGAGAAAGGGATATTCCTCATGAGCTGTGTGGTCCAAAGAGACAGGCTGGAAAGTAAAAATGGCTTTACCTTTACAGCCTTATCTCCACACTGTCTCATCTTGGCCATTGATTCAAAATGAGCCAATCTCTCCCCTCCATTCAAATCAGGCGTGCCTCCCTTGCCAGCTTGCACCAGAACATCCAAGACCAGCCTTCTCTCATCCTAGCCATCCATTCTATCTTTTAATTACAGCCTTAGGATTTAGGTTTATGATCTGAGTCATATAAATGCATATATAAGCCATTTGTATGCATTTTGTAAACTCCAAGAGAGAAAGGGGGATTTCCCCTCCTCCTTCATAATCTTATAATACTTTGTCTCTCTAAACTCTCTAGTCTTTGATTCTGGTTACTTCAATCTCGTTCTCAATATCTATTCTCTCAATCTCTCACTTAATCTTTAATCTCTCATACACACTCACCATTCTCTTATTCTTCCATTAATCTCTTATTCTCTTTCATTGCTGAACAAGAATAGGTTGATCCAGCCGCCCACACACAGCTTGTGCTCTGAAAACCTAACAGGCCATCCGCCAAGCTGGACTGGTTCAGCTTGACGGATGGCCGAGCTGGTCGTGTTGTCGATCTAGCTCGGCTATCCGACGAGCTGGACTTGTTCCGCCGAGCTGGTCGCGTGGTCGATCCAGCTCAGCAATCCGCCGAGCTGGACGGTGTGCCCTGTCCACCCTTTAATAAAAAGGGGATAACTTATGCTATAGGATGCTGATTGACCTCAGACCGGTGGCATTGGAAAGCTAACTCAAAGCTCTATCTTGTGTCAAAATATAGGCCGAATCAATCCATGGGAAGGTATTCATCCATGGCAAAAATATGACGCGTCTGTGCAGTTTTGCACCTTACGAGGTCTGAACGAACGAGTTGGACTGCGTGTTTGGTTCCGTGATCCATTTCTCTCGACTCTGTTGCTCAGGAACTTTTGTCGAGAGTTTGTCGAGAAAGCTTTCGTACAGAAACACAATTTTTGGACGTTTATGTCGAGATAACCATTTTTTGACCCCAACAATGTTTGCTTCCTGTTGTCGATAAAATATATCAAAAACTCGTTGTATAACCTTTTTAATAAAAAACTATACGAAATTTTTTTACAAGAAATATTTTCCGGGGACTTTCAGACATTGGTTCCGTCATGACCGATTTTGACCCCAACAGTTAGCCCCCCATCTCGTTAGAACCATGAGCTTCTAGCGTGAGGTTCTAGCGAGTGGCTTGGCAAGTTAGGCAAGTTAGGTGGAATTAATGGTTGAAAAGGTCCGTCGTAAGTGGTCTTCTCACTTTTCTAAGAGTGGAACGCAATAAGATTGGGGCTACGCCTTATGACGGCTGCCTACGTACCCTTGTTGAAGGGATCAAGCCTTTCGTAGTTCGTTTTGCAGTTAAGGTTCTTATGACCTGTTTTCCAGCCAATGACAAGTAACCAAATAAATGCGGCAAATATGTAAAGACAATATAGCGAGTTTAGAAAGAGTTGATCTTATTTTGAATCCGGGTAAGAGCGTTGTTATCATTACAAAAGATTATAAAAGGGCCGGCCGCAGAGATGTCAGCGAATTACTTAGTTCTAGCAACCTAAAACCTTAAACTTAGTTGAGTCGCAGCTCGATAACAGAAGACGAAAAAGATACGAAAAAGGTTTTGATTGATTTCGGACTGAACCTTATGAAAGGCTGCCTACGTACCCCTTTCGAGGATCAAGCTGAACGTAGTTCGATTAAAAGAGTAGAACAAGAGATCGAACTGCCTGGGCAAGTTCGTCTAGTAATCGAGTGCAAGTCATAGAAACAAAACATGTCGAGAATAATGCCTAACAGTTTCTAAGGGCAGAGAGTTCTCAGAGTAAAAAGAATTGTCCCCTTCACTCTTCAACCTCGACGTCCTTATATACTCATCCTAGAGGCGGGTTGCTCATTCCCTTTCTGCCCTTGGTCGAGTTTATCGCTTCGCGGAAATATTCCATTTTCCTTCGATCTTCGTGTTTATCTTTGGAAACTTCACATTTACCCTCCGAACTTGACATTTATCTTCTACTGCATAACAAAAGATAAACCGTCATAACGATTGGGCTTGATTTGGTATAAAATCGTAACTGGGCTCTTAGCCGCATTATGGCCCCTTTCGGGCCGTTTTCCGACTTAGGCATTTTTAGGATTTTATAAAAAGAGTGCTTTCGAAACGACGTCGATTCCGAAGAACATTCAAATTCCTCGTATAGCGTAGTCAATTCGAAGTGTTCAGCTAACCGTTGCCTTTTTATACGATAAATTCGAATGTTATTGGAGAGAACGAGTTCTTGCGGTTTTTAAACCGTAAAGTTCCAACGGTGACTCCGATCGAGATGAAACATGGGCATGTTTGTTCTAATCCCGAAGGGGGGGGAGCTGCGAGGACGGGATGAAGACAGCACAATCGTTCCAGCTCGGCCATCTGCCGAACTGTACTTGCCCATCTTGGCGGATATACGAGCTGGTCGCGTGTTCGATCCAGCTCGGCCATCCACCGAACTGGACTGGTTCAGCTCAGCGGATGGTCGAGCTGGTCGTGTTGTCGATCCTGCTCGGCCATCCCCCGAACTGGACTGATCCAGCTGGGCGGATGGCCGAGCAAGTCGCGTGTTTGATCCAGCTCGTCCATCCGCCGAACTGGACTGGTCCAGTTCAGCGGATGGCCGAGCTGGTCGCGTGTTTGATCCAGCTAGGTCATCCGCCGAGCTGGACTGGTTCAGCTCGACGGATGGACGAGCTGGTCGTATTGTCGATCCAGCTCGGACATCCGTCGAGCTTGGCGGTGTGCTCTGTCCACCCTTAAATAAAACGGGCATAACTTATGCTACAGGTTGCTGATTGACCTTAGACCGGTGGCATTGGAAAGCTAAATCAAAGCTCTATATTGTGTCAATATATGGGCTCAATCAAACAATGGGAAGGTATTCGTCCATAGCTAAATATCTGACGTGTCTGTGCAGTTCTGCACCTCAAAAGGTCCGAACGAACGAGTTGGACTGCGTGTTTGGTTCCGTTATCCATTTCTCTCGAGTCTTTTGCTCAGGAACTTTTTTCAAGAGTGTGTCGAGAAAGCTTTCGTACAGAAACGCAATTTTTGGACGTTTATTTCGAGATAACCGTTTTTGACCCCAACAATGTTTGCTTCTTGTTGTCGATAAAATATATCAAGAACTCGTCGTATAACTTTTTCAATAAAAATTATACGAAATTTTTATTGCGAGAAATATTTTCTGGGGACTTTCAGACATTGGTTCTGTCGTGACCGATTTTGACCCCAACAAGTATCAGTCGACGAAGAAGGGTTGGTGTTGATCGTTGCTATGCGTCTCTCTTTGCAGATTAACTGTTCCAAACGTGCATGGTCAGAGAATAACAACTTTTTTTCTTGTTGCTTCTGGTACTGCGGAGCATGCACGTGAAAAATCAAGAAAAAAAAGTAAATAAGAACATAAAAATAAGCTAGACTCAATCAAACAAACTGAGTCTAATGGCGACTCCAATGCTCCCCGGCAACGGTGCTAAATTTGATATCACTTAAATTACCCTATGAGCGCCTTTGCTCTCTCGAATAAGAGGTTCAATTGTAGTACGTAGGGATCAAATCCACAGGGTATAATGATATAGAAGTTATGGGTATGCGAATGACAATCCTAGAACTCAATTCTAATGCAACGATATCCAGTTCTCGCTGCAAGTCCAATCATGATTAAGTCCAGTGTTCCAACTCTCGCATTTAAACACGGATAAACTGTTGATCGATACTATTGACTAGGTATTGTGGGAACCAAAATTCGCATTGTCGATTTTGATGAAATGAGGAAAGCAAAGAATACCTTACTTTCCTTGAAGTTAAGATTTTCTATGAGAGCCAACGACAAGTGACCAAATAAATTCGGAAAATATAGAAAGATAACAAAACGAATTTAGAAAAAATAGATCATTATTTCGAATCCGCTTAAGAGCATTGTGATCATTCCAAAAGATTATAAAAGCTTCGGCCGCAAGAGCTATCAGCTATTTCCCTAGTTCTAACCACCTAAAACCTTAAACCTAGTTGAGTCGCTGCTCATTAGCAAAAGACGAAGAAGATATGGAATTTTTTTTTTGTTGATTTCGGACTAAACCTTCTGAAAGGCTTCTTACGTACCCCTTTCAAGAATTAAGCCGAACGTAGTTCAATTAAAAAGATTAGAACAAGAAATTGAACTGCATGTGCGAGTTCGTCTAGTAATCGATTTCAAGATAAAGAAAACCAAGCAAGTCAAGAATAATGCCTACAAATTCTAAGTCAAAGAGTTCTAAGAGTTTAAAGAATCATCCTTGCACTCCTCGCATTTGCTTCCCTTATATATGCCTCCAAGGTCTACCGTCCTTCCTTTTTTGCCCCTACTTCGAGTTTACCTCATTGCGGAAATCTTCCTTATCCTCTCGATTTTCTTGTTTATCATGGAAACTTTACATTTATCTTCCTTTCCATTTATCTTCTATGGAAATAAAATAAACCATCATTTTAGTTTGGGCATGTTCTCGTTTTGAGTCGTAAGTGGGCTTTTGTCGCGTTGTAGACCTTCTCATGCCATTTTTGACTTTAACGTTTTTACGGTTTCTTTCGGAGAATACATCTTTTGTATGATCTTGGTTCCCATATTGTTGGTTCTATAGGATGATGAAAACCAGTCGTAAAATTGAGATAACAAGTCTTTGCTATTTTATCGTAAAATTTAACAGAAGCTCCAATTGAGACAAAACAAGAGACAGCTCAATCGAGAGTCGAAGGAGACAACTAAGAATGACATATGAGGGCGAAAATAGCGGAAGAGCAAAGTGTCACCATTGGGAGAGATGGTCGGAGGAGCATTCTCTCGCCACTAGGGGAGATGGAGTGAGGAAGATTAGTGTCGCCACTAGGCGACATGGTTGGAGGAGAGTACTCTAGCCACTAAGTGACATAGAGCGGAGGGTGTGGTTTCTACACTAGGCGACAAGGAACAGAGGATGTGCTGTTGCCACTAGGCGACATGATCGAAGGAGAGTGATGTCACCACTATGCGAGACAAGCGAGGGAGCACGGTGTCGCCATCAGGCGAGACGAGCTGAGGAGCATGGTCTCACCATCAAGTGAGATGGGAAGACGGTAGGCACGTTGTTCCCTTTGTTGATTGCTTTGTGTACTTTTTAAACTATTTTATTTGTTTTACGAGAGATTTTCCGTAAACGTTTTCCGAAAGTTGTTATAAAGAAGACTACATCTTATAGATGATGTTTTTCCGAGGAAACTTCTGAAATTTTTTTGACGGAAGATCATTTTGTAAGACTCGTCATTTATCGTAAAAACCTTCCACGAGAACGTTTTTCCAATCTTTTCATGCTTGGGTATAAATTTCTTTATTCCATGTCCGATGTTACGGTCAAAATCGGTTATGACAAAATCAATGTCGCAAAATCCTCGAGAATAAAAATACGGAAAACTAAAACTTCGCAAAGTATTACACGACAAGCTTCTCAGAAAGGATCATTCAATCTCCCGAACAGACGATTCCCGAGCATCGAAACAACCAAACCAGCATCGTCCTACCCGCCATTGGGTGAGTTGGATCGACCAATCCAACTCGCCCAATGGCGAGTTGAGTCGACCATGTCCAACTTAGGATCAGCACTCTCGTCTCACTCTCCAGAACTCTCTCCTACGAGTCCCGATGAAACCGTCTCTAGTTTGATCTCGATCGGAGTAACCGTTGAACCTCTACGATAAAATTAACAATGACTTGTTTCTCATATGAATCTCAATCAATCGAATAAAATGATAACGGTCAACTTAACCCCATGGTTATCTCGACTATACGATTGGTTTCCACTATCTCGTAAATCCAACGTCGTACAGAAGGCGATTTCTCTGAAAGAAATCGTAAAAACATTTTAGTCGAAAATCAGCCCGAAAAGGTCTAAAACGCGGCAAATTCCCCCTTACGATTTTAGTTCAGAATGAGCTCAAAGTCACTATAATGGTTTATTGAATATTCCGGAAAGAAGATAAATGTCAAATTTCGAAGAATAATCATGAAGATCGAGAAAAATAGAATGTTTCCGCAAGAAGATAAACTCGACCCGGGGGCAGAAAAGGAAAGGGCAAACTGACCTAGGAGGAGTATATAAGGGATGCCAAGGCGAGAGGCGCAAGAGAGAACTTTTTACACAAATTTAGCACGTAGGGTGATTTTGGCAATTTTCCGTTTTTGTTATCGAGCTACGATTCAACTAGGTTTTCAAGTCTTAGGTGGTTAGAATAAGGGAACTCGCCAACAACTCTTACTGCCGAGGCTTTTACTTGTTGTAAACGCTGAAACGCAGATTCAGAATAAAATCTTCTTTGCTCTCTTTTCGAATGATATTAAAATTTTTTTGTTTTTCATAATATTGATTACTTGACGTTTGGCTTAGCATAAATCTGGGATCTCAGGGAAAGTTAGGGTTTCTTAATTTTCCACAGATTACGGAAACCGACGGTGTAAATTTTGGTTCCCACAGTTAGGCTCTAGAAGAAAGAGGGTACAATCAACTCACAGCCACAAAAAGCTTGGTCAGTATGTCTGCAGACGACTAGAACAACCAACGAACTTGCGACGGCACTGATGCCAGCGACGACATAAACAAACTCCAACAGCGAACGTTTCTGTGGTCCACACTGACACTAACACCACGACGCTCGAGGAGTTTAAGAAGATGTTCACGAAGTTTTCAAAGAAGTCAGAAGAACAAGATAAGGTCATGGGTACCCTCGCTAAACAGGTCGAAACCCTAACAGCGAGAATCGGGCCGTCCTTCCACGTGGAACCATCAGAGTCCAGGGAAGAAGGTTAGATTTCGCGACTGCGTTGGACAAGCCTGGGAACGCGCAGGGAAACATATCATGAAAAATTCCCGATGAGATAACCCCGATCGACACATAAAGACTCAAAGAATATTCTGCCTGATGAGCAGGACGCCGATGAAAACGAAATCGAACGAGTCAACTTGGATATCAGCGATCAGTCCGACCATTCGGAAAAGGACGCAAACGTGCATCTAAGAAGGACTAGAAGCCGCACGAATCGGCAAGATTTTTTGTTCGAAAAGCCCATGACTGAGGAAGAAGAAAACATCTTTTAGGTAGAACAAGAGAAAGTCACCGAGGAACAGGCTCGAGTCTCTCGCAGCAAACGCCGGCAAACTCAAAAACCTGCTGACGACGACTTTGACGAGATCCACGATCTCGTTGATTACATGAGGAAAACAGCTGTGGAAGTGAAAGAGGTAAAATCTCATATTCACCACACTACCAGCTCCACGCCTAAAATCGACAAGCTTCTCGAAGAGGCTTGAATAACTCATTTTACTGCTCACATCACTGAGACGAAGGTCGTAGACCCTGAGAAAATCAAGATTCCCACTTACGATGGCACCATCGATCCTAAAGCGCATCTTCAGACCTTCCAGATCGCCATGGAAAGGGCCAAGCTAAAGAAAAGCAAAAGAAACACCGGCCATTGTCGCCTCTTCGTTGAAAATCTCCAGGGAGCAGGGCTCGAGTAGTTCTCCCGCTTTAGGCAAAACTCCATCGGAAGTTTCCGCCATCGCTTCGAAACTTCTCAAACAATACTCTATGTTCATAGATAGAGAAACCTCCGACGTCGACCTATGGAGCCTAGACCATAAGGAAGACGAACCTCCGACAATTGATACTAATATAAGATTGTCCAGCGCTCGCTGCGGGTCTACATGTTGGAATTCAATGTCCACGCTCTCCTGTGCCACACGGAACCGGTTACGATCGATGCACCTATAGGATGTTGATCGATACTCTTCCAACAAGCTTTAATCTCAGATCGATAAGTTCACTAGATCGGTTTGACCAGCTGGCTACAGCTCGTCTCTAAGAATCTAGCTCAGCAGAATTACTATCAGGTATGAGCCTACTCTCGTAGTTGTCAACTCCTAATGATCCTAATTAGCCACCCTAGATTAATGCAAGCAATAAGTCCTAACTCTGTGAAGGATGTCAATTTATCACCTTAGAAGTTCTAATTTCAATAACTTTTCATAACCATATAAACCCTAAGTCTAACAATGTGACTACTCAGACATAATAAAACAAGACATAAAGATAAACTGAATGAATTGCATAATTAGATAAAGAGAGAAAAACTGAAGTTCCAATACAATACTCTGAAGGAGTTCTTGGATGTTCTCTCCAAAACTTAAGCTATAAAATCCTATTATGTTTTTATGTGTTCTTTCTTGTCCAAACAATATCACAACTTATATATTCTAGGTCAAAACTTGTCAGGGGCATTCTGGTAAACATGTAGACTTATGGGCTCAAATCATATTCTTGGCCCGCAAAGCTTCTCGTTTTGTGGACTCTGGGTATCGACTTTGTCGCCTGTTCATTTGCTCAGCTACGGGTTTATCTCCATTTAAGCTCCATTTAGCTCCATAAAGTCTACAATGCTCCAGAACATACATAAACCTGTAAATACACTAGAATAGACTCCAAACATAACATAAAGACTCTGAATAAGATCTATACTATGGCATAAAAAGTGGTCAAATACATAGCATATCAGACCGCAAGGCTAAGTCGGTTTCGACAATATGCATATGGCGTCGTTCAGCTATACCATTATGTTATGGTGTATGGGGAGGAGTTGTAAAATGAGAAATGCCATGAGTGATTTTAATGCAATAAAATCTCCCCCATTATATGTGTAAAGAGTTCTCAGCTTGGTTTGAAATCGATTTTCAACCAATGCTTTGAATCTTGTGAAAACATCATGAACCTGTGATTTTTGTTTCAACGGATAAAACCATGTATATCGGGTAAAATGATCGACAAAAATGACATAGTACTTGAAACCATCTATAGAAATGTGGAGATGGCCAAACATCAGAGAAAACTATATCTAATGGGAAAGTAGATATAAGAGTAGAAGTTGCAAATGGCAGTTTATGCCTTTTTTTAATGGAACAAATAGTTCAAGGTTTGTTTAATAAAGCTTTAGAAGAAATCGGAAAATCATACAAAGAAACCATAGTGTGAAGAATAGAAAAATCAGGGTGGCCTAATATAGAGTGCCAATCAAATAGAGTAGTTCTAATAGCCGAAGCATAAGAATGTGATGGGTACTTGGCATAACTCCGACTTGGCCACTGGTATGTTCCATCTTTAGGTGTTCCTTGAAGACGAAGCGCCCCCGTAGTCAGATCTTGGACCTGGAAATAGGTTGGTGTAAAGGTTACAGAAACATTATTAGCTGAACACAACTGAAAACTGAAATAAGATTCTTATCTAAGGATGGAAGATAGAACACATTATTTAAGAAAAAAATATGTTTGAGAGAAGGAAGAGATAAAGAACCAGTATGAGAGATGGATAGACCAGAACCATCTCCAAGTAAGACATCATCGCCACCATTGTAAGGAGCATGTAAGGACAGATTCGGAAGGTCTGATGTCATGTGGTGGGAAATACCAGAATCCAACAACCAAGATGCGTCAGACACCTGTCATCACTGCTGCATTTTCCCGAGGATGCCATTGTTTTTGCTGGTTTTGTTGATATGGATTTCCATATGGCATATTCTGCTATTGTTGTTGTTGATTCTTTTTTTTTTCTGCTGAGATCCACGTATGATTCTGAACTCCGGGAATTTTTTGGCAGTATGACCTTGTGTCCCACATGCTTGACATATTACAAGATATAGTTTGGATTGACGGTTGTTGTTGATGATGTTTCAGTAGTTGTTGTTGTAGAACCGCGAGTTGTTGTTTCATTGGTTAGGACGCCAATTGTTCTGTTGTGCTTGAGTTTGAGTTGCATTTGCTGTGATCGGAGTTTGTGTCACTGCAGCTGAATCCTTGCAAAGGATCATGGCCTCACGGTTGAGTAAACGTCCGTGGAGCTCATGAAAGGCTATTGGCGTATCACGGCCGTTGACTGCATCAATCTCTGGTTTGTACTCTTCACCCAAGCCAGAAAATATATGCTCAGTTAGATCTTCAGGATCAAGAGGCTTCCCAACAAGAGCCAAGTCATCTGCTTTGGTTCTGATGGCATGGAGATACTCAGTGATGGTTCTTGTACCTTTAACACTCTTGCGGATTTGATGTTTTAATTGTAGTATGTACCCTCTGTTAGGTTTTCCGAATGTTGTGGCCAAAATATTCCACACTTCAGATGTGGTAGTCGCCATGGAAACCAGAGGTTGGATTGGTAATGAGATGGATCCAATGATTGCAATGTAGAGAAGACTATCCTACCTATGCCATGGAGCATAAGCCAGATTTGTTGTTGTCTGTCCATCGATGATTATGGTAGGCGTTGGAGTTACAGTTGTTTCATCAATGAATCCATGAAGTTCATGTCCTTCAATTAAAGCTTTGGTCTGTCTGCTCCAAATGATGTAGTTGAGATTGCAGAGCTTGGTAATGTTCGACATGTTGATGGAGAGAAGAGTTGAAGCGGGATCTCTAGCATTGTAGGCAGAGGTGGGCTCACTAGATGCAGACATGATTAGAAACAGAGAGAAGAAGGAGAAAAAGAGTTTGTTGTTAGGCTAAAGAAGGAGAAGAAATAAGAGATGAAGCGGCAAAAACAATTTTAAGAGCCTTGCTCTGATACCATATTAGGTATTGGAATTATGTGATATTATTGATACAGGAGAGCTTTGAATATATACATAGGATGTCATATAAAAGAAAGGAAATAAGAATATACAACATTATGAACAAAAATATGAACGTTAGTGATTGATCTACTTTCTATCTTCTTCTTCTTCTTCTTCTTCTTTTTCATTGAAGCTCTACTGAGGATGAAATTGTCCATTGATCCATCAAACTCCATGGCGAGGAACAGATCTCTGCAACTGGGAAGGTGTTAAAGAATGCATTAACGAAACAAGAGTCTCGAACCTTGTTCTTGAGGACTTGCACCACACTGGCTCACTGGACGAGAAGAGCTTGAACAAGTCACTACAAGAAAAATGACTGATAGCCGCAAAAAAGTTTGAAGCTAAATCTAAAAAAATTGTGGCTATTTGTCGGATAGCTACATGTAGCCACGAAAAAAATTTGCGACGTCAAGCTTGTCGCTGTCGCATAATTGTGGCTATTTGTGGTTTAACTTCCACGACTCAGCCACAAGCGATTTTTTCTGTTAATATCTACAAATAACAACAATTATATTTTGTAGCCATTATCGCCACAATTAGCCACATACCAAATTGTAGCTTTATTGGTACATATAACCACAAATCTAGTTGTGGATTTTAATGCACAAATAGCCACACATATAATTGTGGCTCTTGTAAAATTTAATTAAAACTTAATTTTTTATATAATCAAGTTCTTGGTCACGGACAATAACAGGTAAGACGGCACGTGAAGCCAATGCTTCTTCAAGCTGTTTTTAGAAGAAGAGCAGTAGAGAAGTTATTCAAATCCCACTCTGCCTTTTTTTCTCAATGCATTCGTGAATAACTCAATAATTGGCTGAAGCAAGAAACCCAAACTCAATAATTGACGACAAAACAGAACACACAACTGTATAACTCAAATCTCAATTGTTCAGAATTATATATCAGTTAAATAACACATAATCTGACACATAACGTACACTGTCTTATGTTTTCTTCATTGTCCATCGATTTCCAAGTGAAAAAGATGAACCTTTCGGGCCTTTCATATTGCTGGAGATAACTGGTCTCAGTCCTTAGTTTGACGCATTTTCTTTCTAGATTTTAGCGTCTTATCAGTTGCCTTCACTCCGTTTGTGGTCGATGAACCCTGGATGTTCATATATAAACAATGAACCAGTAAGGTTTTTGACATACTAAGCATGGTCACGAAGTTACAGTAATGAACCGGCTACGCTTACCTTTTCCTGTTTTTGTGACACCATCATACCTTGTCTTCTTGATTTTCTGTTTCCTTTAACCTGCTTCTCCTAGTTTACAAGAATTTTGTTTAGCACTCAACTGAATAACTCAAAGCATTTTTCTCAAATGTCAGAAAGCAAAACCTGAGATGGCGTTTTAGGATCATCAACTTTGTCATCATCTGTTCTGAGGTTTCCTTGCTTTTGTGATCTCTTACCCTTTCTTTGTGATCTCCTGTTCCCTTTTATCTGCTTCTCCTATATTTAAGGCAAGTATTTGTTTAAGACTTATCAAAAGAACTCGTCGGCATATTCTCTAATGCCAAAAAAGCAAAACCTGAGATGGCTTCTCAGGATCATCAACATCTTCATCATCATCAGTTCCGAACTTCTCTTCTTTCATTAGTTTCTCAGAACGAGCATGCTTCTGAAATTAGCCAAATCAAAATAAAACTTTTCATACCAACAAGATTGGAGCGAGCAAACCTCATTCTTATTATCTAACCCTTCAGTTTAATATACACAGTCCTATATCCACTGCTTTTGAATGATATAGCTAACTTTTTGAATAACTACAAGACGAGGCTGAAGCTGGATAATATATACTCAGCTATAGCAATGATTGAATAAAGCTAAATAGTTTTACTACCTTGGAGGAAACATGTTCTTGCATAGTTTTCTCATTCAAACAAACAGTGTTTGGACAATATCTGCATTTATAAACAGATTTGCATTTAATCATAAAACCTAGAATATAGTTCTCTTCCTCCTCTTCCGGTGGTTCTTCTAAACCGTATTGCATCGATGTCTTCTCATGTCTCCCTCGATAGGCACCACCATCAGAGTCATCAGCATCCTCACCAGCAGCTGTAACATTGATTTAAAAGCCAAAGGTTGTCAATTTAACTATCTAACTTCTCTAAACATTCTCATTAATGGTTCGATTGAAGAAGCAATCAAACCTGGGGAGTCATCTTCTCCTTCACCCTCTGAGACGGAATCATCATCGTCTTCGGAAGCTTCTGCAACGGAGTCTTCGGATTCGGATTGCTCTGATTCTTCTTCTTCTTCTTCAGACTCAGGATCGGAATCAGAAGAGAAGCAAGAGGAGTCGGATCCACTGTCTTTGTCACCATGCTCTAGCTTGTAAAATCGTCTCTTTATCATCTTTTCTGCTCTGCAAAGATCAAAATTGCAAAACCCTAAAACTAAGGAATCCAAAAAAGTCGAGAAATTTATCGAAAAGAAGAGACTTTTGTACCGTGAGTTTCGCAGAGAGAGAGAGAGAGAGCTTGGAGACTGAGGGAGATGAATTTTTGGCCTTTTTAGGGTTTATAGGTTATTCTTGTAATTAAAAGGCTTTCAAGGGTGTTTTCGTAATTTGCCGCACACGTTCTTTCTTGAGTTTTTGTTTTTTTTTGTATGAGATGCATTGAGGAAGAACACACGTGTCTAGAGAGGTTTCTTGACTTGTTGAAGGATACAGTGGAGAAATCACTAGTCTTCTTAAATAAGAAAACGCTCATCTGTTGATCAGAAAGAAAAAAAACGCTAATCTCTGCTCTCTCTCACTTGATTTGATCATATGTTAGATAGAACTGTGCTTTGGATTGCAAGGGTTTTGATAAATATCACGTTCCGTGGAGTCTACTTCATCTTGTTCATTTAGCTATGAGTCTTTTCCCAGCATCAGTGCAGTGCTTTTTGTTTGACATCAGAGATTCCTTAGTAGTTCTCTGTGTTTCTTTTGAGCAAGCGGTATTGGAATACATATCAGTTTGTGTACGTTGCTTCTAGTGTCTCAACTCTCATAAGCTGACGTTTTCCTACTTTTTTTTTTTGTATGGATTCTGTTTGGACCTTATTTACTTGTCTTGCCTGTGAAGAGAGTTTTGTTTTGTCAGCTGCTTTGTTCTGTAACAAGTACAGTTGTTGGCGCATTGGAGCATCTTCAATTAGATAAAGGTTTTGATCAGCATATTAGCCTTCTTTTCTTGAGTGAAATCAGATTGGAAAACCCCACTTGCTGTTGTTTTGTTGTGATCACATTGAGATAATGTGGGAATGATCTTAACATGCCAGTTACAGGGCCGGCTCAATACTATTAGGGGTCCTAGGACAAAAAAAAAATTTTACTCTCTAAAATTTATATGCAGATAATGTTTAAAATATTTTTAAAATTTAATCAGTAATATTGTTTTGCACATTTTGTAATGAAAATAAAATTATATACATATCAAATAATATTGGATCACTTTCAGTTTTATTTATTATATTTATAATTTTTTATATATAAAAATATAATTTTTAAAGAAATTGAGTCTATTAATTATTATTATATGGGGGGACACGGGTTTGGACCCGAGGCGGTCGCACCGCTTCTCTCCACTAAGCTGGCCAGGGCCAGTTGCAAGAGTTTAGAGTATGCATGGTTGCCTAGAGGCTAATCTTCGATCGACATCATTTTGCTATGACATTGATGTGATAGTCCTTGTGGATTTGTATATCTACAAGTGTGGAGATATAATTGACATTCTGCTATGTGGTTCTAAGGACTTCCAATGAAGTAATTTTTTTCATCTATATACTTCCATGCTTTTATGAAACTTGCTATGCATCAGAAATTACCGAGTTTTACTGGTTGTCTTCTGTTTACCACTTCTAGGACATTCTATATCTTATTTCTTAACTCGAATGCAAGGACAGAAAAGCGACATGTGCATTTAATATTTTTGCTCTAATGTGATAGTTCTGAATATCAGGTTCACTTTGGGTGTACTTTTTCTGTTTCATAACACTATTGGTCTTTTTGTAGATCATGGTGTGTTAGGAATCAAGTTCGTTTGATGTTCGATATGAACCGCGAAGCTGTTCAACCTCAAACCGACGTTGCACAATTCACGACACGAAACTCTCAACGAAAAACACTCAGGAACACGAATACGCAAGGAACGAGAGAGAAACGGAATAAGAACAGGAGCACACACAGAGATTAATTGATTACCCTGAGTTCATCGATGTGGCTACGTCTCTGGGGCCTAGCAAGGCAAATTACTAAACTCTTCCAAGATCACAACGGTCGTGACCTAAAGTTTGTAACTCTAGTACAATCTATCTTTCTCTGATAACTAATACAACTCACGAGCCTTGCTTTTATATTAGGCAAGGGTAGTTACAACTGATAAGCGGTTTTCAATAACCGTAAACCATTGAATAATATCTAACTGGCGGTTTAACCCAAAACGCCATATAACCCAATTGTCAATCTCGACTGGTTCAAGCTTCCAATATAACTGATTCTTCATCACCAACGTAACATGGTGGGGAAAGATACTGGCTGCCCACGTGGTTTTGGGTTTATTACAATCAGTGAACGCCGAGGAGCTGATGATGCAATTAAGCACATGCACGCGGCTAAGAGCCCACTTACGATTTTATACCAAATCAAGCCCAATCGTTATGATGTTTTATCTTTTGTTATGCAGGAGAAGATAAATGTCAAGTTCAGAAGATAAATGTGAATTTCCAAAGATAAACACGAAGATCGAAGGAAAATGGAATATTTCCGCGAATCGATAAATTCGACCAAAGGCAGGACGGGAATGAGCAAACCGCCTCTAGGAGGAGTATATAAGGACGTCGAGGTTGAAGAGTCAAGGGGACAATTCTTTTTACTCTGAGAACTCTATGCACTTTGATACTTTTAGGCATTATTCTCGACATGTTCTGTTTCTATGACTGGCACTCGATTATTAGACAAACTCACACAGGCAGTTCGATCTCTTGTTCTACTCTCTCAATCAAACTACATTCGGCTTTATCCTCGAAAGGGGTACGTAGGCAGCCTTTCATAAGGTTCAGTCCGAAATCAATCAAAACTTTTTTCGTATCTTTTTCGTCTTCTGTTATCGAGCTGCGACTCAACTAGGTTTAAGGTTTTAGGTTGCTAGAACTAAGTAATTCGCTGACAGCTCTTGCGGCCGACGCTTTTATAATCTTTTGTAATGATCACAACGCTTTTACGCGGATTCGAAATAAGATCAACTCTTTCTAAACTCGCTATATTGTCTTTACATATTTGCCGCATTTATTTGGTTACTTGCCATTGGCTGGAAAACAGGTCATAAGAACCTTAACTCCAAAACGTACTACGAAAGGCTTGATCCCTTCAACAAGGGCACGTAGGCAACCGTCATAAGGCGCAGCCCCAATCTTATCGCGTTCCACTCTTAGAAAACCGAGAAGACTGTGGGAACCCAAAATTCACACCGTAGAGTTTTGTTAATCGGAGGAAACCCAAGCTAACCTAGCCTTCCCTGAAGGTTCCGGTTATCTGCTGGGCCACGCATAACACAATCAATATGAAAGATTCGAAAGTAATAAATCGTAAAAGAGCGAAAAGAGAACAAAGAGGTCTTATTTCCGAATTCGCGTTTGAGCGTGAACAACAGGTAAGATCCTAGGCCACGAGAGCTCTAGTCTAGCGACCTAAATCTAAACTAGTTGAGTCGCAGCTCGATTAGTAAAAACGGAAAAATGCCTAAATTGCTCTAAGTATTAAGTTTGCTCTGATGTGCTCTTTTGTCTCTCTTCATCCTAGGTCCTCCTTATATACTCCTCCTTAGGTTGGTTT
>NC_027751.1:20339972-20340602 GCF_000695525.1 Brassica oleracea var. oleracea | reverse complement strand
TCTCTTTGCTTAAAGAAAATGTCTTCAAGAAAAGGATCTTCAAAGAGAAATTCTTCTTCACACTCATCTTCGGATGACTCTTCTGCCAATGAGGTGATCGCCCCGAAAGTAGAGTTTGAAGTTGAGGAAGAAGCAAAGGATGCGTACTACAAAGCTCTTTGCGGCTCGCCTCCGCCTTCGCAAGACATTCCGATTCCTAGATTCCTAAGAGGCCCGTGAGGTCGCCAAACGCACCCCTCACGCCGAGCATGGTCTCTCCCGACTACCTCACGACTCTCAGGTACTTTTACCAGATTCCAAGTGGAGTCGTATTTCGGATCCCGAGTGGAAACGAGAGTGCGAAGAACCCTCCGGAAGGTTTCTTTACTTCCTACGAGGCCTTCCTGGTGTATTGCCGCATGTGGTTTCCGATCCGTGGTACCATCGTCCGCGCGCTTCACCACTTTGGGCTTTCGATCAGCCAGCTAAGCGTTCCGGCCTTGCCGCATTGGCTCGGCGTGTTGATCTCGAGTTACGAGCTAGGAATGGATCTTAACCCTGGCGACTTTGAGGGATTTTTGTTTACGAGAGGAACGGGGATCGATGTCTCATACAGCATGGCACCAAAGAAGGGCATGGCTATAATTCAGG
>NC_027751.1:20338001-20339907 GCF_000695525.1 Brassica oleracea var. oleracea | reverse complement strand
GGAGTGGAACTTCACCCGTGGTAATACGAATAGCTATGTTTTTCGTTCTGATACCTTGAAATCATGCGAAGATGATTTTTTTTTTATTATCTTGCAGTGAACAGGATCCTTCCGCCGACTCTTGCCGATTTTTTTGCCAAGCAAGATCTTCTCTGCGGCAGTCCGTTCTTCTGGAATTCCTACACCGTTGAACGTATTCGAAGTGCGGTGGAGCTCCATCGATCTCGAGCCGTCTCTCAGCCTCTTGACGTTCCGTATGACGTAGAACCGGTCATTGATGTCTTGCCTGCTCAGAGGCAGGGAACCAGGTCTCGGAAAGGCAAGGGAGTTGCCTCTGAGAACGTCTTGGGAAACCCTCCGCTGCCAGAATGGAACCCTAGTTTCTCCCCAGGGGAAAGGAGTGGAACCAGCGAGGTTCCCCTTCCCAGCGACTTTGTTGCCGACTTCCCTCCCGGTTTTACTACTCATAAGTCGCTGGACGAAAAGTCGAGGAGGAAAGTAGTTTCCGAAGGCTCCAGCTTAATCAACGAGGTTTATCCTTTGAACTTTGATCTAAATTATATATTATTTTTTGTTTCCTTTTCCGATCTTATGTTCGTGCAGGGGATGAGGGTGTTCAATGCGGCGCTCGACGGAAGTTTCCGGGAGTCGTGTATCTCTCACTTCAAAGCCGAGGAGGCTGAAAGGGAACTCTTTCGGTTTCGGAAGGAGGTCGAAGAACAGAGCCGGAGACAGGCTGAGCTCCATTCTCAGGCCCTTCTCCGCGCGGAGAGGAGAGGAAAGAGAGCGATTGTCGCTGAAATGAAGCGAGGGCTGCTTTGTTTGCCACCGAATTCGAGAGCTTTAAGGATTCTCAAGAATTCGTGGGCGATTTTCGCGAGTGCCGTGGCTCGGTTGCTACCCTCTACAAGTCGCAGAACGAGGACTTCTCTTTTCCTGCCGAGGTCGCTGAGATGTCGGGTCTTATGAACGGGTGTGCCCATGCCGAATCCTTGGTTCCTCCGATCGAAGGAAGGGTCCGACAGCTTTGGGATTCCATCGAGGTCTCGGAGGACACGGCGGAAGCGGGAACCGGTGTTGGTGATGAAGGTGCCGGAGTTACGGACGGAGAGGTGGACCAGCCTGCGAGCTCGTTCGGGGTCTCCATGTCCGGGTTCTTCGATTTTGAGCTTTGAGGATTATTTTCCTTAGTTTTATTTCGAGGTTTGATGTATCTAGGCCGAGTGTGGCCGTATTTGATTTATGTGTGTTATGGCCTTGTGAGTCTATGTGAACTATGTGTTTGAGACCGGCCGTTTGGTTGCTTTGTGTCCTAGCCGTTTTTTGCGGCTTCTATGTGAATGATTGACATTCTGTGCGTTTTAGTTTATACTTCTGCCAAGTGTGAGGGAAAGATACGAGTAGTCACTTCGTATCTTAACTCTTAGTTTATCGTCTTGTTCGTTTGCTCTTACTGAACGAGGGTGTTCGGAAACGCTTATGAGTTTCGCAAAGTTTCGTGAGCGTATTAGATATAGACGATGGGACATGTTTTTAAGATCTCGTATCATGTCTTGAGATGTTAGTGGACCAGCAGGACTGGGTTTAGGGCAAGACCTAGGTTTACTTTCGGCTCTAAGGCTGTGCGACGACTGATCCGCTCTCGTTTTGCCTATGGGCGATTTCCACCTGGTTCTTTCCGATTTAAAGTCCGTGACTTGGCACCGGATTATATGACTTGTATGGAAGAAACCGAGCACTCTCCAGAGACCGTCTGGTGTGCTGACCAAAATTTCGGATTTCTTGTATAGCTGGCTATGGTATCCTCGTCGAATGTAAGAGAACCTTTACTTTTAGGAAAGGTTAGACTACGAGTTTTTTTAGAACGTTTTGGGTTTGTCCGTCGGGGCCAATCGACGGGCAATTT
>NC_027751.1:20336909-20337764 GCF_000695525.1 Brassica oleracea var. oleracea | reverse complement strand
GGTTAATCTCCGATTGTTGTGGCTTATTGCAAGTGAATCGGGAGACCGAAATAAAATGAGTTTTATTGGAAAAGTTTCAAACATATCGAGTACATGTGTGGATATTCCGAACTTTGTGGGAGTATACGAGTATACATACCCACTCCCCCCCCCCTTTTGGAGAGGGGGATAACTGAACTTGTCAATAGGACAAGCTTCCTACGTATCTCTTTTGAGGATCAAGCCATCTCGTAGTTCTGCTTTGTTGTTGCGGGCGTTCCTACTCGTTGGATTGGGCCATTTCTGTTACTTCAGTCGTTGAGGCTTTAGTTAAATCGGCGGCCGTTTCGTGAGTCATGTTTTCCGCTTGTAGGGCGATGGACTCCGGAATCGTGTCGCTGTCCGGAGCCTATGCCTGGGCGAGTGATTCCGAATCGCTCTTTGTGGAACCTTTGGGAGTACTCTGAGTTTTCTTGACTCGCTTCGGGCTAATCACAGGGGTGCTCCGAGTTTGTCGTAGCTTATGCTCGGCCAAAAAGCAGAGCCTGGCGAAGTCAACGATTTTCGTGACTTCCCTTGCCATGACCGGAAGTTTGATCGATCCGAGGGTCATTGATGTTGTGCCCGGAAAACCGGTCAGTGGTTTTGGTTCCGGGATGATTTCCCCGAGTTCGATGTTCATTCTCCGGAGAGTGTTGCGGAAAATGACGTTGACCGTGCTGCCTGTGTCGATGAGGATTCTTCCCACTTCGAGGTCTCGAATCACCAAGTCGATGACCAGCGGGTCGCAGTGAGGTTTATCGAGTCCAACGGTTTCCTTCTCCTCGAAAACAATCGTATCGTTTGGAGCGTTGTCGGTCAGGGACAGAGTCGTCT
>NC_027751.1:20327582-20336272 GCF_000695525.1 Brassica oleracea var. oleracea | reverse complement strand
TGTCGATGAGGATTCTTCCCACTTCGAGGTCTCGAATCACCAAGTCGATGACCAGCAGATCGCAGTGAGGTTTATCGAGTCCGACGGTTTCCTCCTCCTCAAAAACAATCGTATCGTTTGGAGCGTTGTCGGTCAGGGACCGAGTCATCCAGTTAGAACTTGTTTCCGCCTTTCTTCCATAGGCCTTGATGGATGAAACAGAGTCGCAGTAGAATTGCGATTCTCCGATGATCATGTTTATCCTCCGGCGGGTACTATTGTCTCCAAGGTCATCCTTCCTTCTTCCGCGTTTCTCGCCAGACTGGTTTGCGCGTGCGTCCCTCTCGGGAGACTCTTTATCAGTGCTGGGAGGGCGGTCGGAATCCAGGATGAGGTCTTTTATGCTAGTGACCTTCGAGAGGTCGCCAGCGAGGATTTTTACGGCTAGCCTTGCGCCGAGAACTTTGCAGTTCGTAGTTGAATGACGCTTGGTCTCGTGGAACTCGTACTAGGAGTTATCGACCGTGGCACAGATCAGCTCGCCCGGCGAGTCGACCGGAAACACAGCCGTGCTCGCCGGGCGAGCTGGCTAGTGTCGCGGCCAAGCTCGCCGGCGAGTCGACCGGCAACACGGCCGTGCTCGCCGGGCGAGCTGGCTCGTGTCACGGCCGAGCTCGCCGGCGAGTTAACCGGCAACACGGCTGTGCTCGCCGGGCAAACTGGCTCGTGTCGCGGCCGAGTTCGCCAGCGAGTCGACCGGCAACACGGTCGTGCTCGCCGGGCGAGCTGGCTTGTGTCATGGCCGAGCTCGCCGGGCGATCCGTTTCGGCTATTCGTTTTCTCGGCTTTTGAAGTTTTGACTGAGATTCAGTTTTTCTGAGGACTTTCGGACATCGATTCCGTCGTGACCGATTTTGAGCCCAACAAAGACCACTTACGATGGACCATTTCAACCATTAATTCTGCCTAACTTACCTAACTTGCCAAGGCACTCGCTAGAACCTCACTCTAGAAGCTCATGGTTCTAACGAGCTGGGGGGCTAACTGTTGGGGTCAAAATCGGTCACGACAGAACCAATGTCTGAAAGTCCCCAGAAAATATTTCTCGCAATAAAAATTTCGTATAGTTTTTATTGAAATGGTTATACGACGAGTTCTTGATATATTTTATCGACAATAGGAAGCAAACATTGTTGGGGTCAAAAACGGTTATCTCGAAATAAACATCCAAAAATTGCGTTTCTGTACGAAAGCTTTCTCGACACACTCTCGAAAAACGTTCCTGAGCAAAAGACTCGAGAGAAATGGATCACGGAACCAAACACGCAGTCCAACTCGTTCGTTTGGACCTTTAGAGCTGCAAAACAGCACAGACGCGTCAGATATTTAGCTATGGATGGATACCTTGCTATGGTTTGATTAAGCCCATATTTTGACAAAAGAGAGAGATTTGAGTTAGCTTTCCAATGCAACCGGTCTGAGGTCAATCAGCATCTTGTAGCAAAGGTTATGCATGTTTTACTGAAGGGTCGACAGAGCACACCGTCCTGCTCGGCGGATGGCCGAGCTGGATCAACCAAACGACCAGCTCGGCCATCCGCCTAGCTGAACCAGTCCAGCTCGGCGGAACCAGTCCAGCTTGGCGGATGGCCGAGCTGGATTGACCAAGCGACCATCTCGGCGGAACCACTCCAACTGGACGGATGGCCGAGCTAGATCGACAACACGACCAGCTCGGCCATCTGCCGAGCTAGACCACTCCAGCTCGGCGGTTGGCCGAGCTGGATCGAACACGCGACCAGCTCGGCCATCCGCCGAGCTGGACCTGTCCAGTTCGGCGGATGGACAAACTGGATCGAACACGCGACCAGCTCGGCCATCCGCCGAGCTGGACCAGTCCAGTTCGGCAGATGGACGAGCTGGATCGAACACACGACCAGCTCGTCGGATGGCCGAGATGGACCAGTCCAGTTCGGCGGATGGCCGAGCTGGATCGACAACTAGATCGGAGTTGTTTAGCTGGATGGCCATCCGCCGAGCTGGGCCAGTCCAGTTCGGCGGATGGCCTAGCTGGAACGATCGTGCTGTCTTCATCCCGTCCTCGCAGCTTCCCCCCTTTGGGATTAGAACAAACCGCAAGAGCTCATCTCGATCGGAGTCACAGTTGGAACTTTACGATTTAAAAACCGCAAGAACTCATTCTCTCGAAAAACATTCGGATTTATCGTATAAAACGGCATTGGTTAGCTGAACACCTCGAATTGCCTACACTGTACGAGGAATTTGAATTTTCTTCGGAACCGACGTCATTTCGAAAGCGCTCTTTTTATAAAATCGTAAAAACGCCTAAGTCGGAAAACGGCCCGAAAGGGCCCATAATGCAGCTAAGAGCCCAGTTACGATTTTATACTAAATCAAGCTCAATCGTTATGACGGTTTATCTTTCGTTATGCAGGAGAAGATAAATGTCAAGTTCAGAGGATAAATGTGAAGTTTCCAAAGATAAACACGAAGGTCGAAGGAAAATGGAATATTTCCGTGAAGCGATTAACTCGACCAAGGGCAGAAAGGGAATGAGCAAACCGCCTCTAGGAGGAGTATATAAGGACGTCGAGGTTGAAGAGTCAGGGGGACAATTCTTTTTACTCTGAGAGCTCTCTGTACTTAGAAACTTTTAGGCATTATTCTCGACATTCTCTGTTTCTATGACTGGCACTCGATTACTAGACGAACTCGCCCATGCAGTTTGATCTCTTGTTCTACTCTTTCAATCGAACTACGTTCGGCTTGATCCCCGAAAGGGGTACGTAGGCAGCCTTTCATAAGGTTCAGTCCGAAATCAATCAAAACCTTTTTCGTATCTCTTTCTTCTTTTGTTATCGAGCTGCGAGTCAACTAGGCTTAAGGCTTTAGGTTGCTAGAACTAAGTAATTCGCTGACAGCTCTTGCGGCTGACGCTTTTATAATCTTTTGTAATTATCACAACGCTCTTACGCGGATTCAAAATAAGATCAACTCTTTCTAAACTCGCTATATTGTCTTTATATATTTGCCGCATTTATTTGGTTACTAATCGTTGGCTCTCGCAGAGAATCCGAGACCACTGGGAAATTAGGGTTTTCCTATCTTTCCTAAAATCATAAGAAATCGACAGTGCGAATTTTGGTTCCCACAGTTTGGCGCTAGAAGGAGGGGGGTACGGATTACTCTAACTCATCGCCACAAAACACATGATCAAAACAATGTCTGTAAATACGAGAGACAAAATCGCAGTTTGCAACAACGCTGTAAGACAACTCCAGCCGCCACTGCGCCTATGGCCAACGCTTACGTAAATGCCACAGTTCTTGAGAAAATCGAAAACCCAGCCGCGACTTTTCGCCACAGGAAGTGCAATGAAACGAGCTCGCGATTTCTCTCTCTAAACATAATGGGAAACGATAATTTTATCAAACCTCGTAAGTTTGGCTCATTGCCAAACTAAAAAAGTCTTAACCTGTAAGGGTTTTACCAAAACATGTTTTCCGAAAAAATTTCGGAAACGTAAAACTTGTTCTCCCCAAAACGGAGAAAAACCCTAGGTTAATCGCGGAAAAAGGAAGCACAGCAAATCGGGTACATAACTCACCGCTGTATTTCTTCCGAATATCTTGCGGAAAACCCCTAGATTAGTCGCGGAAAAAAAGAACCACAGCAAATCGGGTACATAACTCGCTGCTGTATTTCTTCCGAATATCTTTCGGAAAACCCTAGATTAATCTTAGTAAAAGGAAGCGCAGCAAATCGGTTACGAAACCCTCATGGCTGTACTTCTTCCAAATAACTTTCAGAGAAAAGAAGTTGATTTTCATAGAATCACTCGAAACCTAAAACGGCTGACGAAGACTAAATAAAGCAAAACGGGAGATCGTATCCCCACCACTAAAACGTTTTCTGAAGCCTAAGATTTCGTAAGAATTCAAGTATCACTTCCATAGTAACAAATTCTGCGAGTTGTCGATGTTTGTCACCTAAATCTTACTTCGGAAAAAAATACTCGAAGCTTCCACGGATCAATCCCACGGATATGAGAAAAACTTCTGATTAAGCTTGGTTGCAATAATTAACCTCGTCACGGCTCTCGTACAGCCAAAACTTGAAAACTTCTTTACGGAACAAATCTCGTAAAAGTTATGCGCGACAACATCTTGCAAAAAAACCTTCGCAAAAATTAAGCTCGACAACATTTTACGAAACAACTTTCGTAAAATTAAAATCGATAACATTCTGCGGAATAACTTTTGTAAAATTAAAGTCGATATTATTTTTTGGAAACACTTTCGTAAAACTAAAGAGATGGAGCGAAATCCGAGAATCAAAATTCGCCCATCCACCTCTGTCCACGGTCTCACAATCCATCCTCTCACGCCTTCATCTGTCGCTAAAACCTCATCACCTGGCGAGTCTTACTGAACATCCTTGGCATCTCTTGATCATCCCTAGGCTATTCCTAAACGCTAAAAAGTTTTCGACGAGATGCTTATTCATTTTCGTAAATTCAATGATTATTGAAACATGGATCACGAAAATCGCAAGATTGGCAGCAGCCTAAAAAATGCCAGGAAAGTAGAGAACTCCAGGAAGAATCAATATTCTTGCTATTTGAAGCGGGAAGACAGACACGAAAAGAGTAAGGGCAAATTAGCAAGCAAAACAGAGAAGAGGCTAACCCGAATCTTCGAGAGAACTAAGGTATTTCCAACTTGAAATTGTTGAAATCAGACTTGGAATTTTCGTAGGAAATTACTAACAAATAAAAACGCATTTGAGACTGCCATAGAACTTTAGGGAACTTTAAATCTAGGTGGATAGTCTAGCGAACTAAGTCTTAGGCGATTTTTCCGGTCTCGGTATATCGTTCCATAACAGTTCAGTCAGATCTTGCAAACCGATCTAAACTCTCTGAAAATCGAGAAACGATCACCACGCATATCCAGCTCGCTTCCTAAAGAGAGGAAAAACTAGAGACATGAACGTCGTCTTAAAAACCGATTCGTTTCTAGCGATTTTCTTAAAACCGACATATTCCAAGTCGTCAACCTGGAAACAACCAAATCACAATCCCAGCGTCGTCTTTAAATCGACCCGGATTTTTGATCATTCCAATCCTCGGAAGAAGAAACGTACACAACCCTTCAAAGTATCGGTTCAACCGTTTTCATTCGTAAAAAAAATGGGGGAGTAGGTACGTATACTATACTCGTAAACTCCCAAACTTCAAAAACTTTTGCAAATCGTCAAGAAAACGCTTTTGTCAAAGCAAATCGTCCCAAATAGGCAAACGACAATAAAAAATTTGTCTAAACGCCAACAACAAATCCAGACGATCATGAACATAATCTCAAAGACTATACATCATTTCTTGTCGCAATACATATAGAAAACCTATACCAATATCAAACTGAAACTCGACGATTAGCCAAAGTCTTGAAACCCTCTCCGGATTTATATAGCCAGTTTCGTATAAATTTTTTTACGAGAAATCTTCAAGCATCAAAGCCTTTCTTCAGTCTCCGTTAAACCAAGTGAGTCACAGTAATGCATCGAAAACATTTGCGACGAAGAAAACTTGGGAATAAAAGTAGCAGCGAGCACATTAAAGGGAACACTTTATTCCCGATCGTTGGCTAGATCTACCGCTGGTTGACCAATTTGTTCCAGAAACGAATATGTCATGAGAATCCTCTTAAAATCCTATGAAAATCGTTCGGCGACTAGATTATAGCGAAATAAACTTTGGTAACACTACATGAGTAACTCCAAGCAACTTTCACCAAAGATCGAAATCAAAGCAGAAATGTTTCTCGTAAAACCCCCAGAAACAACACTACTTTGACATGTGTATATGTATCACCGATTTAGAACCTTCGTAAAACCGGTCGCCCATTACTTACGCGAAAAATCCTTCGTACAATCAGATCAAGTCATACGAAGAAACTTTCAAAAGCAAACATAACAGGTTTTACGAAGAAATATTTTTCATATAGAAAATACAAAGCTGTAAAATCTGACTTTGGATGATCAATCTAAAGAGAGATCTATTCGCATTACGATTTAATAGATCTCATATTTTAGCCATGCGACTCACTGGCTACTGCGTTTCGTTCCCCTCGGTCACATCCGAGTAGGCAATCGTCCCGTAACTGACTCCACACTGGTTCTGAATCAAACCTCTTAGGCTACGTCTTCCTCAGACAAAAACGAATGAATTTTCATAAGACTATAGGTAACATTATACGAAACATTCATCGTATAACTGAAACCTAAAGCGGAGAATCGTTTTCTATGACTATCGGCCATCTTAACACGGCAAACTTGGCCTATCAATCTCGACAAGTGCTCTTTCGCCCTCGGTCAATTACTCTTTCTCGTAAAGGTCCAAACCAGAATTTGGCATCCCCTTTAAGGACGATCGTAAACTAACATGACCTTAATGTTAACACGAAAGTACATTGGTCTAATCCTTGACCTACAACGTCCTTGGCTATCTGAGTGAACACATCCTTCAAGCCAAGCCAAAATATTTGAGAAACCACCGCTCCATCACTTAACGACTAAACGACAATCTACGATTTGTCTAAAAACGTCGTGTGACTATTAAGAGAATAATTATCGTATAGCCCACAGTCGGAAATCATATGATAAATTCTTCGTAACGAAACTCAGTCCTAACAACCAAACGGTTAACAGAAAACCTAAACTGGTCGACAATTGACCAAGTTCGATACACTTAACAAAGCACTATGGAGGAAAATGCTTCTTCCCATGGACAAATTTACGCGACCCCTCGGTCCTAATTCCTCGATCGCAAATCAAACTATTAGCATCCGAACAGCAATAACAGTTTTGGCTGCAAACATCCGCAGACAAACCAAAAATGTTTCTCCGACATAGGGTTAAGACTAAACTCTTGCAACACCGCGAAACATCTTCCAGCCCGCAATCATTTCAACCACGAAAACGCGGCATGCAAAAGAAAAACCAACTTTCAGTATCGCGAGACGTCGCAGACGCTTGAAGAATAAGTTTTTTCGACAAAAATACCTTCTTGGAAGACCAAACAGTCATACGCACTAACATCTTCTCAAAAAGATCCGAAATTTTGGTCTCCACTTTCGAGAGACTTAAAAATTGTCCTCGAAGAGATGCTTGATTCCTACCATACAAGTCACGTAAGCCGAGAATATATCGCAGACTTTAAAGCGGGATGGAATCATGTCAAAAACGATACGGGAAACGTAAGTCGAAGTAGTCATCGCACCCCCTAAAGCCGTGATTAGACCTAGGTCGTGCCCTAAACCCAGCACACTGGTCTCTAACATCTCTAGGCAGTATCAAACACTCTCATGCGAGATCCCAAAATTTGTCTCTTGGCTAATATTCGAGCGTCTTCAGAAATCCCGCAAGTTTACGCACTGTGGAAAACTCTCGAAACAGATCACGGATATAACAATTCACACAGAGTTAGATTACGAGATGACAACTCGTAGTCTTCCCTATACACCCATATAAAATGCCATCGGCAGCAACATGCCTGATAACCTCTACATATAAACTAGAACGTAAAGGTCTCGCTGGAAAACAGGTCATAAGAACCTCAACTCCAAAACGAACTACAAAAGGCTTGATCCCTTCAACAAGGGTTCGTAGGCAGCCGTCATAAGGCACAGCCCCAATCTTATCGCGTTCCACTCTTAGAAGAGCGAGAAGACCACTTACGACGGACCTGTTCAACCATTAATTCCGCCTAACTTACCTAACTTGCCTAACTGACCAAGCCACTCGCTAGAAGCTCCTGGTTCTAACAAGCTGGGGGGCTAATTGTTGGGGTCGAAATCGGTCATGACGGAACCAATGTCTGAAAGTCCCCGGAAAATATTTCTCACAATAAAAATTTCGTATAACTTTTATTGAAAAGGTTATACGACGAGTTCTTGATATATTTTATCGACAACAGGAAGCAAACATTGTTGGGGTCAAAAACGGTTATCTCGAAATAAACATCCAAAAATTGAGTTTATGTACGAAAGCTTTCTCGACACACTCTCGACAAAAGTTCCTGAGCAAACGACTCGAGAGAAATGGATCACGGAACCAAACACGCAATCGAACTCGTCAGAACTGCACAGACGCGTCAGATGTTTAGCTATGGATGAATACCTTCCCATGGTTTGATTGAGCCCATATATTGACACAAAATAGAGCTTTGAGTTAGCTTTACAATGCCACCGGTCTGAGGTCAATCAGCATCCTGTAGCATAAGTTATGATCACGCGACCAGGTCGGCCATCCGCCGATCTAAACCAGTCCAGCTCGGTAGATGGCCGAGCTGGATCGACCACGCAACCAGCTCGTCCATCCGCCAAGCTGAATACAACCAGCTCGGCCATCCGTCGAGTTGAACCAGTCCACCTCGGCGGATGGCCGAGCTGGATCGAACACACGACCAGCTCGGCCATCCGCCGAGCTGGACCAGTCCAGTTCGGTGGATTGCCAAGCTGGATCGAACACACGACCAGCTCGGCCATCCACCGAGCTGGGCCAGTCCAGTTCGGCGGATGGCCGAGCAGGGCCAATCCAGTTCGGCGGATGGCCGAGCTGGGCCAGTCCAGTTTGACGGATGCTCGAGCTGGAACGATCGTGCTGTCTTCATCCTGTCCTCGCAGCTCCCC
>NC_027751.1:20326732-20327482 GCF_000695525.1 Brassica oleracea var. oleracea | reverse complement strand
AATCCCTTGCAACATCGCGAAACATCTTCAAGCCCGCGAACATTTCAGGCACGAAACGCGGCATGCGAAAGAATAACAAATCTTCAGCATCGCGAGACGTCGCAGACTCCTGAAGATTCGTTCTTCGACGAAATTTCCTTCCTCGATAAAAACACTTTCTTGGAAGACCAGACAGTCATATGCACTAACATCTTCTCAGAACATATCCTTCGCGAAGACTCGAAACGGTATTTTTTACCATTAAGTTTGTTTCTTATCACAACAAACTCTTAACGTCCTAAACAGACTTAGCCATCTCGTAGAGATGACTCTCGTACATCCGACAGAAGGATAATAGCGCTATAAAAGAAACCCAAAATTTTTGGTCAGCACTTCCAGGAGGCTTAATAATTGTCCTTGGAGAGATGCTCGGTTCCAACCATACAAGTCGTATAAGCCGAGAACCTATCGCGGACTTTAAATCGGTATGGAATCAGGATGAAACTGAAACGGGATACGTAAGTCGAATTAGTCATCGCACCCTCTACAACCAGGAGTAAACGTAGGTCTTGCCCTAAACCCAGCGCACTGGTCTCTAACATCTCTAGGCATAGTATCAAAAACCTTGATACGAGATCCCAAAATTTGTCTCTTTGCCAATATTCGAGCGTATTCAGAAATCCCGCAAGTTTACACACTGCGGAAAACTCTCGAAATAGATCACGGATATAGCAGTTCACACAGAGTTAGATTACGAGATGACAACTCGTA
>NC_027751.1:20326203-20326553 GCF_000695525.1 Brassica oleracea var. oleracea | reverse complement strand
CCTCACGCTATAAGCTCATGGTTCTAACGAGCTGGGGGGCTAACTGTTGGGGTCAAAATCGGTTACGACGGAATCAATGTCTGAAAGTCCGTAAAAATTGGCATGAACGTTTTTACGAAAAACAAATCTTCGAAAAATATTTATTTTTACGAAGAATCTTGCGGAGAAAACACATTCACGAAAAATCGGAGAAAAGCCCAAAAAAGGTCGCACGGTCGCACGAAGCGACCGAGCGCACGTCTGTTGGGGTCACAAACGGTTACGACGAAGTTAATATCCAAATCTCCGCAAAATACGAGTATGTCTTTCCGCAACAAATCATGCTCGGTCAAGAGAACGTCGCAACGTAT
>NC_027751.1:20307923-20326051 GCF_000695525.1 Brassica oleracea var. oleracea | reverse complement strand
GATAAATGTCAAGTTTCCGCGGATAAATACGAAATTTTGAAGATAATTACGAAGATCGGAAAAAATAGAATGTCTCCATTTTTATGCTGTGATGGCTTAAGGGCAGAAGAGGAAAAGCGTAAACCGACCTAGGAGCCAGTATATAAGGAGTCCTAGGCGAGAGGCATGAAAAAAGACTTTTTAACAGAAAACTTAGCACTTAGAGCAATTAGGCAACTTTTCGTTTTTGTTATTTCGAGATGCGACTCAACTAGGTTTTGTAATCTTAGGTATTAGAACTAGGAATCTCGCCGACTGCTCTCATAGCCGAGGCTTCTACGTTGTTGTAACGCTCATACGCAAATTCGGAATAAAACTCCTTTTGCTCTCTTTTACGATTTCATATTTCTTTTCGTCTTTACCTGACCTGATCCATAGGTGATGGATCAAGGTGTCTGATCTGATTGATTAAGGGATGCACCGGTTGTAAGAGCAAGATTGATCAGGTTCAGTGGGACATGGTTCCATGGCCGGTTAGGTAAGTGTGAAGATTCATCAGTTCTGAGTCATGTGGGGTGGTTGGTTGATTGACTTAGGATCTGATGGGCATTATTAGTCCATGAGAGGACTTGGCTCCAGGGGAGCATACGGTTAAGATGATTGACTTAGGATCTGATGGGCATTATTAGTCCATGAGAGGACTTGGCTCTAGGGGAGCATACGCTTAATACTTGATAGCACTGAACCATGGCCTTGGCCGGTTCAGGGGTGATGTCCATGGCCTTGGCCGGACTGATCATGATCGGGATCCATATGATCTGGGTCAATTCATTGGATTCCGATATTGGATTCCGATTATGGGAATCTCTTAGTTGGGATTTATCATGAGTTTTCATGAATTTTAATTAATTTTTGGAGCACTTTTGGAAGTGGCCAGAAATATAGCTGAAGACTTCCCAAAGGTACTTGGTCTGTGGGGATGGTTGGCTGAGTGACTAAGTACCAAAGGGAAGAATTTATGCAGGTATAAGAGAGCTGTACGAGTAGACGGGGAGCTGGTCGAAGCTACCTCGCAGATCTATCAGCTGGAAGAGAGTGATGGAACCTCAAGTGAAGTGGTTCAGCTCTGCTAGCTGGATGAGGAGACGGGGAGCTGGTCGAAGCTACCTCGCAGATCTATCAGCTGGAAGAGAGTGATGGAACCTCAAGTGAAGTGGTTCAGCTCAGCTAGCTGGATGAGCTAGCTAAACAGCTAAGTCAGCTGGGGCAATGAGCTAACAAGCTCCGTGGATGTGGCAAAGGTATGATCTAGCAACGTTGCATAGATCTAGATAGAATTGTTAGGGAAATGGAACCTCGGATTTGTATGACTTGGAAAGGGTTCAGGATCGACCTTGGAGCTAGCTGGTAGTTGAGTATACTAACCATTAGCTGAGGTGATTCGACCAGACAAGTATTATATTGGTCTTAGGCCAATGGTTAAGTAGATATTACTCCGCTGTGCATAAGTTGAAATGATCTAAGCTAGGGAATGATTAAGGTAGTCTTAAGCTAAGATCTAAGTTAGCCCTCGCCTATGGGCGATAATATAGATAAAGGGCGAAATTTTGAGAGGTTCGTTCAGTGTAAGGACCGAGCGACGTGAGGTATCGAACGCGGCTAAGGCAGCCGGGTCGGGGCCTTACAAGTTGGTATCAGAGCATGCTTGATTCTAGGATGTTTTGGTTGTGGTTGTTCACCCACACATCCGGACAAGTGGATGCCGATGGGGTTAATCCACCAGTTTTGTTGCCGACTCAGCTGGAGAATGTTAACAATGGAGCTGGGTTGCCTATCGGTCAGCTCGACCCTACTGAGGTTTGAGTTGGATGAGCTGAGCTGCAGCTGGAACAAGAGCTGGAAAGGGGAAGCTGAATCCTTTCATGTAGGGAACCGGTCTGATCCGAACATTGTTGCAAACGATGGGAAGACTTACCGGTGGATCAGACAGCTGCTCTAGCAGCTGATGGTCGAGTTGTTCCAGTAGCTGTGGTGGTCGAGATTGATCCACCAGCTAGGACAGCTTGGAAGGTGGACTACCTGAGAGTTGCTGGAGCACATAGCTCAAATGAGAACTAAGCATTTCTCAGGTATTATGGATTTTATTGAGGCAGATGAGTGGAGGAGCCGGTTGGTTCACAACTTCATCTCAACTCACTGCTCAAAGATATTATGTTCCAAACCGAAATTATATCTGGAAACTGAGATAACTATGGAACCTTAGCTGTGGTGAGCCAAGTGGGAGTTGAGGTTAGGTTGGGTTTTCATGCTTGTGAACGGGGAAGTTCCAAGATGAGCCGGCTTAGCTAAGATGCACTCTCCAAGGGCAAGACACTGAAAACAGAAAGGTTAGTTTATTTAGTTATTTGGGAGTAATAGACGGATTGGACGATGGACGCAATGCAAGATCTTTGTATGGACGACATGGATAAGGGAAGTAACATGGACCAGAGAGTGGCTTAGGTTGAAAGAAATGTGCAGCACTCTCTTGGAGGTTAGTGTTATTTCCCTGGTTGCCGTTCTAAATAAGTGAGCATATGCGGTGTTCATGTTGGTCTAAGGGAGACGATACATGGCTAGTACATGAGTGGACTTGTGATCAGATGGATCAGCTTGGACTCAGTGTAAGTCAAGGTAGGATTCCTTAAGATCGAGTTGAATGGAATGGATCAATTCCAAGAGGAATTGGACCATGGAAAGGACATGATGTTATGTATCTAAGTATGATGAGGATCGAGGTATATTTTAAACACTCTTGTGAATGGTATGGGACGTTCACAGAAGTGTGACACTTTGGAGAATGGTATGGGACGTTTTCCAAATGTGTGATCAAACTAAGATCCTACTCAACTAGGTACCTAATGTTGTGGGGAGTGGACCAGGTTCGGTATGCAATCGAGTCCAGAGAAGGACCAGGGTTGGCTTACTCGGACAAGTCCAAATGGGATCTAGTCAGGATGGACTATGATCTGGTTGTGTCCGCCTAAAGAGTCACGAGGTGATATTAGGCATGGATTGGCAATGTTGTGGGGAGTGGACCAGGTTCGGTATGCAATCGAGTCCAGAGAAGGACCAGGGTTGGCTTACTCGGACGAGTCCAAATGGGATTTAGTCAGGATGGACTATGATCTGGTTGTGTCCGCCTAAAGAGTCACGAGGTGATATTAGGCATGGACTTGTTTGGAAAGAATCGGGCCACCTTGGACTGTCACCGGGGCATGGTGCAGTTTGAGAGTGGGTGTGGACCCCCGATCAGGTTCCAAGGTATTCGTCTGACCTCTGGATTCTTAGGGATATCAGCAATCCTTGTGGAAAGGATGCTTGAGAAGGGTTGTGAGGCTTATTTGGCCACAATCGCCACTAAGGAGGTTGAAGCGTGACCCGGACGGGATTCCGCTGGTCAGTGAGTTCGAGGACGTGTTTCGGGTACTACAGGGCATTCCCCCCTGATAGGGCTGACCTGTTCATAGCAGAACTGGAACCAGGGACGGCCCCAATGTCAAAAAGTCCATATCGTATGGCTCCTGCCGAGATGGCCGAGCTGAAGTCTATCAAGTCCAGTGAGGGATGAGGATCGCATCACAACCAAGTCGGTGATTGACCTAAGGTTGAAATAAGAATGATCAAGTCCAGAAAGGGACAGTGATCACATGACGACCTATTCGGAGATGGGCATATGGTCGGGTTGAAACGGTTGAGTCCCTAAGTGGACCGGGACCGGAATATGATCGAGTCCATGAAAGGGCCAGGATCGAATTATGACAAAGTCCAGTAATGGACAGATGTCAAGTGTAAGACCTGATCTCACAAGCATATGATCCGATAACCTAACACAAGGATCTATCATTGCATGGCTCATAAGTCTTGGATGTTTAAATTCAGTGCGTGAGTCTGATGTACCGAGATGGTTTGAACCTTTCTAGGAAGACGTTTCTGGTTCTGAAAAACACTGGTCAGATATTTCAACTTGGAGCCACGAAGAGGCAAAATGAACTTCAGGACCTGAGAAAATCGAACCAAGCTCACTTATCAAAGTTCTTATGTAGACAGTGGATGAGATTTCAATACGCATTTTCATGTATTGACTTTGTGTGTTTTAAATTTTTAATAGAAAACTATATCACATCCAGATTATATTTATTAATGATTTACTTGTATTTTATTAGAGTGAGTTATATTTATTATTGATTTTAAAAGCAATAATTAATAAATAAAATCTGAGTAAGCTCTAAATTTTTAATATCTCATCATAAAATCTAAAGATAACACAAAAAATAAAATGATAAAAAGAAAATCCAACACTAATAATATATTAGAAAAACAAAAAGAGCATTTTTTACCTTAAGTTCTAAACCCTAATCATGCCCTAAACCCTAACTACATACCTCAAACCCTATATCTTAAATTCCATTTTATACATAAATCTTCAATTTTAAACATTTCAATCCAAACACTCAAATTATATATCATACCGAAATATTCAACTTTAAACATTATAATACAAACCCTACATATACCCCTAGTCCTACTTATAAGTCCAAACCCTATATCATATTCCAAACTCTATACAAAAAGTATTAAATCATAACATTTTAAATTTATAACACTTATATATACTAAATTATAAAATTATACAAACTATAAAATCTAAATAAAATCAGTATATTCATAATATAACTTCAATCCCTAAACTCCAAACTACATACCTCATATTAACCTATATCACCTAAAACATTAAATCTTAATTTTTAATCAATCACACAATTTGAAAATTTAAATACAAAATACAGATTAAAAGTTTTAAATTATGATATCAAATTATTTAAAGTTTAAATAGATTAACAATTATTATAAATAAAAAAGAAGATAATTTGTACTGTTTTTTCTGAGCCATTGATTGATTTTTAAATCAAAGGTCCAAAATCAGTCTCCTATCTATCTTCACCTTTGTTTTCTATTGGTTTGGCGCGGATCACCATCTGTACCATTAGATCATACTGAATCAACGCTTGAGATTTGTTTCTTTTTTTCCAATTATTTTCTGAGAACAGATCTCGTGTTTGAGAGAGAGAGAGATATTTTGGTCTTCTTGTAGATCTTTGTCATACCGCTCTGATACCAATTGTTGGGTTTGTGAAAGCTTATTTCCAACTCTTTATTGTCTGATTAATACGATATTGTCCACTTTGAGCCTAAAAGGCTGGCCCGCATAGATTTACTTTTGAATTCCTTCTCAAATGGCCTCGTACTAATTAGAGTTGGATATCTCTTTATATATTAGACTCTCTTTTGTCTAATTTTCAATGTGGGACTTTGTTTGAAATCTCACAGCAGACTGGAGCAAAGACGATCGATGACTAAATCCACTATCCTTAGTCTCTCAGGGCTTATTCCTCCTTGTCTTCTTCTTCTGATGCATTGCGGTTAGGGGTGAGACCCTTCGGTTCTTGCTTCTCATCCTAGCTATTTCTCCTTTTGATTTATCCTTATCATTTTTTCAATAGCAGTCTTGCATTGTTTGAAACCAAGCTTTCATGTTTCTGATATTAAGTCCAAGGCATATTCCCCTTGTGACAAAACAATCGAGCATCAAGTTTACTCATTTCAATCCTAAGAAAGTACTATAGCTCTCCTAAGTTTTTGATATCAGAGGTTGCTTTGAGAAGCTCTTTGGTGCAATTAACACCATCTACATCACTTCTAATCATGATTATATCATCAACATAGATAAGTACCACCACCATATCTTTATGTTATTTGATTGTGACTAATGTATGATCCATCTCATATTTACGAAAACCATCTTCAATTAGGCAGCTACTCAACCGTTGATACTATGCTTTAGAAGATTGTTAAGTCCATAAGTTTCCATCTTGAGTGATAAACCATGGTTTTACCACTTTTAGACCATGGTATAAGTCATAATTAAAGTCTATATTATATGTTTGGAGTCGTTTTTGTTTTGTTTTGTGTTATATAGGGTCTAGGTACGTTTTGGGCTACTTTGGAGATTCTAGAGCTATTTGAGATGTAGAATTGTACAGACACGTCAGAAATTTAACTATGGATGGAGACCTTCCCACGGTGCGCATGATATCTCTTTACATTAACAAAATTAACGTAAATATTTTTTTCAAAACTTAAATTATAATTTTGTAATATTACTTAAAGATATTCAATATTATACAAATGTTTATCATTTTTATTAGATTAATTTTAAAATAAATACAAAAATTTAAAGATTAATGTAATTAAAAATAGATTATAATATTTATAATTGATATTTATTTATATATATAGTGCCCCATGTTAAATTATTTTCTTGGTCCGCCCCTGCTTCTGTTCCAATGCACTTTCTTACTATGATATTGCTTGTTTTCTCAAATCGTGCATGCTAAATGCTTTTAAGCTCAAAACAGAATTTGCCGTTGTTGATCATAGTTACATAAGGTGTTAATATTCTTTATCTTGTGATGGTCTTTTCTTTGGATTAACCTTCTCTGTTTTCTAAGGATAGCTTAAAAAGAAGGGAACCCAATGTTGTTATGCGTTTCTCCTTTTTTACCTTCTGAGTATTATGTTTTGTCTTGAAGAGGTAAGCTTCACAGTCCACTAATTCTTATTAGCTTTTATTGTAGAAAGTGACTCGAAGGGTGAATATTTATTTTGAAATTCCTAGACTTTAGCTTCCTCTCTCCCACATTATCTCTACCACCCATTGAAGCTGAGCCTGAGGTAAATATTCAGTTTGTATGTTCTTTGATTTTAGCTTTAAGTATCGGACAAAGTGTTATGAAGATTGATTGACGTTGAAGCCTCTTTAGACACTGTTTCTTTTTTTTAAATGATTGCATTGTTTCTCACATAACACAATTCTCGTCTACTATAGACAGATGAGGTGACTTCAAGCCCTTGGGGTGCAAGTTGCTCACTCATCCTTGAAATCCAGTGCTGTTCACTATCATGAACTCATTGACGTAAAGTGATCCCGTAAGTCTTTTGTACCAGAAAAACATCTTAAGTTCACAACATTTTTGTTTGGCTTGGTAGTGATTTACGTCATACACATTATATATGTATCTTATTAGCCCATATATGAACTAATATAGAGAATATTATTGAACTTAAGATACATGTATAATGGCCCATAATCCTTAAATATTGATCAAACCAAAATGTATAATAGTAAATAATATATAAATTTGTTTCATATTAAAGAATTAATAATAAACATGTGTATCATAAACAATATGTCGTCATCACAGTTCGCTATCTTTTGCATCATCTTGATTGTTTTATCTCCTCTTCATGAATTTATGCATTTATAATAGTTTTCATTTGTTCATCATCTATCTTTTTCACCATTGTAATTCCATCATAATATCCTCGATTTCTTGTTTTTTCCTCCAAATAATATTGTTGTTACTTTTTTGTTTATATAGTTGTCGATGCAGCTAAAGGAACTTGCAACCAAACCACATGCCCAAAACTCAAAACCAAAGATAAGACTTGCATTTGTTGTTCCTCCGATAAGAGATGTTACCCGACCAAACAAAGATGTGGAGGTTGGTGTGCATAAATTATCTCGAGAAGGTACATCAAGGATTTAAGAAAACCTGAATAACCATTTTATTAAATTCTTTCTAATATCTACTTTTGTTTTGTATGAATAAAACATGATTTCTGGAGCCCAACAAATACATATGCATATTGTATTTGGGTTCAGAGACTTTCATATTCTATTTCTAGTTTGTTATTAATTTCTTAAATATTTTTTTTGGGTTAATTTGTAACAGTAAGTTTTAAAAATTTATAGTCTTTATGGTAAATGCTATGTTCTTTTTTCTATTTTCTTATACACTGTATCACTAGAACTTTTGAGCAAGGGAAAGAAACTATCAAAATAACATTTTGTTACTTAGTTACTGCCCCATGTGATACAAGGTATCACTACGCTAATTGTTACTCAGCTACTGCCCCATGTGATACAAGGTAGAATTATAACGGGAAACGGTATTGCCGCAGACCCTGTTTGGATCCCGAGAATGTTTTTCACACCATCTGACACAAAGTTTCCCTTTAGAATGTGTCGAAGGCAGTTTCCAGCCACGTTGGCTTTCGCGATGACCATCAATAAAAGTCAAGGTCAAACGCTGCAAAATGTTGGTTTGTTTCTACCTAGACCAGTGTTCTCTCATGGCCAATTATACATTGCACTTTCTAGAGTTAAGTCGAGGTCTGGATTAAAAATCCTAATAAGAGATAGACAAGGGAAGCTGCAGACAAAAACAATGAATGTTGTCTACAAACAAGTTTTTCAGAATATTTCATAGTCAACGGTACATAATTTTAACCTATTTTGTATTCGATAAAAAAAATTATTTTATAAATTCTTACATTTATTTGTTTCTTCTATTAACAGATCAAAAACAGAAATAAAAGATCGATTGTAGTTGACTACAAAGCAATTTTCAGACTATTTAGACAATGGTATATATGTGAATTTAATATTATTTTATGTTCAATAGAATTTAGAAATTTAGAAATCTATCGAATTATTTTATAACGTACAATTACTAACAAAATTTAATGACTTTTTGCAGGTTTCTATTGGATTTTTTAATCAAGAATTGTACTTCTTAATTTATATTACTTATGGATTATATTATAACTTTTTATCATATTTTTTTAATATGTCACTGTTTTTTAACAAAAATATAAAAAAACATAAATATAATATTTTAACCTAAAATATACAATAACAACATATATATGTTTCTATATCTTATCACGCCCCCTCAAGACGGACAGTCGGGAGAAGAGGCCGGCCTTGACAGTGAGATTGTCAAAGCGAGCATGAGGAAGCGGCTTGGTGAGTGCATCAGCTAGTTGATCAGCAGAGTTGATATGAGATACCCGCAGCTGCCCACTTTGTATGTATCCTCGAACAAAATGATAATCTAGTGCTATGTGTTTCATACGAGAATGAAACACTGGATTGGCAGCTAGGTAGTTTGCACCAATATTATCACAGTAGATGGTGGGTGTTGTTGAGACTTTGATGCCTAACTCCATGAGTAATGCCGTGATCCAAGAGACTTCAGCAGCAGTGTTGGCAAGAGATCTATATTCCGCCTCCGTGGAAGAGCGAGCAACACCGGTTTGCTTCTTGGAGGACCATGCTACTGGATGGCGTCCAATGTAGAGAATGTATGCACCAGAGGAGGTGTAGTCATCCTTGTTTCCAGCCCAGTCCGCATCAGTAAAGGCATGTAGAGAAGGATTGTTGGTGGCATGGTAGAAGACACCCCGAGTTTGTGTGCCTGAGAGATAACGCAGGATCCGTTTGACAGCCGTCCAATGATCATTCATAGGTCTTTGCATAAAATGAGACATTTTTTTCACCGCAAATGAGATGTCTGGCCTGGTTAAGGAGAGGTATTGCAAGCCTCCCACCACAGATATGTATTCTTTGGCATCGTCTAGAGGTGTGCCAGTGAGAAGAGTCAGATTAGACGTGGAGGAGAGTGGGTTTGAAACTTCATTCGCATTCGCCATGTTTGTACGCTGAAGGAGATCTGCAATATAATGTTGCTGTGTCAAGTGTAAGCCAGAAGCAGTACGAGTGCATTTAATACCAAGAAAATATGTAAGATCACCCAAGTCTTTTATTTTAAAACGATGAGATAAGGAAGCGATAAACCGAGTTATGTGTGTCGAGCTGTTGCCAGTGATGATAATATCGTAGACGTATACGAGCATGTACAAGAGGATGCCGCCTTTGTTGTAGACAAAGAGTGATGCATCTGCTAAGGAGTTTGTAAAGCCCGACTGTAGTAGGAACATGCGTAGCTCGTTGTACCATGCACGAGGTGCCTGTTTGAGGCCATAGATGGCTTTGCGAAGCTTGCAAACAGCTGTTGGATTGTCTTTATCCTGGAAACCGTTTGGCTGCATCATATAGACTTCATCATCGAGGTTCCCTTGAAGGAAGGCTGTGGTGACGTCTAGTTGTTTAAGTGGCCAATTACGGGTAACAGCAGTACTGAGAACAATGGGAATTGTTGCCTGGTTTAACCACCGGACTGAATGTGTCGTTGTAGTCGATGCTGGGGTGTTGATTGTAACCTTTAGCAACTAGTCGAGCCTTGTAGCGTTCGATGGTACCATCAGCCCGTCTTTTTATAGTAAACACCCACCTGTAATCAACAACATTTGTAATATCAGGACAGTTAACAAGATTCCAAGTAAGGTTTTGAAGCTGAGAATTAATTTCATCAATCATGGCTTTGCGCCAATATGGGTTTTTGAAAGCTTCTGCTACTGAAGTGGGAATTGTTGTAGGTGGTGATGGAGACACTTTAGTATGGAGATTGAGGTTTTGAATCGGCTTGGGAGTTCTATTGCTTGTGCACCGTGGTGGGAGCACTTGAGTTTCTGGTGGTGGTGCAGGCTGTCTTATTTGATCGCTGGCTTTTTGTTGTTCCAGAGAAGGAAGGTTTGTTGCAGCAGGAGGTACTGTGGTCTCTGTTGAAGTCGTGGCAGTGGGCATTCCAGCAATGTTTGGTGGTGGTGCTTGCTGTTGTTGCAGAGCCGGCTGATGTGGTGGTTCTGGAGCGGTTTGATGTTGTAGCGATGCATCAGATGGTTCTGGTGGTGCTGGAGGCGTGGTACCGGCAAGAGGAACAACAGAGACAACAGGAAAAATAGACACTGGAGGATACAGTTCATTAGTGGTTTCGTTAGACATAGCAGAAGTTTGTGTTGCAAATGGGAAAACAAATTCATGAAAAACTACATGTCTTGATGTGTAGACTCGAGATGTTTATCTATCTAGGCAGAAATAAGAACTTTGAGTAATGGAATATCCTAAGAACACACATGGTTTTGATCGGGCATCTAATTTATGAAATGTATAAGGCTTGAGCCACAGAAAACACAAACATCCAAGGATACAAAGCTTTTGAAAATTCAGTGGTTGACCATGTAAAGACTGATAGGGGTTTTGAAAATGAAATGGTGAGAGGGCATCCTATTTATTAAATAGACAGCAGCCGCAAAGGCAAATGGCCAGTACGTCCGAGGCATAGATGCATGATAATAGGGTGAGGCCCGTTTCGACAATATGTCGATGTTTACGTTCTGCAACACCATTAAGCTCGGGTGTATGAGGCGGACTGGTCATATAAGAAATACCATTGGACGATAAGAAAGAAGCAAGACCAATGTACTCGCCCCCATTGTCCGTATAAAGAGTTCGAAGCTTTTGACGAAATTGATTTTTGACCAAAACTTTGAACTTTCTAAAAACTTCAAAAACATCAGATTTTCTTTTTAAAAGATATAACCAAGTGTATCGAGTGAAATGATCAACAAAATAACGTAGTATTGAAGTCCAAACATCCGAGAAAACAACATGACGACGATGAGTGGATTTTAAAGTCGAATTTGCAAAAGGTAACTTGTGCATTTTATTAATAGAACAAGCAGTGAAAGGATGAGCAAGCAAAACATTAGATGAAATAGGTAAATCATATTGAGAAACAATCTTTTGAAGAATAGAAAAAGCGGGATGGCCTAAACGTGAGTGCCAATACGTCATACTAGTTTTAACAACTGAAGCAAATGAAAGAGATGGAGATTTCGACGTAGGAAGTTTCGGCCATTCGTATGTGCCAGCTTTAGGTTGCCTTCCAGACGATAGGTCCCCGTTTGCATATCTCTCACCTGGAAGTACGTAGGAATAAAAGTGCGGCAACACCATTAGTGATGGCCCACATGGATTTACTTTTGAAATCCTTCTCAAAAGGTTTCGTACTAATTAGAGTTTGACATCTCTTTATATATTAGACTCTCCATTGTCTAATTTCCTATGTAAACTTTGTTTGATATTTCACATTCTCCTCCTCAAATTAAGGACCACACTCATCTCATGTGTTTTCCCTTTTAGGGGAATTTCTTGGCATCAATCTTGTCGCGTCTTTGACATCTGGCACTCAATCGCGTTGAGGATGTTCTTCCCATAACATCACAGGTTCCATGATCGTCTGACTGGTTTCTGCCACAAACCTCATCTTCCGACTTGAAGAGTCTCATTCCATCTCGACAGATATTTTGGTCTTCTTGTAGATCTTTGTCATACCGCTCTGATACCAATTGTTGGGTTTGTGAAAGCTTATTTCCAACTTTTTATTGTCTGATTAATACGATATTGTCCACTTTGGGCCTAAAAGACTGGTCCGCATAGATTTAGTTTTGAATTCCTTCTCAAAGGGCCTCGTACTAATTAGAGTAAAAGGCTGGCCCACATAGATTTACTTTTGAATTCCTTCTCAAATGGCCTCGTACTAATTAGAGTTGGATATCTCTTTATTTATTAGACTCTCTTTTGTCTAATTTTCAATGTGGGACTTTGTTTGAAATCTCACAGCAGACTGGAGCAAAGACGATCGATGACTAAATCCACTATCCTTAGTCTCTCAGGGCTTATTCCTCCTTGTCTTCTTCTTCTGATACATTGTGGTTAGGGGTGAGACCCTTCGGGTCTTGCTTCTCATCCTAGCTATTTCTCCTTTTGATTTATCCTTATCATTTTTTCAATAGCAGTCTTGCATTGTTTGAAACCAAGCTTTCATGTTTCTGATATTAAGTCCAAGGCATATTCCCCTTGTGACAAAACAATCGAGCATCAAGTTTACTCATTTCAATCCTAAGAAAGTACTATAGCTCTCCTAAGTTTTTGATATCAGAGGTTGCTTTGAGAAGCTCTTTGGTGCAATTAACACCATCTACATCACTTCTAATCATGATTATATCATCAACATAGATAAGTACCACCACCATATCTTTATGTTATTTGATTGTGACTAATGTATGATCCATCTCATATTTACGAAAACCATCTTCAATTAGGCAGCTACTCAACCGTTGATACTATGCTTTAGAAGATTGTTAAGTCCATAAGTTTCCATCTTGAGTGATATACCATGGTTTTACCACTTTTAGACCATGGTATAAGTCATAATTAAAGTCTATATTATATGTTTGGAGTCGTTTTTGTTTTGTTTTGTGTTATATAGGGTCTAGGTACGTTTTGGGCTACTTTGGAGATTCTAGAGCTATTTGAGATGTAGAATTGTACAGACACGTCAGAAATTTAACTATGGATGGAGACCTTCCCACGGTGCGCATGAGATCATGTCTTGACAAAAGATATAGCTTTGAATTAGTTTTCCAATTCCACCGTGTTGAGTTCAATTATGATCATTTATCAAAATTTATGGTCGTTTTACTGAAGAGTGGTCTGTCTGACCAGTGTGAGGAAGCAGTCAAGAATCAACTAGTGTCGAACTGTCGATCGACACTCCTTCAAATCATCCAAACAATGGATTTTAATGAAGTTTCAAGAATTACAAATTTTCCCCAAAGTTTCCCTTATTTACAGAAGACCTGAGAACATGTCTAAACTCTATATATATATGTGTTTTTATGCTATTGTTGACGGCTACCATTTCTTTTAAGTTTTGTTTTAGGTTTGGAGAGAAGAGAAAAACTCCTTCGGAGTCTTCTTGAAACTTCTTTGGTTTTATATATTATTTCTGTTCAGTCATTGATTTGTCTTTCTACTTTCATATATGAGTAGACCTCTTATTAGATTTAGGGATTTCATGACCTTAATGTCGAATTGCTAATCATAGGAATGCTAGGGTTATTCATCATATTCTGTATCAGGATTGTTTATCATACTAGTTTCTAAAGTATTTGGAATAGCATGAGAGTGTGACTGATTACCAGAACCTAGAATCATAGGATAATTGGGACACGCGAGATCCTGAACCTTATCCTGATGAAATAGATTTCCATTCACAGCGAGAGTTGGTCTAGGAGTTTATTTGAATAATTTTAAATATGGTTTATTTCTTGTTTGATTCATTAGATATGTAACAAGAGTTGGTATTAGGTTAGAGTTAGACATCTGATAGTTTATCGCAGCGAGAACTGGATAACTTACTTATTGCATTCAAGTTCTCGTATCGTTTTTTATTAAAACCCTTGACACCATTGATTGTAGTTTTGAATCTCTTGCTTGATTTCCTATGTCTAGTGCTTTCTCTTATCACTACAACCGTTTATTTACTTATTGCTTTGTTTATTGGTTTTCTATTGTTTGTCCTGATTGATCTGAAACTAAAGTTTATTGTCCGAAACATAGAGTCTATATTGATTTGATCCTCAAGTACTATTACGAACCTCCTATTTGAGAGAGCATCTTAAAGGTTAATTTGAGCATATCATATTTGGTGTTGTTGCCGAGGACTCTGATCACCATCAGACTAGTGTAGGATTTAGACTAGGTTTTTATTTTGAAGTTTTACTTATTTTTCTTTTCTTGGGTTTCAGATACATTAATCTTAGTATCATGAATAACAATGAAAAGAAGATTTCTAGGTCATTCAAAGCAAGAGCCTGCTGATTGACGTGTGATCCATAAGTCTAAGAGGTCAGTGTCGATCGACAACCTCCAAACAGCGATCGATACCGTAGATAACCAAGTGCCGAACGACACTCATCCAATGTCGATCGACGCTGCTTGTGGAAAGATATGGATGGCTTCTCAGCGTGTGTTTATTTATGATAATCACGTAGAATTGCATGATCTAGATGGCCACATGGTAATATAGCAGGTCATAAGCTAAATGCACAAGGAGCCGTAATCCCTGATGAAATTGTTGTTGCTTAGAAAACAAAGGTCGACAGACAAAAGACACTTGGAGACTACAACATGCATGATGAGTTCTACGCTAACATGTCTTCGGCTCATTGTTAGGATTCTCTAGCAATGACTATCAGCCACACCCTGCATATATCTCTCTTTTGGTTGGGCAACATTTATCTGGTCTTCCTCACGAGCACCCGATGGATTCTATGAAGACTACATTTCCTGCAAGATTTCCCTATATTCTCTCTATGTGGATGCATCTAGATGGCTCAATCAACTGCAACTAGGATCTCTAACCTGCTGGGAAAACACTTAAAACGTCTTCCTTAAACAAGTTTCTCAATGATTCTGCAGCCACTCTAAAGAGCAAAAAGGGGGCTAAGCTGAAACTAATCCTAGAGGAGGTGCAGAAGATCAACATAGACTTAGCTGAGAAATTGGATTCTGTCCATTTAAAAGGAGGCTAAGCTGAAACTAATCCTAGAGGGGGTGCAGAAGATGAACATAGACTTCGCTGAGAAATTGGATTTTGTCCATTTATTCGACCTCTGTTTCTTGAACTTTCACAAAATAACGTGTGAAAGTAATTAAAAGCTTTGTGTCTTCTGCAGGTTGGAAAAATGTAGCTAAACACATTATTCACAAGGCCCGTATAGGTCCATTTAAATAGCGGGGAGGGATTGGAGACTGCGGTATATGGGATGACCCTCAGAGACCCGTTCGAACTGAAGACCAAACTCGAATTTAGGTTTGACACACTCTTTCTCTTCAATTATTTACCATTTTATGCAGCTTATATTTTGGTGGAACCATCCTTTTGGCTTACAGATAACAACTCGAACTTAGGTTTATGGGTAACCAACCTCCTATGTCATTTTAACCATTGAACCAAATTGACTTATTGCCAAAATTTATCAAAAGTAATATATAATAGTAATACTAAACACCTTTTTAAAACAATTCTTAGATTATAGAGATATAAACTCTTTACGCGAACCTTTGTCGCCCTAGCCGCTCCCGAGGGATGAAGAAGGCGATTCTTAGATTCAGCCAGGTCTGACATTGATCTAGCAATCCGAGGGTCCTGCATCCTGCAGTGTCGCAAGGGAGACTACCATACACTCCTTGTGGGACAGCGGTCCTCCCAAGCAACGATCTCCTTGTGCCGTCTCTCCCGAGCAACGATCGGCGGATGGTTTGATTACAGTCGAGGACTCTCTCCGGCTGAAGTTTCCTTTGAAACTTTGATCTCCATTTGATCTCCACGTTCATTGATGTGTGGATTACAGCAAGGTGGCTTCGGTTCCGGTTCACTGACGTGTGTATCACGTTCACTTCCACTTGTTTTCCGACCTCTGTTTGGAACCGCTCTTCCACCGTGATTTTATCTTCTGGCGTGACCTGACGTGATCTTACATCGCGATCCCTTTCAATCTGCTTGTTCGATCCGATCTTGTCCGCGCCTCCTTTGTTTGTTTGATCCGATCTTACGTCGTGATACATTTTGCTCTGGTCTATTTGCGTTTGCTGTAGCAGTGTAGCAGAGATATTGGAGTCCGGGGCCTTCGTATGGGGTCGTACCGATCCAAATCAACTCATATGGTTGATATCAAGGGCAAAGGAATCCTCTATGAGGATGATGATGAACCGATCAAGCTAACTGATCATGATATTTCTCAAAACATTGATGAATCCAAGCTGTCTCTGATCGGAAAGATCCTCAATCCGAAGAAACAAAGTGTAGAGAAACTTCTACAGAAAATTCCGGTACAATGGGGCATGGAGGACCGTATCACTGCCAATGACTTGGGAAATGAGAAGTTTCTACTCAACTTTACCACTGAAGATGAGCTGGCCTCTGTTCTTCGACAGCCTTTCACTTCAATTTCTGTATGTTTGTGCTGGTTCGATGGAAACCTATTGTCCATGATGACTATCCTTGGATAATCCCGTTCAGGACTCGACTGATAGGTGTACCCTTGCATCTATGGACTGAGAACAACCTGAGAGAAATAGGTTCCCGTCTGGGGCATGTTCATCAGGATACAATAGAGCTGATCGAAGGCAGAATGCTCCTAGACATTGACTCTCGACGACCATTAAAGTTTGCAAGGAAGGCTGAATCTCCTGAAGGAGATGAGGTTACGATTAAAATTAAGTATGAGATGTTGTTCAAGCATTGTTCTACTTGTGGCATGCTTACTCATGAGAAGGAGTATTGTCCTTCACTTAATCGTCAAGGCGTCTTTGCGCGGGTACAGTTTCAAGAGAACCGTCCACAACAGTATTCGCAAGCGCTGGTTAAGAAGGAATATCAGCCTAATGCGCCGCACTCGCAAGCGCTGGTTGCTCCACATCATAAGCCGTCTCGCTATGCCATTGTGAGGCATGAAAATGGAGGGCGAAACTATGACTTGGAGCATCCTCGCGAGGCTTACAAGGGCCATGCTGATAGGGTTATTCGCCGTCGGGATGAACCGGCTTGGAGGAAGAGGTATGCTGGTGTGCGAGTGGAGGCAAAGCCTTACGATAGGTACAATGGAGCAAACTAGCGTGAGAAGAAGTCTCAGCCTCACTATCGACATGATAAGGACGTGGTACGCGATCGACTGGTGCGAGCATCGGCTGATCGTGGTGATGGTTCCTATGAACATCAAATGCGGAGTGTCTCTCCTCTGCCGAGGGAAAGCGCTAAGCGCGTGCAGGCTGACCGTGAAGCTTCTCCACTGCAGTCTCAAACGCGTCCGAGTCATGATCAGAGGAGTGTGGGTGTAGCTGTAGTCACGAGGACAATAGCTAGTGCTATTGTTACGCCTTCCCGGTGTGACAGTTTGGACGGAAATGTAACTAAACGTTTAAAAGGGACTCCTCGGTCTCTAGCTTTCGATACTTTGACGGAGCAGGATCCTAAACCGACTACGGAGGATGATCAGGTGATTGAAGCGCTCGATGATATGGATATTACGGAGCAGCTAGATGGTGGGTTGCTGGATTGTGAGATGCAAAATGATGACTTGATGGGGTTGGAACTTGTGGAGATGGAAGATAAGACTGGTCATGATAGGACCGATCAGGTTGCGGATCAAAAATCACAGAAGTTGGCTGGAAGATCGTCGAGGCATACCAAGCATGGTTACAAATCGAGTGCTTCTTTGGGCATTCAGAAAAAGAAATTTGAGATCCTTCTTCGAGGATCTCCACAGAAGAGATCATCTTCGTCTCTTGCAGCTCGTGCGTCTGGTGGAACTGGAGGCTCAAGACGCCACCACCATAGCTCGAAGAAACAGAAAACCGGCTCACCTAAGAGTGATGGTTCGATGGGGTCCAAAAACCCATCACACCTTGATCAATGAGGACGCTCAGTTGGAACTGTCGAGGGATTGGAAACGAC
>NC_027751.1:20299722-20307560 GCF_000695525.1 Brassica oleracea var. oleracea | reverse complement strand
TTGATCATTTGTTTACTGTTGAGCCACTTGGACTCATCGGAGGTTTAGCTTTATTTTTTATGGATGATTTTCAAGTTAATGTTTTATTTTCAAATAATCGCATGATTGACATTGAGGCAGTCTTTGATGGAATAAAAGTCTATATAACGTTTGTTTATGGAGACCCTGTATTAGAAAGAAGAGATCAAGTTTGGGAACGTCTTACGCGCTTCTCAACAACAAGAAATGGACCTTGGTTCATGATAGGAGATTTTAATGAAATAACATGTCACAATGAGAAAGAAGGAGGAAGACAACGCCCTGATACTTCATTTCTTCCTTTCAAGCAGATGCTTAATGATTGTGGAATGCTAGAATGTCCTTTCACGAGGATATGCTTTCTTGGGTGGGGAAGAGAGCAGGAGGATCAACAGTTCGATGTCGTTTAGACAGAGCAGTAGGAAATGCGGACTGGCATGAGAAGTTTTCCCACTCGACTGTAAAGTATATGAGGCTATGGGGATCAGATTATCGTCCGATTCTTGCAGACATACTCATAAAGCCAATGAGAAGATACAAAAAGTTCAAGTTCGATAAAAGATGGCTGGATAATGAAGAGCTACGGCAAGTTATCCTTGAGGGATGGAAATCTCCTGATCTTCCCCCTAATGTGACTATTATGGAACATATTTCCAGTTGCAGGAAAGCCTTGAGCGAATGGCGAAAGCAAAATAATGTCAATTCGGCAAAATTAGTGGAGGAGCTTAAAGAGAAAGTGGAAGGCTTGTATGCAGATGATAATGCCACGACTGAGGAAATTGCAGCAGCTTTGAAGGAACTCTCAGATGCTCTTAAAGCAGAAGAGATGTTCTGGAAACAGAAGAGTCGGGTGTTTTGGTTGAGAGAAGGAGACAGAAATCAAAAAATTTTCATGCCTTGACGAAGCAATGAAGAGCAAGAAATAAGATCACACAGCTCTTAGATGAGAATGGAAATATTGTTGAGGATGAAGAAGGATTAGTAGCCATTGCTACTAGTTACTAGGCAGATTTTTGAATCATTGAATCCGGAGGAAATTGAAGAGGCGCTAGCTCCAGTCCCAACGACGATCACTGGTGCTATGAATGACAACCTTACAACACCGGTCTCTGAATGGGAGGTCAAACTAGCGCTTTTTGCCATGCACCCAGAAAAGGCCCCAGGACCAGATGGAATGACTACGCTTTTCTACCAAAATTTTTGGGATATAGTAAAGGAGGATTTAACTCTTATGGTTAATAAATTCCTTTTTGAGGGGAAGGTGGCGAATGGACTGAATGATACGAATATATGTCTCATCCCGAAGATAAAGAATCCTAATGCAATGGCTCAGTTTAGACCCATTAGCATGTGCAAAGTCAGCTACAAGATAATCTCTAAGGTCTTATGTCAGAGGTTAAAGAAGGTCCTACCAGGTTTGATATCGGAAACCCAGTCAGCCTTTGTTGCTGGGAGACAGATTTCAGACAACATTATGATTGCTTAAGAAATGTTCCATGCTTTGAGAACTAAACCAAGTGGACGCAATAAAAGGATGGCCATCAAGACAGACATGAGAAAATCATATGATAGGATGGAATGGTCTTTTATTGAAGCTGTCCTGCGCAAGATGGGTTTCTCAGAAACATGGATCAGTTGGGTCATGCGATGCATTACATCGGTGAAGTATAAGGTCCTCATGAATGGAGAGCCAAGAGGGAATATTATTCCAGGTAGAGGACTACGTCAAGGGGATCCTTTGTCTCCTTTCATTTTTATTCTATGCACGGAAGCGCTCGCTAGCCTTTTTAATCATGCAGAGAATCAAGGGAAGATAACAGGGATGCGCGTCACACGCGCGTGTCCGTCGGTATCCCACCTTCTCTTTGCTGATGATAGTCTTTTCTTCTGTAAGGTGGAGCCCCGTGAATGCGAAGAAGTAATGAAAGTAGTCAGGAAATATGGTAAAGCATCAGGTCAATGTATCAACTTTGATAAATCGTCCTTACTCTTTGGTAAACGGATTAATGCAACTATTAGACAAGAAATAAAAGATACACTTGGAATACAGAATGAAGGAGGAATGGGAACATACCTAGGCATCCCCGAAGACATAAGCAGCTCTAAATGTAAACTTTTTGCATTCCTGAAGGATAAGTTGATGCATAGAGTAAATGGATGGAAAGGTAGATGGCTCTCAAAAGGTGGAAAGGAAGTGCGGATTAAATCCATTATGCTCTCTCTTCCGACATACGTCATGTCGACTTTCCTGCTCCCATTGGAGATATGTGAAAATCTAGCCAGTGCTATCGCTCAGTTCTGGTGGAGCTCGAACCCACCAAAAAGAGGAATACGCTGGGCGAAATGGGAAAAAGTCTGCCTACCCAGAGAGGAGGGTGGGATTGGATTCCGTATGATCCATGAGTTTAATCTAGCGCTATTGGCAAAACAACTATGGAGACTAGTACAATTTTCTGATTCTCTGGTGGCCCGAGTCTTAAGGGGAAGAAATTATAGATTGAGCTCTCCACTACGAGTAAACACTGCTAGCAGCCCATCCTATGTGTGGACTACCATTTCTGCTGCAAGGGAATTTCTATTACTGGAAATTAGACAGAAGATACATTCTGGCTATGAAGTAAAGGTATGGGAGGCTCCATGGATTCTAACGAACCCTGCGAGATCAGCTGCCCCCATAGCACCAGTGATGCATCCTAATATGAGAGTAAGCGATATCATTGATTAGGGATCGAAGGATTGGGATGTTGGACTATTGGAGAACTATGTTCATCTTGAGGATATACCACTCATAAGGAGTTTGGCCATAAGCTCAACTCATCGTCGTGATACTTTCTGCTGGAACTTTACAAGGAATGACCAATACACGTTTTCGTAAATATGAGATGGATCATACATTAGTCACAATCAAATAACATAAAGATATGGTGGTGGTACTTATCTATGTTGATGATATAATCATGATTAGAAGTGATGTAGATGGTGTTAATTGCACCAAAGAGCTTCTCAAAGCAACCTCTGATATCAAAAACTTAGGAGAGCTATAGTACTTTCTTAGGATTGAAATGAGTAAACTTGATGCTCGATTGTTTTGTCACAAGGGGAATATGCCTTGGACTTAATATCAGAAACATGAAAGCTTGGTTTCAAACAATGCAAGACTGCTATTGAAAAAATGATAAGGATAAATCAAAAGGAGAAATAGCTAGGATGAGAAGCAAGACCCGAAGGGTCTCACCCCTAACCACAATGTATCAGAAGAAGAAGACAAGGAGGAATAAGCCCTGAGAGACTAAGGATAGTGGATTTAGTCATCGATCGTCTTTGCTCCAGTCTGCTGTGAGATTTCAAACAAAGTCCCACATTGAAAATTAGACAAAAGAGAGTCTAATATATAAAGAGATATCCAACTCTAATTAGTACGAGGCCATTTGAGAAGGAATTCAAAAGTAAATCTATGCGGGCCAGCCTTTTAGGCTCAAAGTGGACAATATCGTATTAATCAGACAATAAAGAGTTGGAAATAAGCTTTCACAAACCCAACAATTGGTATCAGAGCGGTATAACAAAGATCTACAAGAAGACCAAAATATCTCTCTCTCTCTCAAACACGAGATCTGTTCTCAGAAAATAATTGGAAAAAAAGAAACAAATCTCAAGCGTTGATTCAGTATGATCTAATGGTACAGATGGTGATCCGCGCCAAACCAATAGAAAACAAAGGTGAAGATAGATAGGAGATTGATTTTGGACCTTTGATTTAAAAATCAATCAATGGCTCAGAAAAAACAGTACAAATTATCTTCTTTTTTATTTATAATAATTGTTAATCTATTTAAACTTTAAATAATTTGATATCATAATTTAAAACTTTTAATCTGTATTTTGTATTTAAATTTTCAAATTGTGTGATTGATTAAAAATTAAGATTTAATGTTTTAGGTGATATAGGTTAATATGAGGTATGTAGTTTGGAGTTTAGGGATTGAAGTTATATTATGAATATACTGATTTTATTTAGATTTTATAGTTTGTATAATTTTATAATTTAGTATGTATAAGTGTTATAAATTTAAAATGTTATGATTTAATACTTTTTGTATAGAGTTTGGAATATGATATAGGGTTTGGACTTATAAGTAGGACTAGGGGTATATGTAGGGTTTGTATTATAATGTTTAAAGTTGAATATTTCGGTATGATATATAATTTGAGTGTTTGGATTGAAATGTTTAAAATTGAAGATTTATGTATAAAATGGAATTTAAGATATAGGGTTTGAGGTATGTAGTTAGGGTTTAGGGCATGATTAGGGTTTAGAACTTAAGGTAAAAAATGCTCTTTTTGTTTTTCTAATATATTATTAGTGTTGGATTTTCTTTTTATCATTTTATTTTTTGTGTTATCTTTAGATTTTATGATGAGATATTAAAAATTTAGAGCTTACTCAGATTTTATTTATTAATTATTGCTTTTAAAATCAATAATAAATATAACTCACTCTAATAAAATACAAGTAAATCATTAATAAATATAATCTGGATGTGATATAGTTTTCTATTAAAAATTTAAAACACACAAAGTCAATACATGAAAATGCGTATTGAAATCTCATCCACTGTCTACATAAGAACTTTGATAAGTGAGCTTGGTTCGATTTTCTCAGGTCCTGAAGTTCATTTTGCCTCTTCGTGGCTCCAAGTTGAAATATCTGACCAGTGTTTTTCAGAACCAGAAACGTCTTCCTAGAAAGGTTCAAACCATCTCGGTACATCAGACTCACGCACTGAATTTAAACATCCAAGACTTATGAGCTAAACCCATCTCTAGGTGCCCTTTGAATTTAAACATCCAAGACTTAGGAGCTAAACTTATCTTGTTCTGTCCTCTGGCTTCAATTCTACCTCCTCCTCCTCTGCCAGAATCGTTTCTTCATAGTGTAGAGCTTCTTGCATGAAACCAGAATCATCATGATCGTTATCATCGTCGTCATGATTACAATCAGTCACCAGCCATGAATCTGTTTCTTCTATGATAGTCGCATCAGCCTATGGAATTGAATCAGTTACCACGAACGATGGTGATGGCCTCGTCATCTCTGTTTCTTGCCACTTTCTTTCCAACTCCAAGCAAAAAACAATTCGCTATGGATCGTCATGGTTTCCATACCGCAGCAACATCGCATCTTTGAGGTCTTTCCAATTTTGAAAAGGACACCGCAATACTCGATTGTTGTACCAAGACTCAGCTTCTCCTCTGATGACAGCGTAAGCCAACGCCATCTTTTGATCATCCGTGAAGTCTTCCGCCGCAAATCGATTCTCCATCCAATTAATCCATGGTCTCAAATCATCACCAGAAAACACAGGAATCTCCATGACTCCCATCGTAAATGCTCCGAACTGTATCGATTCTGTTGAAACGTCTCTTGAAACCTCCATTGAAGTTCTTCGCAAAGCGCCAGACGTCTCAGCGTCGCGTTTGATCGTTCCAACCTCAATTGATGAAATCCATGGCCGCAATTCATCAGCAACGCCATTGAAGACCGGAAACTTCTCAGAACTCATTGTTATGATCCGTCTTCACCGTTGCGTCTGATTGAGCTCACCGTCACCGTCTCAGCGATCGAACGGCTCACCGCACCAATTGATAAGCAACCAAGTACTATATTATTGTTTATCGGAACCAATTACAATCTCAAGATCTCCAAGGAGACCTTGAGCCCATACACAAGAGACCTTTCTCTCTGTGTCCTCTATAATTCCCCGAAAATAGCCAAAATCCAAGAACAACATGAACATATCTATATAAGCTGGAAACTCCTGTGTGGATAAAGGAGAAGTATTTTTGGCTGAGAATGATATTTGACGGATCGAGATGAGGTAAGATTCGAAACCCAACAACAGAGAGAGAGAGGATCTAAACGTGGTGTGGTGGTGGTGGGACGGCGAGCGTGACATCGAAAGGAGGAGGAGGATTCGTCAATAGACAGAGAAGCTGGTCGTTCGATTACTCGTAATGTGACAGAGGAGAGAATTGATTTTTTTTTTTTTGTGTATCAAGCCTCGTTAAAGGTTAACATAAAGTATTTTTGATTACAATTTGAGATATTTAACATTTACCATAGCGTTTAATTTTGGATCTGTAATGGTAAAGTGCATATACTTAGTAAATTAATGCGGCTAAGATTTTTTATTTTCCCGCGATACCAAACATAGCATTTTAAATTTATAACCGCTATTAAAAAAGTTAGTGTTGGTATACAATATCAGAACTGTCATAAACGCTATAATCTGATGCTATTAATACCTACATTTCTTGTAGTGTGTCTTGCCTCATCTCTTCCATGCAAGTAGTTAGCCAAGTGATACTTGATACCACTCAAATTACCCTAAGGAATGAATTACTCTCTCAAATAAGAGGTTCAATTGTAGTACTTAGGGATCGAATCCACAAGGAGCTAGGGAACCTATTAAATATAGTTAAATTATTAATTCTAAGTGTTTGTTGTTTTATGGGTTTAAAAGTAAATAGCAATCCTAATTGAGCAAGTCTATTGCTCGACTAACAAGATTATTGGGGGTGTAACTTATTGGAAAGGTATTAGATGCAGGATTTCTATTCAGGTGTTGGAGATTATAATCCTATAGATGCCTAACAGTTGCACATGATATATTAGAGCTCAACTCCTTAAACACAGTGATCAGCGATAGCAATTTTCACTGGTTAACTAACAAGATTTTGGATCTCAACGGTTAGTCTTTTGAACACAAGAATGTGTCGATCGATGATCCTATAGGGATATCGATCGATACACCTTTCGCAATGTCGATCGATTGTCAGAAGACAATATCGAACGATGCTTCTAGCTAAGCCCTAGGCGAAGGTTGATAATGCTCACTAGCTTTCAAGATCAGCGGTTAGCCTTTCTCTATCTTTCTGATAATGCTCACTAGCTTTCTAGTATGATAGACAAGATTCAGGACAGGATGGTCAAGGATGCTTGACTCATGCAAATTCCTAGGTTCATGTTCTAGTTAGCAAGGCTAAAACAAGCAGTAAGAACAATCTATCAATGAATACCACAACTTAGCAATCTATAGTTGGGGCTAATCCCTCTAACCTATTTGAACCCTGAATCTAACAAGTAAACTACTCAGACATAGCTAAGCAAATCATAACACAAAATATAGATAAAAACTGTATATAATAAAATAGATGAATCAATGGAGTTCCAATCACAAATCTCTCTATGATCTTCTCTCCTAAGAATACAATGGTAAAACTCTGATAAAAACTTTGTCTCTCCTCTTGCCTCCTAACACTTAGGCAAGTATATAACTATTAGGTTAAAAACTCGTCAGGGGTAATCTTGTAATTTGGTGAAGTCTTGGGTTTAAAGTCGGCTGGAACCAAGTCGCTCGCTCCGCGTCTCGACATTGATCGATGGTACAGGATGTACATCGATCGATTTCTTGTTCTTCGTATCGACCTCTTATGGTCAGCTCGGATGAAATCTCTTTTAAGCTCCTAAATGCTCCATAATCATCACTTTACTCCAAGATACTTCTGAACCTAAAAACATACCTAATAGGATATAATATATAGTATATAAATAGTAAAACACTTATAAACCATGGGTGAAAATGTGCCAAATCCATGGTATATCAACTCCCCCAGACTTACCCTTTTGCTTGTCCTCAAGCAAAACAAGCAAGCAGTCTCTTTGATAGTGGTTTGAAAACAGCAGAGACTTACAGATTTAAAACATAGAAATCATCACCTCTACAATTTCGCAAACCACATCTAAAAAGTCCTAATCA
>NC_027751.1:20297345-20299245 GCF_000695525.1 Brassica oleracea var. oleracea | reverse complement strand
TTTTTTTTTTTTTTTTTTTTAGATAGAAACTAACTAACTACTCTAGGGTCGAAATAGAGAGAGAAAATTGTGATTAATAAATCTACATAAGGCTTTACCTTCCAACTTGTCTGAAGAATTTGATCCCATGTATAGCAAGCCCCAAGACAAGCGGTTATGTCAGGTTTAGTGTTGGAGGTCAGGTTTGGTTCCTTCAAACTATCAAGGCAAGTGTGTATAGTTGACAGGTTGATCCACTTTAGCATCTTTAGTACTATCTGCGATCGGTAAATCTAGAATGGTGCTAAAGAGTGGTTAGAATTTCAAGTATAAATAAGGTCATAGTCCCTTTCACATAGCTAAGCATAATTTTATTAAAATCCTTTTAATAGAATCAGAATAAATTATATCAGTAAACCTCCCCCCAGACTTAAATTACACTGTCCCAGTGTAACATAGTCGGAGTTATGGTGGAGATAAATCATAAGTACAAATGTAACAAGTTAGGAAGATAAACCTGAACGGAGTGGGAATCGATCGATGTGCATAGGTATACATCGATCGTCGTGTGTGAGTGTATGTCGATCGATGTCGACATTTTGTCCACGGTCGATATGTTGGTAATCATCCTACTTGGGTCTTGCAATAAATCTGAAAGAATGAAAACGAAAGTAAATACAAGTAACTAAGAAAACCAATTAAAATTGCCTAATAGTGGGTTGCCTCCCAGTCAGCGCTTTGTTATAGTCATTTAGCTTGACTTTGGAGGTATGTGGCTTGTTGGTGGAAAGACAGCTACTTGTTGGGAAACAAGCATCCACCTCATCTCTGCACATTCTGGACCAAGCTGCAATGAAACTTCTTGTGGTCTCATCGTTTCTGGTCCATCTCTCCTCCATCTTCTGTATTGCATTTGAGATGTTTTGTAGCGTCTCTTGGATGTCCTTAATGTTGGACTGATGCCATCCTATCTTGCTGTAGGCGTATGCTGATAGCTCGTTCAGTTGCTCCTGCATTGACTCCATTTTGTTTTGTATCAGCTGCTCGTCGTCTGGTGTAGACGTGGTATCGATCGATGCGTCCAGGTGTCTATCGATCGTTGCTGGTGTAGTGCTGTCGATCGATTTGGAGCGTGCTATGTCGATCGATGCTGATATCTAGTGTTGAGATGCGAGTTTACTCTGCATGGCTATCCAGTCCACTGAGTCTGACGTCGAATGGAAAGTAGATATCATCACACCGCTTCTCAAACCGGTCCTCCATGGTGTCTATAGCTGTGTAAAGCTTTGATGTGATCTGATAAACTTCTGCTTCTGTGTAGGGAAGATGTTCTGTAGGTTTCTTGCCGTCGAGCGATGTCCTACGGAACCTATCGATCGATGTTGAACCTTCTTCCTGAAAATCATGTTGATCATTAAGCTTACCAATGTCCCTCTGGACATTCATTATCTGTGTAGACAAGGTGTCCAAGTATCGCATGATAGGTGAAGTGAAACGGTCGTGCATATGCTCATAAGATTTTAACCTATCCTCCATGGCTGCGAACCTTGTGTCGATCGATGTGATGTTGCAGATATCGATCAATGTGGCTGGTTGTGGATCTGCCATGCGAATGGTGTCCAGCTCTTGTTGTAGCAGATCAATTCTCGTGCTCAACCAGTCCACGTTGTTGTTGAGAGGGTTGTATACGTCGTTAATCCTCGTGTTGATGTATGCGACCTCCCATTCATCCTTCTTCTCTGCCAAACTTTTCGGTTCTGCAGGAATCTGGGATGTCTGTGGCTTGACGTCGATCGATGTTGCTTTGTTGGCGTCGATCGATGGTGATGTCGTAGCTTCCTTCTCAAGGTTGTGCTGCATACTCTCAATCTCTGTCCTTATCTCTGCCATACTTCTGAAAAGCTCATTGTAACCTCTGTCT
>NC_027751.1:20259537-20290433 GCF_000695525.1 Brassica oleracea var. oleracea | reverse complement strand
TTCGGAACCTATCGATCGATGTTGAACCTTCTTCCTGAAAATCATGTTAATCATTAAGCTTACCAATGTCCCTCTGTACATTCATTATCTGTGTAGACAAGGTGTCCAAGTATCGCATGATAGGTGAAGTGAAACGGTCGTGCATATGCTCATAAGATTTTAACCTATCCTCCATGGCTGCGAACCTTGTGTCGATCGATGTGATGTTGCAGATATCGATCAATGTGGCTGGTTGTGGATCTGCCATGCGAATGGTGTCCAGCTCTTGTTGTAGCAGATCAATTCTCGTGCTCAACCAGTCCACGTTGTTGTTGAGAGGGTTGTATACGTCGTTAATCCTCGTGTTGATGTATGCGACCTCCCATTCATCCTTCTTCTCTGCCAAACTTTTCGGTTCTGCAGGAATCTGGGATGTCTGTGGCTTGACGTCGATCGATGTTGCTTTGTTGGCGTCGATCGATGGTGATGTCGTAGCTTCCTTCTCAAGGTTGTGCTGCATACTCTCAATCTCTGTCCTTATCTCTGCCATACTTCTGAAAAGCTCATTGTAACCTCTGTCTGAAGGTTGATAGGTGTCATCTACCAATGTCTTGAGTTCATCTCCTAGCTTTTCCTGATCTCCACAAATACCAGTCACCATCTCATTGATCTCATCTTTGGTGTAGATCTCTGGTGCCAGTCTTGTAGGTGTGAAGGAAGTGGCATGTTCTAGAAGACATATGTGACTCTCTTCAAATAGTGATGCTCTCTCCAGAATTTTTCTGATGTTGTCCTCCGTAACAGGGATCATCTCACCAGCTACGCTCCTCGCATATCCAGACTCATATATGTAGACTCCATATTCGTCCTTAAGTTCCCTTTGAAATTTCTGGCTCCATAAATGTCATAAGCGTGATGTCCAAATTCGTAACGTCCGTCGATCGATGGTAAAGGTTTCTGGATTGAATGCTCTTTCTGGATGTTCCTTCTGATTGATTTGTGGGAGCATTCATCTTTTCTGCTTTTGTGTTGTGAGAAGTATTCTGGGGTGTAAAACTCCTTATATAGGTATTGGTAAACCTACTTGGAATTGGAATATTCCTTTTTTCCTTTTCGAAGATGGCGGCCTTAATATCGATCGATGTACCAGGTGTGGTATCGATCGATGCAGAAGATCATTTTGCTGGATGAGGGTGGGAATCGACCGATGCTGACTAGAATCTGTCGATCGATGATGGAGACGTGTTGTTGAAGGAATGGCTTGGATATCTGTCATCATGCATAGTGATCTCAATAGCTCTTTCCTTCCAGTAATCCTCATCATACTCCTCAGTAGGATTCTCATTGGGATCCGGAATTACAGTCTTTATTGCAAAACTTTCATGGAATCCAATGTCTGTCCAACTGCCTATTGAATAGTCATTTCGTTCTCTGTTGTTGGGTTGTTGAAAGGCAAAGTCTAGATAGCACTGATCTGTTGATGTTAAGTGGTCTACCGGTTGCTTCCCATCGAGCGATGTAGGATAACGTTCATCGGTAGTTGGTGACTCATTGGAATCGGTCGATGAGATAGTGTGAGTGTCAATCGATTCTGAGTACTCGGTTTCGTACTCTGCTCCATAATGGCATGCTGCAATGTAGCCAAAATCATTTCCAAGCTCCACGAGGTTAACTTGTTGTCTTACAACTCGAACTAGGTCATAGTGGACGTCTGGATCTATCAGTGTCAAATACAATCTGTTGGTGTTCATGTCACATACAGCTCCTACTGTAGCCAGGAAAGCTCTTCCAAGCAGAAGTGAAGAGCTCTAGTTAAGCTTGATATCCAGGACATGAAAATCTACTGGGACAAGGGCATTACCAATCTGTACCTCAAGGACTCTTATGATGCCTCATGAGCTTCTTTCTGAAAGGTCGACGAAGGTGAAAGATTCTGATGAGGGCTCTATTTTCAGACCCAGCTGGTCAGCCATAACCTTAGGTAGTATACTGACTGATGCTCCTGTGCCACAAAGTGCATGGGAAAATTCAATACCCTTTACCACACATGGTATTGCAAACTTCCCAGGATCACTCTTCTTCTTCAATGTGATTCTTAGTTTCATCCTTTCCCTGACATGATGAAACATTCTCCTAATGTCCTCCTCAGTTTCCTTAGTCCCCCTGAAGAACATCCACAACCGGTGTGTGTAATAAACTTCATCAAAAGGTTTCTCCACTGGGATTCTGAGGACTCTCTTAGTGAAACCATCCATCTCCTTCTCATTAGCTTCCCTCTTAAGGTTCTTAGGAATTTTCTCCTTCCTTTTCCTTAACCTTCTTCCTTCAGTTGCTTCATCAACTTGCATAGGCTCTGGTTTAGTGTCTGAAGGGTTGGTTGTAGGTTCTGGTGGGTTTGCTAAAGGTTTAGGTGGTGGTCTGAGTGCGTTGATTCGGTTACTATCAATTGATGGTAATCGCACTCGGTAGGTGAAAGGTGCCCGTCGATCGATGGGAGGTGAGGGGGGGGAGGGTCGATCGATATCTGTTTCTCTTTGTCGATCGATGGCTGGCTCATGCAGTCGATCGATTTTGACGTAGAAAGGGGAGGGTGGGTGAGGATGTTTTTCTGCGAATTCCTCATGAGTCATGATTCGAACTGCACTACACTCTGCAGTCGATTCAATAGATGACGTCGATCGATTTTTAGAGTATTCTATCGATCGATCTTCGTCATGGTCTGTCGATCGATGTGCATCCATTGACATCGGTCGACACCATTGAGATCCACCGAAACTCATGGAGCTTTCAACTTTGAAGTCTGCTTCTCCAAGCTTCTCATGCTTCACCACTTGCCAGAAATCATCATCTATGATGGCATTCACGTGGTGTTTTGCTTTCTCAACTCCTGCCTCTCTAGCCAAGGCTTCTTGCCACTTTACAGTATCTCCAGTCTGAGCCACTTACATTTCAAGCTTCCTTACTTGAGTCCCTACGGTCTCAATTCTTGTGTTCAGACTGCTGTAGGCGGAATCTATCTTCCCATTGAAATCCACAGTGATTGTTGCTGTCCTTCCAGAACTCTGTCAAGCATTGCTTCAATCTTGCTTTCCTGAGTCTGTGGTGGTGGATTCTGGTAGTATGAGTTTCCATAGCCTCTGCTGTTATTGCTGAAAGGTTTTTGGAACTGTGAACTCTGGTTACTCCTCTGACCAGTGCTATAGATGTTTATGTTTTCAACCTGGTTTCCAGACCTCTGAAATCCAGTACCTCCAATGTAGTTCACATATTCCTCTCCTTCAATGTCTACAACCTCTTCTTCTTCAACTGAGCAGACGTGCTTCCTAAGAAGCTCATGAACTACGTCTAACTTCGCTCTAACTTCGTCCATCTGCCCCTTCCCTAGGGATGCAACAGACCTCTTCCTTTCAAAGTAAGTGTTCTTGGTGTTGTTGCTGTTTGCTAGATTTTCTATCAGTCTCATAGCTTCCACCGGATTCGTGGTGTTGAAGTTTTCCTCGCTAGCTGTATCAAGAGCCATATGATACCTCAAGGCGATACCTCTGAAGAAAGTGCTCAGCAGTTACACTTCATTGAATCCGTGGTGTGGATAGTCTCGCTGGAAGAACTTGAATCTGATCCACGCATCTTTGAAAGACTCTCCAGTCTCCTGCGCGAATGTAGCGATTTTGCTCCTCAAGTTTTCAGCGCGTGCCTCATCAAAGAAGTTTTGCAAGAAAGCATTCTTGATGTCGGCCCATGATGTTAGAGATCCTGTGGGTAGCTGCTTAAGCCAGTGCATCGCTTCTCCAGTCAGAGTATACTTGAAAAGCTTGCACAATAGGTAGTCCTCAGGGACTCCATCCATACGAATAGCAGCGATAAGATCCTCGAACCTCTCCAGACGGTCCATAGGATGCTCGTGCGGTAACCTAGAGTAGGGTAGCTGCGACTCGAGTGTGTAGTACTGAGGCTTCAGCTCGAAGTTCTGTTTCTGAATCTCTGGAAGTCGAATAGCTGATCTGTTGGCGTAGTACTCGTCTGGACGATTGTAGTCAGCCAATGCCTTTGGTTGAGCAGCCTCTTCTACAGGTTGAGCAGCTCCTGTAGCATCAGCATCAGGGATTACATTCCCCTGAGCGTCTAGTTTCTGACCTGTTGCATTACGCAGATGACCATCCCGGTCATCCAGGTTTCCATTCTCATCCTGTCTGAGAATAACAATAGCAACCATGTTTCGCGACTGAGGATCGATCGATGTAAGCGGTGTAGAATTGATCGATGTCGAACGATGTAGATTGGTCGACGATGAAGGTCGGTGTCGGTCGACGGTTGGGTGCGAGAATCAGTCCACGTGAAAGCTGCTGCGTCGAGCGATGTGGAATGTTGGTCTTTGCGGATCGAGTGTTCCAAGTGAGCAGGATCTTCTGAGAATAGCAGGTGTGTTTCCTTGTTGCTTCTGGTACTGCTGGGCATGTACCTGAAAAGACAAGAAAAAATTTTGTGTCAGAATGGGGGTAGAGAAAAGAATAAGAATCAATAATACTAAATCTAATGGCGATCAAAGCTCTCCGGCAACGGCGCCAAATTTGATACCACTCAAATTACCCTAAGGAGTGAATTACTCTCTCAAATAAGAGGTTCAATTGTAGTACTTAGGGATCGAATCCACAAGGAGCTAGGGAACCTATTAAATCTAGTTAAATTATTAATTCTAAGTGTTTGTTGTTTTATGGGTTTAAAAGTAAATAGCAATCCTAATTGAGGGAGTCTATTGCTCGACTAACAAGATTATTGGGGGTGTAACTTATTGGAAAGGTATTAGATGCAGGATTTCTATTCAGGTGTTGGAGATAATAATCCTATAGATGCCTAACAGTTGCATGCATGATATATTAGAGCTCAACTCCTTAAACACAGTGATCAGCGATAGCAATTTTTCATTGGTTAACTAACTAGATCTTGGATCTCAACGGTTAGTCTTTTGATCACAAGAAAGTGTCGATCGATGATCCTATAGGGATATCGATCGATACACCATTCACAATGTCGATCGATTGTCATAATACAATATCGATAGATGCTTCTAGCTAAGCCCTAGGCGCAGGTTGATAATGCTCACTAGCTTTCTAGATCAGCGGTTAGCCTTTTTCTAGCAGTCCTAGTATGATAGACAAGATTCAGGACAGGATGGTCAAGGATGCTTGACTCATGCAAATTCCAAGGTTCATGTTCTAGTTAACAAGGCTAAAACAAGCAGTAAGAACAATATATCAATGAATACCACAACTTAGCAATCTATAGTTGTGGCTAATCCATCTAACCGATTTGAACCCTAAATCTAACAAGTAGACTACTCAGACATAGCTAAGCAATTCATAACACAAAATATAGATAGAAACTGCATAGAATAGAATAGATGGATCAATGGAGTTCCAATCACAAATCTCTCTATGATCTTCTCTCCTAAGAATATAATGGTAAAACTCTGATAAAAACTCTGTCTCTCCTCTTGCCTCCTAACACTTAGGCAAGTATATAACTATTAGGTTAAAAACTCGTCAGGGGTAATCTTGTAATTTAGTGAAGTCTTGGGTTTAAAGCTTGGGTTTAAAGTCGGCTGAAACCAAGTCGCGCGCTCCGCGTCTCGACATCGATCGATGGTACAGGATGTACATTAATCGATTTCTTCTTCTTCGTATCGACCTCTTATGGTCAGCTCGGATGAAATCTCTTTTAAGCTCCTAAATGCTCCATAATCATCACTTTACTCCAAGATACTTCTGAACCTGAAAACATACCTAATAGGATAGAATATATAGTATATAGATAGTAAAACACTTATATACCATGGGTGAAAATGGGTCAATTCCATGGTATATCAATACTATCATTCAATGGATAGTAGACTCCATCAAGCTTCATCTGGAAGTCTTCTTTGTTCTTCTCTTGTTCTCCGGAGATTCCATAGAACATCTCATTGATCTCGTCCTTGGTGTAGATCTCTGGTACTAGCTTGGTTTGTGTGAATGAGCTAGCATGTTCTGGAAGACATATGTAGCTGGGCTTATCTCTCGAAGCTCTTTTCAGAAGTCTTCTGATATCTTTGTTGTGAATGTGAATGGTGTGTCCATCTACGTCTCTGGCGTATCCCTAATCATCTCTGTAGATTCCATACTCATCCTTCTCTTCCCAGTAAAATTTCCTAGTACCGAAAAGATCAAAGGCTCTTCTGCCAAATTCAGGACGTCTGTCGACCGATGTTGAAATGTCAACGTCGAACGATGGTTGAGTAGGATGTCGAGACCTCTGTTTGAAGCTTTTATCTATGCCACCAGCTGTGTCATATAACTCCTTTGTAACCTTCTGCTGGTGTTCTGTAATAGTGTGTTGTTGCATGAAGAGGTTGTCTGCCCCATTGGCTGTCTGAAGGATGTCGGCAATATCCTCTCGAGATACATGGAGTGTACGTCCATCTATTGCTTTTGCATAGCCATTTGGGTCCCTGAAAATACCAAATTCGTCTGGAGTTAGATACTGGTTATCAGATTTATCTTTTTCGCTTACAGTGGTTTTTGGTATTGGACGGCTGTCGATCGTGTTGTATGGTTGATGTCGATCGATGTTGAAGGATTGATGTCGATCGATGGAGGAATAGCTCTGTCGATCGAATGGCTGAAATGTGTTCTTCCCCAAGCAGCTACTGCTCGTTTCTGATCTGTTTTCTCGCATCTTTGCATGTTTAGAAGTTCCTCATAAGTGAAACCCTCATGAAGTTCATCAGCTCCTTGATCATGGTATGCTGTCTCTACTGTGTAGCTCTCGTGATGGCGATCATCTGCCCAACTTCCAATTGAGTAATCTCCATCTCGGTTAGCGTCGACATTAGTGTCGATCGATGGGTAGTAGGCAATGTCGGTCGATGCTTGAAGGTGACTTGGTTGATGAGGTTGAGTGTCGATCGATGTTGATCCGTTCCTGTCGATCGATGGCGACTTCTTTTTCCAAGAGGAATGATGGAGAAGTCTATCTTGCTTGTCAAGAATCGCTCTATGTTCTATGACTCGTTCTTCCTCATAATCTTCATCATACTCCTCTGTATGCATGTTGTATGCTGCCATAGAGGGATTGTAGCAATCGTTTTCCCATTCTTCGGGACTACTGTCGACCGATTCTTCCTTTGTATGTCGGTCGATATCTGATGGGTACTATCGATCAATGTTGCAGTGTGAGTTTCGATCGACGCCAAGTATTCCGTCTCGTACTCAGCTCCACAGTGGCATGCTGCAATGATTCCTGGATCATTGATTCTTCTGGAGGTCGTCTGTGGCTTCATGACTGGAATATGGTTGTAGTGGACATGAGGATCTATGAGCGTTAGGCACAACTGGTTGGTTTGCAAGTTCCACACTGCTCCCACTGTTGACAAGAAGGCTCTCCCAAGTAATAGAGAAGAGTTCCAGTTCAACTTGATGTCCAAGACATGGAAATCTACTGGAACTAGGGCATTACCAATCTGCACCTCTAGGTCTCTCACAATCCCTTCTGAGTTCCTCTGAGAACAATCCACAAAGTGAACAATTCATTGGAAGGTTCCACCTGCAGACCCAGATGGTCTGCCATAATCCTAGGTAGGATGCTGACTGATGCTCCTGTGTCGCACAAGGCATGTGGAAATTCAATTCCCTTCACCGTGCATGGTACTGCAAATTGCCCATGACCACTCTTCTTCTTCGATGTAACCCTCTTCCTCATCTACTCTCTAGCTTCACAAAACATTCTCCAAATGTCTTCTTCTGTCTCTCTGGTTTCTCTGAAGAACATCTACAATCTGTGGGTATAATAAGCCTCATCGAATGGCTTTTCTAGAGGAATCCTGAAAACTCTTTTTCAGAAACTTTCCTTTTCCTTTTCATTAGCCCCCCTCTTAAGATGTTTCGCCACTTTTTCCTTTCTTTTCCTTAGGGTTCTTCCCGTAGGAACCCTATCAATCTCCATAGAATCTATTCCATCATCTGAAGGTGTCCTGACGGCCTCTGGTGGGTTTTCTGAAGGTTTGGGTTTAGGCCTGAGTGCATTAAGACGTGCAACATCTATCTTCGGCATCTGCACTCGATACGTAATAGGTGCTCGTCGATCGATGGGCGCTATTGGTTGTCGATCGATGACGGTTTCCTGATGTCGATCGATGACGGGCTCCTGATGTCGATCAATGACGGGCTCCTGATGTCGATCGGATTGTCAATCTATCAAATTTGGTCACCTGCCGCGACCATGGATTCAATGAGGATTTGTTAAGTTGGATGTTTTAATGATTAAAATGTAAATTTGTAGTTTTTATTGAGCAAGTATTTGCTCGATTGATTGGTTGAGGTTTTGGTGCTTAAAAGGAAATAACTAGACTTAGGGTTTTTATTTAGGAAACTTGGAATTATAATCCTACAGATGCATATTGAGTTGCATGCATGATAATGTAGAGCTCAACTACTAAGCAACAAGTCAATCAGCTCTCGCGTTTCTGGACTTGTCTATTAACTAGATCTAATGACCCAAACAAATGTGTTCGATCAATAGCAAGTGTCGATCGATGATCCTATAGGGATATCGTTCGATACACCTTTCACTCCGTCAATCGATTATCTAATACGGATGTCGATCTTGCACGGGTTGAATAATGCTCACTAAGCTCACTAGATCAGCTCTCTCCTTACTCTTAGCAAGAAACGTAGCTCAATTAGAATGGTTTCAGGATGAGAATGAAGCTATCGCTTTTATCTAACAATCCTAGGGCAAGTTCTAGGTAGCTAATCTAGAATCAAGCATTAATGACAATCCTAATGATTATTATCACAACTTAGCAATCTATAGTTGGGGCTAATCCCTCATAACCTATTTAAACCCTAAAATCTAACAATGGAACTGCTCAGATATGGCTAAGCAATTTATAACATCAATTAGGTAAGAAAACTTCATTAGAATAATAAATAGATATTAATGGAGTTCTAATCACAAATATAACTTTGGATCTTCTCTCCAATCTATCAAAATCCTAAAAAAACATTGCTGATAATAATAAAACTAGAAACACAATAAAGCACATTTTGCCTCTAACATAGTGGCAAAGCTTATATAGTTAGGTTAAAACTCGTCAGGGGTAATCTTGTAAATTGGTGAAAACTTGGGCAACAAGTCGGCCGTGACCAAACGGGCTTTCTGCGCGCTTCGCTGTCGATCAATGTTTTGATATGAACATTGATCGATATTTGTTCCTCAATGTCGACCGATGGTCGAGCTCGATGGTCATCTCGGGTGCTTGCTCCAAATATCTTCAAAATGCTCCAAAATCATCACTTATCTCCAAATCACTCCTGATCTTATAAATATAAAAAAAATAGACTCTATAATATAATAATTAGTAGTAAAAACACCTATAAACCATGGGTGAAAGTGGGTCAAATCCATGGTCTATCATAACTCGTCTAGGATAAACAGGTTAGTTTTGCATTTGACCGGATTGTGTCAGAAATTTGACTTTTCGTGGACAACTTACACATAAGTCGTCCAGTTGAAAACCAAAATATCATGATTTTATTATAACTAGACGACTTCCATGTAAGTCGTTTCAGGTTAGATTTGCAATTGGAAAATAAAACATTTATTCTAGAAGACTTACTTGAAAATCTTCCGGTCGACGACTTATATGGAAGTCGTCCAAGATAAGTAAGGTTTGACCAAAATATCGAAATAAAATCTTGGACGACTTATGTGTAAGTCGTCGAGAATAAAGTAAATATTTAAGTTTTATTTTCCAATTACTAAACTAACCTGAAACGACTTACTTGGACGTCGTCTAGTTATAATAAAACATTAATTTTTTGGTTTTCTACTGGACGAGTAGAAATCAAATTTCTGACACATTCAGGTCAAATGCAAAACTAACCTGTTTATCCGAGACGACTTACATGGAAGTCATCTCTAGGTTCCTCGAGATTTTTTTTAAACAAACAAAAAATGGATGACTTCAGTAAAAGTCGTCTAAAAAAACATTTAAAAATTCAATTGCAAAACTAACTTCTGCATTGACTAGAAGACTTCCAGATAAGTCGTCTACAGCCAGAAGACTTACGACTTACCCGGAAGTCTTCTAGGCGAACATATCTGGATAAAATCTCGATTTCATACCTTAAATTAGTGAGATAACTTCCTTAGCACACATAACTCTTCTCCAACCACACATAAGCTCAAACGAAAGTAACCCACCGAGAATCGTAACCTTCAATGGCTCTATGAACCATTAAAATGTTAGAATCAATTTTTTGGGTTTTTTTGGATGAATATGGAGAGAGAGTAAAGAGATGTTGTTTTTAGTTCATAAGAATTGAGAAAGAAGGAGTGTAAATCGATTTTTAGGTGCATTAGAAGCTTCAGATTGGTTGTTCATGGTGGTTGGTGTATTGATGGCAATGACAATATTGTGAATACTTCAGGAAGATGAGGGTGATAGAGTAAAATAGACATTTTTGAAGACAAAAAAGTGATGGCATTTTCGTGAATAATCTGAACTTTGGGGTGAAAGAGGCAAGTCAAAGTTCAAAAAAAATAGTTAATTTTGTGTTTGACTTCAAGTTTTAAGTCATATTTGCAAAAAGCCATATATTAATTGAGAAGAATTACAACAGTTTTTGGTAGTGAGGTGTCATCACTAAAATGATTCTTAGAATTCTTATAGAAATATGTTGGTTCATCTAAATATATAATAATCATTTTATTAAACTAGGAATAAATTCATTATTAATATTCTTTATTATTTCCTTAAATAAAAATTACGGAATTTTCTAATGTGGCTAAAGTATATATGATAGTTAATGATTTTGAATAATAAAAAAAATTGATAAAATTAGTGTATCTTCTATCATATTTATTTAATTTTAAACTATTAAAATAAATTAAACAACCATATTAATCATATAATAAAATTTAGACTTTTCTTTATGTGTTATATTTTGAAGTTCTAAAAACGACTATAAATTACTAAAACTGTTAAAAATCTCAGATTCAAATTTTGTGATCCATGGTTTAAAAACTTTGTTATGACAACATACATATGATTACAAAATCATATAAGTAGAAAGTTTCATTTAATAAATATTAAGATTATAACACATATATATATATATATATACAATTTTAAATTAAACTATATACCATATAAAAATAAATAAATAATTTAATTTAGAGATTTACTTTGAACAATTTTTTTTCATAAAAGATTTGAACAACGGTTGAAAACATAATTTAAAAAAAAATATATAAATTACTATAACTATCTGTCCCACAATGAAAATTTTGTTATCAATAATTTAAAGTTTTGTTATAAACATAAAAATGATGAAAAAACCATATTAGTAGAAAGCATCATTTAATAGGTCTTAATATAAAAATATACTGTATACATATATGTTAATATAATTTATCTTTAATTATATACCATATCAAATATAAAAAAAAATATTGTTTGGATTAATAATTTTTATTTATATGTTTGCACTAATTTAGTTATTTATGTAATAGTTACTGACTTTTTAATTATTCAATATATATTTATTATTTCATAATATGTAAAAAGCATATAATACATATAGTAATTTATATATATAATGTTCATCCCGCGGAAGGCGTGGATTTAATCTAGTACTCTATAAATACACGTGAGTTATAGTGTCCCTATTCTAATCTTAACGGGATTCGCGTCAGAAGCATTTCTTCTTTGTCTGTGTCAACGATGCATCCGTGGAACAGAATTGCATTCTCATCTTTAGGACCAGATGGGGACGGAAAGGTACTCCAGATCGGATATACGCCAGTTTTGGTTTCTACGATATTCAATCTTACGCATTTGTTCCTCGTTTTGCAGTGACTAATCCTCTCCCCCCGACTCCGGATGGCTTGCGCACCGTCAGAGATTTACTCCGTGGCGGCCCATTCTTTTGGCCCTGTTCACTCCGAAATGGATTTGTCACGCTGTTACTCTCCACCGTTCTCGGTTCTAGCCGGATTTACCGGTCGAAGAAGGGGCAGAGTCAAGCATGGATGGGTTCGTTCCTTATGAGGCTCCAGTAGAGAGGGAAAGGTCAAGGCCCCGCAAAGACAAACACGTTATTGTCGATTATGACGCGGTCGTCGGGCAAGGCTCTCCCACTAACAACATACTCAGATATTATCTCAACAGTCAAGTAGGTGGGAGTGGCGGTGACCAGATTGACCTCGACGAGTTGCTTGACTTTGACTTTCTCAACAAGTAAGCATTTGTTGTCCGTTAAGATTAGAATAGGGACACTATAATTCAACTATAATTAGGATTTAGTGAACATATCAACTCTGATTTTAATATTTGTCTGAACTGTCTTCCTTTCATGGATGATGGATTTTAATATTTTCTAAACTAATACATGTCTCAGCTCCATTTGAGCCCACTCACGCAGCTCCCAGATCAAATGTTCCACGGTTGAAGTCCAGAAAATCTCAACTTCACCAGTGAACTTTTGAACACGACTCAACGCATTAATCAGATTCTCTGCAGCTTATAGCCCTCTACCAGACATTAACAGAAGCTCAATATAATCTTCATACATTCGGTAAACACTCAGTGAAGTATCAACAGGAACAGTTTCCTGGCTCACAAAAACTAGATACGATTCCCAGATCATACCGTGTTGAGTGACGGGAAGAGCAAAGAGAGCCTGATCGAAAGTTAGCTGCGTCTTAGTAATCAGATTCTGAGCGGCTAGAGTATCAACATCAAAAATGGTTAGAAGCTTAAAAGTTTTGTTAAGATCAACATAAAAAATATTTAGAAGCTTAAGAGGGTAGAAAAAGTTTTTACCATAGTAGCGCCATCTTTTCCAAGAATGTAGTTGAGATCACCCGAGACAAGAAGAGACTCGAGTGTTTGAGCCTATAGCTTTTTTTCTATTACATTGAGTTCTTACAACTTCTCTGGAGTGAAGGGATATGCAAGACATCCATAGTGTTTAACAGCTTCAGCAACATTTGAGTGACGGGTGTTTCCGTCAGGACCGAGAATGACCAGCGTCGATAGTGTTGACAGCATGAAGTGACTAGACAACTTCAATGAGCTGAAGATTTTAGTAAAAATGAGGAAATAAACACTAAAAATGTATGATAAAGTAAAACAAGTGTCTTCTAAACTTGAGAAAATAAATTGAGAATTTTTCGCGTATTCATGATCCTAAAAATGGAAAATGGAACAAAAAAAAAATTAGTGGACATGCAGTGGCTTTGTGTGTTTCTATTTTAATAAGATATATAGTTCTATAACCTTTTATCATATCTTCCGTTATGATTGATTTTGTTTTCAATGAAAATTGGTGAGTAAACTTTTCTATTAGGAGTTTGGTTGATTATGGGGATTGATGTTTAATTATGATGCTTAAGGTTAGGTTTGAGTAGTTCTCATTATTTAAGGTGTTTAAATTCTTAAGGTTGATTTAGCGATCTTAGATGTGGTCAAAGAAGTTGTTTACTGAAATGTCTAAACAAGCTATTTATGATTTTATATTCCCAGCCAACCAGAATTGATTTTAGGGTGTTAACAGGTTTTAACGGAATTCTTTATTGTTTATATTACATGTTAATTATTTCAATATAAGGAAGTTTGTCTAAAGAAATGGTAAAAATGGAGACTATTTCTATGAGATTAGATTTGTCTAATTGATATGTCTTCTTTCTATGAAATTATTTTACTATATTTATTCTACCATTTTGGACTAGTCACTAGCTCTTTTTTTTTTTTGAAACTACTGACTAGTCACTAGCTTATAGTACTCTAGTGATGAAAAACTTGTGCACACAAAGCCACATTATGTCCACTTTAATATCTTTTCTTCGGTTTTCCATTTCTAGGATCGTGAATTCTCAGAAAATTTCTCAATTTTATAGTCTCAAGTTTAGAAGACATTTGTTTTACTTTATCATACATTTTACAATGTTGGTTTCCTTTTATTTTAGGGAGAATTGCCAATTGTGACTCAAAACTTGGAGTTAAACCCAAAACAATACCCCAACTTGGGTCAAAGGCAAAAGTAACCTAAAAGACTATTGAAATTACAACTATCCCCTTGTGACCAAACAATAAAACGAAATTTTTTTTACGTTTCTACCCCTCGCAAGTCGTCTGTTTAGACGACTTGAAAATAAGTCGTCCAGACGACTTAACTGAAAGTCGTCTGGACAGTTAGTCTTAAACATAATTTAAAAATTTTGTAAAAAATATTTTGATAAGTGAAAAATGGGAATTATGTAATTAACATATGTCTTAGGAGGTATAAATTAAGATATAACAAATTTCAATTGTTTTCAGCATAGATGAGTGAAAGTAGTGAGTCATGATATTCTTTAGTTTATGTTTCATCAACATATGTTGTAGTATTGTATGTGTTCTTAGGGTTAGATTTTGGAAAGCATTAAAACCGTTTTTGAAAATTTTTAAAATAACTTATGCGTGTTCATTTCTGTGTATAGTAAACACTATTTAAGTATAATTTGATTTTATAACGTGGTTAGTTAGTTAATCTAGTCATTTTAGTTTAGGGGTTCATTTTAGGGTCTAGGACGACTTAATATTTTGTCGTCTGAAAACAGACGACTAAATATTAAGTCGTCTGTTGTACATTATCAGCCAGAATAAGTCGTCTAAACCGGACCAAACCTTAAAGTTTACCAATGTAATTTTAAAGCTAACCGGATTATTTACCCAATATATAAGGTGATTTTTATTTTTTTTGTTTCATTTTTCGCGAAATTCAGAAACCCTAACAGTTCTCTCTCAAAGGCGATTTCGAATTCCCACGATTTCCGAACAAACCATCGTTCTCAACATCGGCTATCTATCTCACTTCATTCTCACCGTTGTCGCCGCAGCTTCTTCTAACCCTAGCCGCGCCGATTCCTCTAAACCCTAGCGCCGCCGATTCCACTATTTCCGAACAAACCGTCGCCCTCGCCACCGTGGTCACCAACGTTCTAAACACTAGCGCCGCCGCTTCTTCTAAACCCTAGCGCCGCCGCTTCTTCTCTGTAAACCTTAGCGCCGTTTCTCTGTAAACCCTAACGCCGCTAAGTCATCAATCTCGAGGAAAAGATGAACATAAAACGTTGTCTCTATCAATTTACTCATTCTCACCGTTTCACGTTTATTTTTTCAGATCTATAACCGCAATGACGAGTACTCCAACTCCTTCTGCGACTGGAAGACTTGTAAGTAATTTAAGTCGTCTACTAAGTCGTCTGGACTTATATTGTTGTCTTTGATTATTTTGCAGACAAAAAGGATGGATATTCCAGAACTCCCCCGTAGGTTATACACATCAGGGGAAGAACCAGAAGCCCACAATAGCATTTCGTATCATACGGATAACAGCAAGTTGCATACTGCTCTTAGGAAAGCTCTTACTGATGACGAATTTGAAGAGCTCAAGGAGTCGAGTTTGGGAGTTTTCATCAAGTTCAAGGAGCAGGGATTTGGTTGGGCTTCAAGGCTGGTTCACTACATGCTCAGTTTCAAGCTGGACATTAAGAAGAAGTATGAGATGTGGTCTCTCGTTGGTCCAGAACCTTTGAGGTTTTCACTGTTAGAGTTTGAAAACCTCACTGGTCTAAACTGCGAGTACATCGAGGACCTTGAGACACCAAAATGTGACGTTACCCCAGAGATGGTTTCTTTCTGGGGGATGCTGGGAGTTCATCTGGAAGCTGGGCCAACTACTGATCAGATAATAGCAGCACTGAAGAGATGCGGGGATTGGTCCAGGGAAGATCGCAAGCGGCTCGCGTACCTCTCCATCTTCACTGGATTCATTGAAGGGAGAAAGTTTTCAACCGCTACACGATCTACTCTGGCAAGGCTAGTGATGGATTTAGAACGGTTTGAGAATTATCCATGGGGGAGAGTCGCGTTTAAGGTGCTGATGGACTCTTTGTGGAACAAAGAAATTGCTGGCTGTTACACCGTGGATGGGTTTATACAAGTTCTTCAGGTCTAGACGTACACAGCTATGCCGGAATTGGGTGCTAGTATTGGTGGTCCCAGAGCAGACAGTCCGTCTCCACCGATACTGGCTTACGAGGGCAGCAGAGGCCGCAGATCAATGAAAGCTGCTATCTTGAGTCAGGTATTTACTTCAATCCAAAAGACTGCGCAGACGACTTATTATAAGTCGTCTGGAAAGTCTTCCATCTGGACGACTTATTAGACGACTTATAATAAGGCGTCTGGAAAGTCTTCCCAGCTGGACGACTTATCGGACGACTTAATTAAGTCGTCTGGAAAGTCTTCCATCTGGACGACTTATTAGACGACTTATAATAAGGCGTCTGGAAAGTCTTCCCAGCTGGACGACTTATCGGACGACTTAATTAAGTCGTCTGGAAAGTCTTCCATCTGGACGACTTATTAGACGACTTATAATAAGGCGTCTGGAAAGTCTTCCCAGCTGGACGACTTATCGGACGACTTAATTAAGTCGTCTGGAAAGTCTTCCATCTGGACGACTTATTAGACGACTTATAATAAGGCGTCTGGAAAGTCTTCCCAGCTGGACGACTTATCGGACGACTTAATTAAGTCGTCTGGAAAGTCTTCCATCTGGACGACTTATTAGACGACTTATAATAAGGCGTCTGGAAAGTCTTCCCAGCTGGACGACTTATCGGACGACTTAATTAAGTCGTCTGGAAAGTCTTCCATCTGGACGACTTATTAGACGACTTATAATAAGGCGTCTGGAAAGTCTTCCCAGCTGGACGACTTATCGGACGACTTAATTAAGTCGTCTGGAAAGTCTTCCATCTGGACGACTTATTAGACGACTTATAATAAGGCGTCTGGAAAGTCTTCCCAGCTGGACGACTTATCGGACGACTTAATTAAGTCGTCTGGAAAGTCTTCCATCTGGACGACTTATTAGACGACTTATAATAAGGCGTCTGGAAAGTCTTCCCAGCTGGACGACTTATCGGACGACTTAATTAAGTCGTCTGGAAAGTCTTCCATCTGGACGACTTATTAGACGACTTATAATAAGGCGTCTGGAAAGTCTTCCCAGCTGGACGACTTATCGGACGACTTAATTAAGTCGTCTGGAAAGTCTTCCATCTGGACGACTTATTAGACGACTTATAATAAGGCGTCTGGAAAGTCTTCCCAGCTGGACGACTTATCGGACGACTTAATTAAGTCGTCTGGAAAGTCTTCCATCTGGACGACTTATTAGACGACTTATAATAAGGCGTCTGGAAAGTCTTCCCAGCTGGACGACTTATCGGACGACTTAATTAAGTCGTCTGGAAAGTCTTCCATCTGGACGACTTATTAGACGACTTATAATAAGGCGTCTGGAAAGTCTTCCCAGCTGGACGACTTATCGGACGACTTAATTAAGTCGTCTGGAAAGTCTTCCATCTGGACGACTTATTAGACGACTTATAATAAGGCGTCTGGAAAGTCTTCCCAGCTGGACGACTTATCGGACGACTTAATTAAGTCGTCTGGAAAGTCTTCCATCTGGACGACTTATTAGACGACTTATAATAAGGCGTCTGGAAAGTCTTCCCAGCTGGACGACTTATCGGACGACTTAATTAAGTCGTCTGGAAAGTCTTCCATCTGGACGACTTATTAGACGACTTATAATAAGGCGTCTGGAAAGTCTTCCCAGCTGGACGACTTATCGGACGACTTAATTAAGTCGTCTGGAAAGTCTTCCATCTGGACGACTTATTAGACGACTTATAATAAGGCGTCTGGAAAGTCTTCCCAGCTGGACGACTTATCGGACGACTTAATTAAGTCGTCTGGAAAGTCTTCCATCTGGACGACTTATTAGACGACTTATAATAAGGCGTCTGGAAAGTCTTCCCAGCTGGACGACTTATCGGACGACTTAATTAAGTCGTCTGGAAAGTCTTCCATCTGGACGACTTATTAGACGACTTATAATAAGGCGTCTGGAAAGTCTTCCCAGCTGGACGACTTATCGGACGACTTAATTAAGTCGTCTGGAAAGTCTTCCATCTGGACGACTTATTAGACGACTTATAATAAGGCGTCTGGAAAGTCTTCCCAGCTGGACGACTTATCGGACGACTTAATTAAGTCGTCTGGAAAGTCTTCCATCTGGACGACTTATTAGACGACTTATAATAAGGCGTCTGGAAAGTCTTCCCAGCTGGACGACTTATCGGACGACTTAATTAAGTCGTCTGGAAAGTCTTCCATCTGGACGACTTATTAGACGACTTATAATAAGGCGTCTGGAAAGTCTTCCCAGCTGGACGACTTATCGGACGACTTAATTAAGTCGTCTGGAAAGTCTTCCATCTGGACGACTTATTAGACGACTTATAATAAGGCGTCTGGAAAGTCTTCCCAGCTGGACGACTTATCGGACGACTTAATTAAGTCGTCTGGAAAGTCTTCCATCTGGACGACTTATTAGACGACTTATAATAAGGCGTCTGGAAAGTCTTCCCAGCTGGACGACTTATCGGACGACTTAATTAAGTCGTCTGGGCTTCTTTACTGTCTCAACCTCATCTTTTTCAAGTATTTACAATATTGCCACTGCAATGAATAGTGGCAACAACCTTGTACGAACTGTTTGGAGCTTTTATTGCCCTTTAATGCACGTAAATCTCTTTACACTCTCTCTGTTTCAATTGTTATGAACTAAAAACAACATTTCTTTCACTTTCTCTCTATATTCATCCAAAAAACTCAAGCTTTTGATTCAAAATATGGGCTATGGTTGACAGAGCCATATTTCTTTCGTTTTTACTTACGGTTGCTTTCGTTTGAGGTTCTGGGTGGTTGGAGAAGACCTTGTGTGCAAACGAAGTCATCTCACCTAGTTTAAGGTACGAATTTGAATTTTTTTTCAAGATCTGTTCGCGTAGAAGACTTACTAGTAAGTCATCTGTATGTAGAAGACTTACTGATGAGTCTTCTGGTCAAACGGACGACTTAAATTAAGTCGTCCAGCTTTGTTTGTTAAAAAAAAACACTTCAGACGACTTATATATACGTCGTCTATGAGAAACGGGCTAGTTTTGCATTTGACCGAATCGTGTCAGATCTTTGACTATTTCTGGACGACTTATAATTCAGTCGTCTCTGGGAAAGTTAAAATTTCAATATTTTATGAAAACTTGACGACTTACGTGTAAGTCGTCCTAGGTTAGTTTTGTAATTGAAAAATAAAACTTCATAATTTAACTTTAACCAGACGACTTAATATAAAGTCGTCCAGCTAAACGACTTAATTTAAGGTCGTCCGGGATAAGCAAGGTTTGACCAGAAAATTGGGAAAAATTCTGGACGACTTTGCTTTCCCCGGACGACTTTAAATTAAGTCTTCTGGAGGGACGACTTTATATTAAGTCGTCTGGTTAAAGTTAAATTATGAAGTTTTATTTTTCAATTACAAAACTAACCTAGGACGACTTACACGTAAGTCGTCAAGTTTTCATAAAATATTGAAATTTTAACTTTCCCAGAGACGACTGAATTATAAGTCGTCCAGAAATAGTCAAAGATCTGACACGATTCGGTCAAATGCAAAACTAGCCCGTTTCTCGTAGACGACGTATATATAAGTCGTCTGGAGTGTTTTTTTTTAACAAACAAAGCTGGACGACTTAATTTAAGTCTTCCGTTTGACCAGAAGACTCATCAGTAAGTCTTCTACATACAGATGACTTACTAGTAAGTCTTCTACGCGAACAGATCTTGAAAAAAAATTCAAATTCGTACCTTAAACTAGGTGAGATGACTTCGTTTGCACACAGGGTCTTCTCCAACCACCCAGAACCTCAAACGAAAGCAACCGTAAGTCAAAACGAAAGAAATATGGCTCTGCAACCATAGCCCATATTTTGAATCAAAAGCTTGAGTTTTTTGGATGAATATAGAGAGAAAGTGAAAGAAATGTTGTTTTTAGTTCATAACAATTGAAACAGAGAGAGTGTAAAGAGATTTACGTGCATTAAAGGGCATTAAAAGCTCCAAACAGTTCGTACAAGGTTGTTGCCACTATTCATTGCAGTGGCAATATTGTAAATACTTGAAGAAGATGAGGTTGAGACAGTAAAGAAGCCATTTTCGAAAAAAAAAAAAAAAAAATGTTAATGGCATTTTCGTAGATAAACTGCAGGTGTGGGGTTAAAATCTCAAAAAAAAAAGGAGTCAAAAGAAAATGTTAGTTTTCTGTTTGACTCCAAGTTTTGAGTCACTTTTGCAAAAAACCCTTTATTTTATTACAATTGTCTACCTTTTATCATATTTATAGTTACAACTGATTTTGTGTTTATTAAAAAATAGTGAGTAGTTTTAACAGTTTATTAGGGGTTTGGTTGATTATGGTGATTGATTTTTATTATGATGCTTATGGTTAAATTTGAGTTGTTCTCATTAATTACGGGTGTTTAAATTTTTAAGAGTAGACTTAGCAATCTTAGATGTTATGTGTCAATAAGTTGTTTGCTGAAATGTCTAAATCATCCATTTATGAGTTTTATATTCCTAGCAAACCAGAATTAAACCTATGGTGTTAAGGATTTTAATGTATACAGTTTACATTGCATGTTAATCATTTCAATGTAAAGAAGTTTCTCTAATCAAATGATAAAGATGGAGACTAGTGCTATGAGATTTTATTTGTCAAATTGATATGTCCCCTTTTCTGAAAATATGTTGACTATATTTATTCTATCATTTTGGACTAGTTATTAGCTTATCTTACTTGAGTGATACAAAACTTGTGCACCCAAAGCCACTGCATGTCCACTTTAATTTTTTTTTTTCCATTTTCCATTTTCCATTTTTAGGATCATGAATCCTCAGAAAACTTCTCAAGTAAAACAAGTTTAAAAGACACTTGTTTTACTTTATCATACAATTTTAGTGTTGTTTTTGTGGATATTTCACTGAGTGTTTACCGAAGGTATGAAGATTATATTGAGATTCTGTTGAAGTCTGGTCGAGGGCTAGAAGCTGCAGAGAATCTGATCAATGCGGTGTCGTGTTCAAAAGTTCACTGGTAAAGTTGGGATTCTCTGGACTTCAACCGTGGAACATTTGATCTGTGTGCTGCGTGAGCGGGCTCAGATGGAGCTGATTTTAATATTTGTGTTGCATGAGTGGGCTCAGATGGAATTAGTGAATAAGTTTTACCTCATACATGATAGTTTAGGTAGTCAATAACACTCTCTTGTCTACCAATTATCCTATGATCTAGATCTCAGGTTGTTAATCCGAATCTAGTATTAAATTCAATCATGATGAAAAATCCTATTGATAACCCTAACAATTCATCAAACCCTAAAATTCCATAAATTTAACAAGTGATCTACTCAGACATGAAAACGGAAACATAAATCATCTTCTATATATCATATATAAATAAAAAAAAAGAGTTCCAATCGACCTCCAAAGGAGTTATGATATTTTCTCCAAAACTAAAATAAAAATTAACCGTCAACAATGACTCATAATCAATAAAAATATGGTAAAACTTGGACTCTTTTATAAATACAAGAAACTTTGGGGCAAAGTTGGAAATCTTAAAACATCATTAAATCACGAGTCGGCTGCTCTGGATAATGGTGTCGACCGACACTCTCCATGTTGTCGCTCGACAACAGTTAGATCAAACTGAATTCTTGCAATTTTCTCCTCGCCAGTGAGATGGACCACTCTTCAGTAAAATGTTCAACGTTCGATCTAACTGATGTATAAACCTTAAAACGGCGATACTGGAAATCTAATTCAATTCTATATCTTGTATCAAAATATGTGCTTCATCCATCGGTAGAAAATCCTCCATTGGCTAAACTTCTGATGCGTCTGCACAATTTCGCATCTCAAATTGTCTTTTTGGCATCCAAAGCGCGACCTAAACCCGGTGCATCACAAAATAACACCAAAACAACTTCAAGTATATAATATGAACTCTAAAATCATAACATGGTCAAAACCCATACCATCTTTATTAGTTAACTAGGCTCTTTACGCCGTCTTAAGCCCTCTTTCTTTTTATCAACTATTTTATTTATATACTATATGTTTGGTTATTATTTTATTCGTAAAAGTTTTAGTTTAAAATAATACAAAGTATATTTTTCTTTTTATCTGTTAGATTCAAATTAAAATATATATTAAATTTCTTGTTATTATTTTCTACTCATTTACTTTAAAAGTTATATTGTCAAAGTTTCCTGTTTTAAAATCATTAAAAACATTTTTGGATATGCAAGTTTTTTAGATATAAGACATTTACTTTAAAAGTTATATTGTCAAAGTTTCCTGTTTTAAAATCATAAAAAACATTTTTGCATATGCAAGTTTTTTAGATATAAGGACTATATATCGGACTTTATTAGCCAACTTCTCAAGTAAACTTCACTTAAGAAGTCTGTTTAACTAATATTTAATCAGTAAATTAAAATTTTCAGTGAAATCATATTTTTAGGGTTAATTAAACCAAAATTATTTTTGAATTTGAACTTCGAAAATATATTATCTTCAGGTCTGAAGAACATGTATATCCAAAACCTTAAAATGACTTCAAAATAGAGAAAATTTTAAAAATAAAATTTGTTATGCTAAAGAGTAAAAAAGAAAAAGCCATCATATTGTATCTATAGTTTTATGGGAAATTTGTTCCTATATACACAAAAAAAAACAACATTCATTACTAACTAACTAGACCCCCCCCCCTCTCTCTCCTGATTTCTCGACAACAGTTAGATCAAACTGAATTCTTGCAATTTTCTCCTCGCCAGTGAGATGGACCACTCTTCAGTAAAATGTTCAACGTTCGATCTAACTGATGTATAAACCTTAAAACGGCGATACTGGAAATCTAATTCAATTCTATATCTTGTATCAAAATATGTGCTTCATCCATCGGTAGAAAATCCTCCATTGGCTAAACTTCTGATGCGTCTGCACAATTTTGCATCTCAAATTGTCTTTTTGGCATCCAAAGCGCGACCTAAACCCGGTGCATCACAAAATAACACCAAAACAACTTCAAGTATATAATATGAACTCTAAAATCATAACATGGTCAAAACCCATACCATCTTTATTAGTTAACTAGGCTCTTTACGCCGTCTTAAGCCCTCTTTCTTTTTATCAACTATTTTATTTATATACTATATGTTTGGTTATTATTTTATTCGTAAAAGTTTTAGTTTAAAATAATACAAAGTGTATTTTTCTTTTTATCTGTTAGATTCAAATTAAAATATATACTCTCCTGATTTCTCTTCCTCTCTCTCTAACTCTCTCTATTAAAAAAAACAACATTCACTATAAATTAATTTTAAGATTAAACCCTTGAAAAAAAATTATTGTCTCGAAAAACTTTGTATAGCTATAAGGGTAAATATTGTTTATATTTTTTTAGTATTTGTAATTTTACTGTGTTTAGGTTACTTTTGCATTTGGCTGAATTTAAAATATATATTTTTATTCCAATTCAATTTTTGGTTCATTTTTGACAAATTACCTTATGTTAAAAATGGTTATATAAATATATATTATTTTGCTAATATATAAATTTTATAAATCAACTAATACATATTAACTTTTTAATAATTATTTTATTAAAAATATTATAGCTTGTTCAGTATTTATTCTATGTTATAATACGTGTTAAAATCTAGCATAACTATATAGCGTAGTGGTGCAAGTCAAATTTTTTTTTATCATCTTGACTTTTATTAAAGGAACAAGGCCCAAACGGACCAAACAGAAAATTTTCTTCAAAACAAAAAAAAAATTGACATACCATTTTTAACAATAAAAATTTATTACAAAGCCAGAGAATTATAAGATGGGATGCGTTTGTCGTCTAATACCAAACTAGCAGGTACATACCTCTTTAAGTCTAAACCCTAAGAAACAGGGAAACCAGGCCCCAAGTTTGGGGAGACAATACTAATTAGACTAAGGAAAGCATAAACTACTCACATACAAACACCATCTAACAATAAATGAACTCGGACGTGATGGACATCGGTACCATGACCAAGAACAACCTGAGAACAAAAGAACTAGTAATAAGCTTGAGGAAGAAATAATCCCCGCCTACTCTAATGCGAAAGATAAGAAGAACAGGGTTCGCTTCTACAACTACACCAACAGAAAACCACTTCCTCGATGAGCCACATAACCACCGTAATCTTGAACCACTCAACAAAAGAATTAACCCGATTTCTCCTACAGAAACGAGGCAAGACAGTGACAGGAAACCACTTCTTATGCAGCTAGACCAAGAGCGTCATATTCCTCCAAGACTAAGGCCCAGACCAGTAGGTGGTTCCAAAACGAACCACAAACCCTACCGGATCAAGAGAAAACCAGAGACCCCACCACTTTCGGAATCACTCCAACCGAGTAGATCTAAAACGAGAGAAAAGTATATCTGAGCACATATCGAACATCAGAAACCCAACACCAAAAAAGGAAAGAAGTATACAAAATTTCAGATTTACTAAGAAAAGGCTAAGCAAAAAGGTGGAACTTAAGATTTGGAGCAAAAAAATTTAAGTTAAAACAAAAATAAACCATACAAACCTTTTTCGACAGTAACACTATGGGCGCAACACCGCCGGAGAGCACAGCCGTCGTAGGAATCTATTCTATTAAAAGAGAAGCAGTCTTGATAAATCTACTTATAAAGGTTGTTTGGACTCTTTCCTTTTATTATGTTTTGGTCTAACCCTATACATTATAACATCATGTATTGACCTTTGTAACCCCAAAATTTCGTAAAGAATATTTTTAGAATATGCTAAGTTGACATCTCCTTTAAATTTTATTTTAATAAATGGGACTATTATCTTACCGAAAAACGCCATCGTATATCTTATATAACCACACGTCTCACCAAACTCAAGAACATCACATATCCCACCAATATCATGAAAATAAAACCTGAGGCTCAGAGACAAGGAAACCAAAAAATGCGAAAGTGGTTCATATCCTGTTTTTTAAAGTCATTGCAATCCTCATCGCCCACTCATGATAAGGTATTACATTTTTACATGGTTGGACTCTGGGACTATGTGTTTATGTACATGGCTTATATTTTTACTTTCATTATATATTCAGATCTCTTATTATGGTTTTCTTATATGTTTCAGCTCTCCAGAAAACAAAAAGATTTGTCCACGACCACAGAAAACAACAAGTTTATGGTTTGGATGGAAAATAACAAGTTCCATCATGAAGTAGAAGATAATGATAATCCAGATTGCTGTTCCAAATGTAATTTTGTTTGGAATCCAATATCTTTTACGTGGGAAGCAAACATCGAGATTTGAAGAATATTCTGAATGTACTTATCATTTGTTTTCTTATGAAGATTTTACAATTTGATTTTATCAAACAATAAAAATATCACGAAACACAAAGGAGGATTTTTTTTTTTGTCATAAATTTATATTAATAATAAAGGGGCATTTAAATTGCTTATTGAAGCACGAAATACAACTCAATAAATGTGAAATCTGAATAACAAACGAATATGCAAAGTGGAAGCAAAATATCTAAATTACGATTTGACATCGTTAGTTAAAAGGCTTTTTGTCCTTTAACATATCGATCTTATTCAGATTAAAACCATGACTATATTATTGAGTTAGAACACTATAACACTGACAAGAATAAACCACCTTATTCATCTCAACTTATTCAAACCGTAATACAAAGTCCAAGCTATCTATACCACCTTATTCATCTCATAAGCATCTCATAATATTGGTACGTTTTGAAATTATTTTAGCTATCTAAACCACCTTATTCAGCTTATATTCATTTCAAAATATACACCCTACCTAAACCAAATCAAACCATTTTAGCTTCTTATATGATTCAAACATTTAAAATATAAAAATCCGCAATCATCAGACCTAAATCGTTAACAAGATTTTAAAACCATATTTTGTAGATACGATTTTGTTTAGGTAGATCCGGAAATATTTATATTGCTTCCTCTACAAGTTTTATTAAATATCACTATCAGTTATTATTGTGATTATACTTACAGGATTTTCTCTAACCTACTTTAGTTTGATTAGTATTAACGCTTTCGAATTACAAAGGTATATTCGAATTTGGATAAACACTAGAATAATATTCCTTAATCCACAAAATAATATCTTTGATCAAATCTTTAAAATATAATGTCCTACATCTGCGTAACCTAAATCCGGTGTACCACCTAACTATTATAAATATAGCATCACTTAACCACGATTTTCATCAAAACTAAAGATACAGAAAAAAATGGCGAACAATCTGCAGCTAACTTTTTTGAACGATATCAAACCACGCAAGACTGCATGTTGCATTCAAGTGAAGATCATTCATACATGGAGACATTTCATGAAAGACGTTGGTGAATCTTTGGAACTAATCCTATGTGATGCAAATGTAAATTTAACGTTCTATATAGATTTGTTATTGATTTTGTTAAGATACAAGCTAACTGATATAATTCCTTTTATCATTTCCAAGGGAACAAAAATCCATGCTTCATGTAACAAGACTTACATTGCTGAAGTTGCCAAACATGTCCGTGTTGGAGTATGGAGAAACATTGATCGTTTCAGTGTAAGTGGTGCTGGTGGAGCGTACAGATCAACTGATCATAAGTATTGATTAGCTTTTAATGGCAACACTAAAATCACGGATTCTACATACCGAGATGAAAATATGTTTCTTAATCTGGTTGATTTCAAAACCATAGAAAGTGGTCTTCTTAATCCAAACTTTCTTATTGGTACGTTTTGAAATTATTTATTTCTTAAAAACCCAATCATATATACCTAACTAACACCTAAATTTATTGATCTAGATGTTATTGGACAAGTTCAAGACTTGGGTGATCTCGAGACCATAGGGTGTAATGGTGGAAAACAAAGACAGAAGGTGGAGTTTACACTCGTGGACATTTGGTAAGTCATGCTGATCTGCGTTTAGTTTGTTTGTATATATATATATATAGATCTTATAAAACTTTATAAATGTCTAAGTATATTTTATCTTTTTAGTGGGCAAAGATTAGCTTGCTGCCTGTGGGGTAAATTTGCAGAGAATCTTCACACAGCTAGCCAAGAAACCGAAGGCATGGTAATATGTCTACTACGATTTGCTAAGATTGGGCAATATAGAGGTATGTAATATTCAACTTATTTTTTGTAAACCACATTTATATATGGCAGTAATATATATTGACCTATCTAAATGTTTAACTCAACCGGTTCTTCATATTTTATTTATTAGGTGAATTTCAAATCTCAAATGCTTATGACGCAAGTCAGATGTTTGTCAATCCTGAGATACCAGAAGCAGATGAGTTTAAACAAAGGTCTTTTACATTTTATTATAACAATACGTCTTTTACTCTATAAGATTGAGTATTTGAAAATATGAACCACGGAAAAATGCAGAGATATTGGTGATTCTCAAGCTTTAACCCTAGCTGAATCAGAAGAGAACAAGCTTGAGTTGCAGATGAAGCGAGATAAATGGATGCATTATCCTCAAAGGAATCTCCGAGAGCTATTTGAAGCAACTGAGGTAAAATATTTCAGAAACTATATTCAAATAATCTTGCTGTGTAAACATAAACCTATAATTCTAAATTTATTTTTCTTTGTAGGAAAAACTATGCAGAGTTGTTGCAACAATCTATGACATTGATACAGATTGGGGATGGTATTACTTTGGCTGTCTAGGTTGTAACAACAAGAAGGTTTTCCCCCACTCCAAAACGGTGAAAAAAATAAATGGCAAAGAGACGGTTACACACATCTGGTGGTGTGAAGCATGCAGATCCAAAGTAACCTCTGTTTCACCAAGGTATAACTCAGTTTTTAATCAAGCTCAAGTGAACGACTTTAAAACTATTGTAAACATGTCATATTGGATTGTTTTTGATTTACTACAGATTCAAAATTTACTGGTTAAGGATGATACTGGCGAATCCCAATTCCTGTTATTGGATTCAATTGCTACTGGAGTTGTTCCTGCGTCTGCTACAACCCTACTAAACGGTTCTTGGGATGAAGTTAATATTTTATCAACTATTGCAATTGAATCTTATTTATTGTGATGCAAATACTATAACACATCTTATAATTGACAGCTTGAAGAAGATGATCCATTCCCCGAGGAAATTACAAATTTGGTTGGACAGACATTTATGTTTGGAGTTTACATTCAGAAAGACAATGCTTCAGGGGGGGGCTATAAAGTTGGAAAGGTATTGAAAGACCTACGTATGCTAATGACCTCTGAAATATCAGAGAGCTATTCTGCTCCAGCCCAAGCAAGCCAGGTAAAATATTTTCAAGATTATGAAATTTTTTAAAAGTTTGAAAGTTACTAAATTTTTAATCAGTACACGTGTTGTGTAGGAGCCAATGTTAATTGAAAATCAAAGTGATGATATTGTTTCTACTCCTTCTTCCAAGAGAAAAGAAGACAATAAGGAAGCACCCGAACTTCATTCTACCTCTAAAAAGCAGTGCACTAAAGCGATCAAAAGCGAGAAGACAAGAAATGATAACTCTGGATCGAGTTAAAAAAGATTATTTTGCTGGTTTTTTGCTGGATTTTTTGAAATTTCCCGTGTTCTAAATTTGTTGTTTCAATAAGGAGTTGGATTTTTTTTCTTTGTTATTGTTCTGGATTAATTTTAATATATGGTTTTCTAATATTTTCAAATACTAATTACTGACAAAAGTACTATAAAAAAAAATAGAGTCTGCTACAATATATAAAAGAAAATACCGGACATAGAAATTGTCTGATATGACATAAACCAATTGACCTAAACAATATTAGAGTTGTTTTACGGCTATTTTATTTCAGTTTCAGATTATGAGTTACCTGATATTCTGATGAATAATATTTTAGGCTTATACGCATGACGTATCTCATTTGTCCCTTAGTGCCTTTTTTTTTAGTATGTAAATATAAGATAATAAAAATTAGCTGTAAAACAATCAACAATGAATATTTAAGTTATTATTATTTCTGCACATTGTATATATGTTAACATTTTCATAAATTTCAACTTTACGACATTAGAGATTATAAGACAATGTAGAATATATTAAGAATATTGACAAAACGACTCAAAATTAAATAGTTATAAAACACCTTTCCTAAAAAGTTGGAAGTTAGAATTTACTCTATTAAATTTAAAAATAATATCAAATCTGAGGCGTGTTTTGATTCTATTTTCACAAAAAATCAAAGAATTAGGTTTCATCCATTATTATGGTTTCAAGGATTTGACGAGAGAGAGTAAGCTCCTATGACTGACGAGAACAGCAATATCAATGAGATATATCCGACTGAATCATCCGTTCAGAAAAGGAAGAGAAATTCTGCTTTCTTAACAGACTCTGAAGTTAATAATACTCCTCAAGTTCTGCAGAATAAATATGGTCTTTTGCCCTTGAAAAGTGTTTTCAGTAGGGTATTGGCTGATGTGACCAACACACGTCAGACTTCACCAACTATGCCTCAATCTGAAGTTCTTAATCATCTGTTGTCTGGATTACACTCAATTACTGAGTCAAGTGGTAATATTGCTTGAATCATTATTTTGATTGTTACACGTGTGTTCTGTGTATGTCTAACTTTAGTAAATCCCCTACTCTTACCAGTTAAGCCTAAAAGAAATACAAACCAAGCTTCTAAGAGGTTGAAACCTAATTTAAATACATCTGGTAAGATTTTGATATAACAGAATATAACAAGGTAAACACACATTATTATTCTAACAGTCTTCTCATATTACAGGTTTAACTGGGCACACCTCACAATGTGACAGTTCTATAAGCAAATCTAATTTGTCAAGTAAGAGAACATGTTCGGATATTCAACCTACTAATCTATTCAAAGCTTTCTCGACCTTGGAGAAAACTGATAATGTAAACGGAATGGAGTTTGGTGCTATAAATCTGGACTTATTCGAAGGTATTATAAATTTGATTTCAATTTCTATCATTCATAAATACTAATTTTGACATTCTTTGTGGAAGACCAAGGTTCACAGATTTATGATATAAGCTCTGAAGAGGAAGATACTAATTATGATAATAATTCGGAGTCGGAGACAGAATGTGCGCCTCAACAAGATCAGAATGTTACAACGGTTCCTGATGAGCAAAGAGCGCGGATAAAGACTATGGCAAGTGTGTTTCTGAGCATGTTTCAAGATAAGCCTGCTAAGAAGGGATGGTCTGTCTCCAAACGCACTGGTAATCTATTGTAAACATTTTATGATAACTCAATGTGGAATTATATTTTGACTTTGTTTTTCACTAATGTATTGCAATTATGATTCAGTTTCAAAGTCTAAGAAAAAGGCAGCACCTCCAAAGAAGAACATGGGTAATACTTTGCTATTTATTTACATATTGTTTTACTATTTTTGAAGTGTAACAGACAAATAACGTCCAAATTCATCTGGTTTTAGTGTCTAGGATACGTTGATGAAGGTGATCCAACCCATAAATGTGAACACTGTGGTGCAATAATGTGGTACGGCGAACACATTGAGAAGAAACGACAGACTAAGAAACCTAAATTTTCTTTGTGCTGTGGGCAAGGTCAAGTTCAGTTGCCGATACTTAAGCCACTACAAGAAAACAGCGACATACCGAGGGAAAAAATCGTCGGTATGTCATCGGAATAACGTTATTCCGACGACATACCGACGAAACAAGTCCTCGGAAATAACTCCTCGGAAATTCATTTTTCCTCGGAAATTTCCGACGGAATTCCGAGGAAACGAATTTCCGAGGAAACTCCGAGGACCACCAGTTCACCGGAA
>NC_027751.1:20259147-20259409 GCF_000695525.1 Brassica oleracea var. oleracea | reverse complement strand
ATGAGTCCCTCGGTATATTCCGAGGAAGAAGTCCCTCGGTATATTCCAAGGAAATGTTCCTCGGAATTTTCCGAGGATTCATTTCCTCGGAATTTCAAAAAAAAATAATTTTTTTTTAAAAAATAATTTTTTTGAAATTTAAATTCGAAAACATAAAATTAAAATTAAAATTGAAAACATATTATATAATATTCAAAGTTGTACAAATAAAAATAAAACATTCCGAGTTTTTGAAAAAAAAAAAAAACTACGGGTCTGGCAC
>NC_027751.1:20257501-20258255 GCF_000695525.1 Brassica oleracea var. oleracea | reverse complement strand
ACAAAAAATAGTTTTAATAAATAAAAAATAGTTTAATAATTACAAAAAATAGTTTTAATAATATTAAAAATGTTTAATAAATATAGAAATTTATATTACATATATATATATATCTTTTAAAAAAAAATCCCAAATAATAGTTTTTAATCACAAAAAAAGTTTTATAGATATTAGAAATGTTTTGTAAAGTCCAAAAAATCGAATTTATATACAAAAAACGTTTTGTAAAATCCAAAAAATCGAAGGTTATATACGTGTTATTCAATCCGCAAAACGTTGTTTTCGGTTAAAAACCCCTAGTTCCTCGGAATTTCCTCGGAATATTCCGAGGGAATTCCGAAGAAACCCTTATCTTCCTCGGAATTCCGTCGGAATATTCCGAGGAAATTCCTAGGAAAAAGACTCTATAATCAAATCCCTAAATCGACAAGCTCTATTCCGAGGAAATTCCGAGTATTTCCTCGGAATATTCCGAGAGAATTCTGAGGAAACCCTTATCTTCCTCTGAATTTCGTCGAAATATTCCGAGAAAATTCCGAGGAAAAAGACTCTATAATCAAATCCCTAAATCGACAAGGTCTATTCCGAGGAAATTTCGAGGAAAACCTATCTTCCCTCGGAATTTCCTCGGTATTTCTAAGAAAAAAAAAAGTCGATGCTAGTCTGTTTTCGAGTCATCATCACCTGATGAATCTGAATCAGGATCTTGGTGAAACTCTCCAATCACTGGTTCATCCTCTACGTGAACGACGGC
>NC_027751.1:20250979-20254170 GCF_000695525.1 Brassica oleracea var. oleracea | reverse complement strand
CCTCGGAATTTCCTCAGAATTTTTAAAATCCCCCAACGGCTCTCTAAAGGCTATAATATATCTTTGGAATTCATCGGTTTTTTCTGAGGAATACATTTTTCCTCGGTATTCCATAAGAATATTCCGACGGATTGATATTTCCTCGGAATTCCGTCGGTATATTCCGAGGAAATTCCGAGGAAACCAAATTTTGTGTTTCCTCGGAAATTCCTCGGGATATTCCGAGGATTTCATTTTCCGTCAGAATGTCCGTCAGAATACCGCTGTTTTCTTGTAGTGAGCAGTCGCCAAAAATTCTAAGGAAATTGCTAAACGATGACGACGAGATCAGCAAGTACTATCGCGAGAATATCAGGCAAATAAATATGGTTTTCTCATTTACATCTCTCGGTAATAAAATTGATCGATCAGCACCTGCTGGACATGGTTCAAATATGGTTGTTCTTCAAGGCGAGAATTATCATTTAATGGGTAGTTTAAAACCACTGACAGGAGGAGATCCTAAGTTTGGGCAGCTTTATATTGTGGACACTGAAAACGAAATACAAAATAGGGCATCTATTATTGGGTATGTTAAATTAAAGTTAGTCTTCTTATCAAACCTACTTGACGCACTTACAAAACCTTTGTAACACTATTTTCTGACATTGCTTTAACAGAAAATATAAAGCTAAGCGTGAGAAGGCTAAAAAAGAGAGATTGAGGCAGCAAGTTATTGAAAGGATAGTCAAAATGCTGGACGAAGAAAATCCATATGTTCATCAGTTTAGATCAGCCAGAGAAAGGTTTAATACTAATCTAGAAGAAACATTGCATATGAGAATTGTTAGTAACCGAGAGAAAGATGGAAGGACATATGATACTCCTACTGCATCTGAGGTTGCTGCACTGATTCCAGGAGATTTCAGTTTGGACATGGATAAGAGAGATATTGTTTTAGAAGAGAAGCAAACAGGATGGCTTAAAAGGATCAGTGAAATACATCCATCTAATCTGGCACTTCAATACCCTCTTATTTTTACATACGGTGAAGATGGATTCAGACTTGGTATTAAAAAAAGAACAACTGCTGCGACCTCAAGCCATAAGAGGCAGACTATCAGTATGAGGCAATGGTACGCTTTCCGGCTACATGAAAGGGAGAATGAGTGTCATACTCTTATACATTCTAAGAGGTTGTTTCAGCAATTCTTGGTCGATTCCTACACTACTATAGAGTCTAACAGGCTGCGTTATCTGCGAATGAACCAGAAGTGTCTAAAATCTGATAGTTTTGACTCTATTAAACAAGCTGAGCATGATGGGAAAATTGATATGCACGACCAGGGGAGTCATTTTCTATTGCCAGCCTCATTTACCGGAGGACCAAGATACATGAAAAATATGTATTTGGATGCTATGGCGATTTGCAAACATTTTGGGTTTCCTGATCTATTTATAACCTTCACTTGCAATCCTAAGTGGCCTGAAATAACCAGGTATTTAGAGCCACGAAAACTCACTGCGGATGACAGACCTGAAATTGTTTGCAGGCTGTTCAAGTGTAAACTTGATTCTCTAATGGCAGATTTAACAGATAAAGAACTCTTGGGAAAGACTGTGGCATGTGAGTTTTTTTTTTTTTGTATCAACGAGATATATATAAGTAATATTTGGGTTCTAAAATTATTCTTTTTATTATTTTGCTGCAGCCATGTATACTATCGAGTTTCAAAAACGTGGTCTTCCTCATGCGCACATTCTGCTGTTTATGGCTCCTGGCTCTAAATTTCCTACAACTGAGGACATTGACAAGATCATTTCAGCTGAAATTCCAGATAAAGAGAGAGAGCCTGAGCTTTTTGAAGTTGTGAAAGATATGATGATTCATGGTCCTTGTGGAGCTGTTAACATGAATTCGCTTTGCATGGAGAATGGAAAATGTTCTAAGATGTATCCTAAAAATTATGCTGAGCAAACTACTGTTAACAAAGAAGGATTTCCTGTCTACAGAAGAAGAGAACAGTCTGATCACTTCATTGAGAAACATGGCTTCAAATGTGACAACAGATATGTGATTCCTTATAATAGGGAACTGTCACTTCGTTATCGAGCTCACATTAATGTGGAATGGTGTAATCAGACAGGTTCTATTAAATACTTATTTAAGTATATTAATAAAGTACAAGATCGGTGTACTGTAGCTGTTGAAAGTGCAGAGACTGCTAAACAGAAAGAAGTATCGAATCAGAGTGTCTCTACTGATTCAGATTCAACAGAGGAGAAAAAAAAACGAAATCAAAGACTTCTTCAACTGCAGGTATTTATCTTGGTCCTATTTATCCGTTCAATTTCATGGAAACTATAGTTATACTTAGTGATTTACAATTATGCTTTTCTGAACTCGTGCAGATATGTGTCGGCATCTGAAGGTGCTTGGAGAACTTTTAAGTTCTCTATACATTATCGATCTGTAGCAGTTGAGAGGATTCAGTTTCACCTACCGGGAAAACAGATTATCATTTTCAAAGATGATGACACGTAACGGGAAAACAGATTATCATTTTCTGATTGAAAATACAATGTTCTTGGGCTGGTTTGAATTAAACAAGGCCAGTGCTGTTGCTCGGAAACTAACTCTAGCTGAAATTCCTACAAGGTTTATTTGGAATAAAAAAGATCGAAAGTTTACTGATAGAAAGAGAGGATTCTGTATTGGGAGAATCAACTACGCTCCACGAAAGATTGAAAAGACCTTTTATTTGCGTGTCTTGCTGAATATTGTAAGAGGTCCGACATCTTTTGAGGATATCAAAACTTTCAACAATGTTCTTTATTCGGATTACAAAGACGCCTGCTTTGCTCGGGGTTTGTTAGAAGATGATCAAGAATACATAGACGATATTGTGAGGACAAGTTTTACAGGTTCAGCGTCCTATATGCGGCAATGTTTTGTGGTCATGCTCATGTCAGATAGTCTTTCAAAGCCAGAAGAAGTTTGGGAAAACATTTGGGAATTTCTATCTGAAGATATTGAGTATCGTCGTAGAAAGCTATTAAATAGACCAGGTAATAGAACTCTGAAATAATATACTCGCGTAAAACTGAATCCTTAACTAATATTCTCATCTTTGATTGTGTAGATTTACATTTGAGTGAAGAGGAGATAAAACAGCTTACTCTTCACGAGATTGAGAAGATTTTGAAGAGGA
>NC_027751.1:20236852-20246246 GCF_000695525.1 Brassica oleracea var. oleracea | reverse complement strand
AAACATCCTAGAACTAACCTAATCACCCTTAATCTCCCTAACCCATGAATTCAAAAGGTGATTACTCACTAATCTCCATGATTCCTCTTAAACCCATATTGGATTTCAGATTAATCATGTAGAGAAATAGATAAGAAATCAACAAGAACTCAAGAACATAACAATCAAAATCCAAGAGATAAACTTCTCAAGAGAGTTTTTGTGTATTTCTCAATAGATCAAAAGATAATCTGCCTGGTGGCTCCCAAAGATGTTTAAAACATAGGTTTTAGAAATGTAAAACGTGCATAATGAAATGACCAAAAGGGCCTTAAGTATAATAGAAATCGACCCAACAATAGACGCGGAGCGACCTAGGCATGTCGCTCCGACAAGTCGCTCGGGCCTTCGGGAGCGACCTCAGTGGGTCGCTCTGAGAGGTCGCTCCGGGCGTCGCTTCGTGTCGTCTCGCCATAGAGACGCGAGCGACCTCGGGGTGTCGCTTTGGGAGGTCGCTCCGAGAGGGGTGTGAGATGCGAGTGACCTCGGTGCGTCGCTCTGAGCAAGTCACTCTGGGCTTCCAACGGGATGAATATGTCGAGCGACTTCACGGGGTCGCTCCAGCTAGGTCGCTCTGAGAGGTGCTTTGGAGCGACCTCATGACGTCGCTGCGGAAACTCGCTCCCATCCTCTGCTTGTCCAATGATCACCTATTTCACCTCCTTTGAGCTCCAAATGCATCCAAATGTCCCCAAGAACTCCATGTGGCACTCCAACACCTGATAAAGACTCATGTATGCAAAATGTAACCTAAACATGGCTAAATCCTAGTCTATATGATCAAAATGCACATGGACGAATGGATAAGATAATGGAAATATGCAAGATATCAGTACGATAACATAATAAAGGCAAAAGTGATTACAGGCGATAAGGTTGGGCGAGTTGTTCTTATTCCTAGGCTTGCTATTATCCCTTCTGACAAGAAGTGTCCTTTCAAGACGAGGAGGAGGCAACTTTCTATTGCTGTGGCCTTTGCCATTACAATTAATAAGAGTCAGGGCCAATCACTCTCAGAAGTTGGTATTTATCTACCTAGGCCAGTCTTCTCTCATGGCCAACTATATGTCGCAATCTCTAGAGTTACATCTAAGAAAGGGTTGAAGATTTTGATTGTCGACGATGAAGGCAAGCCACAGAAAAAAACAATGAATGTTGTTTACAAAGAGATTTTCCAGAATCTCTGATATTATTTTACTTTGTTGTTTTGGTTTGTTAGAACTATTTATTTTCACGCAATGTTTGGATTTTTCAGAGATTGTTTCATAATTTGGTTAAGTTTTTTTATTATCAAACAAAGCAAACAGACATTCCTAAGGATATAGTTTTTATATATTTTCTATCTGTGCTTTTGAAAAAAACTACTCACAGAGACAAGAAAATAAAAAAATGCGAACTATTTATAAAGTGACCTAAGTTTGCCTTGCTGCTTTTGGGTTTGTTAGAACTATTTATTTTTGTTTGTTGTTTTGGTTTGTTAGAACTATTTATTGACTGTTTCACGCAATGTTTGAATTTTACAGAGATTGTTTCATAATTTGGTTAAGTTTTTTTATTATCAAACAAAGGAGACATACATTACCACACATCAAGCAATCTCCGGTTTATTACCTAACTACCGATAATGTTCCATTCCTATTGTCTAAATCTAATCTAAACATAATAAACCAACTTACTTATGTTTCTTGCAAAGACATTCTGGCCAAATAGAAGTTTCTCCTGAGCTTAATGTGTTGATTCACATATGTTTTAAGATCCTACAGAAGAAGAAAAAAACATAAGTTAGTAACAGAGATTCACTTAAACCGTAAGCTATTTTTCTGTTTGTCGAGGATTTTTAAAATAAATCAACTTACACATACTTTTTTTTACCAATGTAATAGTATATCCATTGCTTCGCATCTCCTCCGGCCTGCTTTGACCCTCCTTATCATAATACTACAGAGAAATGCAACTTAAAATTGTCACTTAAAGCGCAGGGTTTTGTTCTATTAGTCAAGGAGTAAAAATCAACTTACACATACTTCTTTTTACCAATGTAATACTATTATATCCATTGCTTCTCATCTCCTCCTGCTTTGACCCTTCTTATCATAAAACTTCAGAGAATATGCAAATAAAAATATTCAAAGTATGAGATGTCCAGTTGTTGAGATTATGAAACATAAACTTCAGTAAAAAGCAGATCTAAATCAATAAAATTGTTCTAAAATCAATGTACAGAATATGAAACATAAAAAAATTTTACCTTTTGAATATTAATTCTTCAGCGAACGGAAATAGTTTAACAACTGGTCTGTCAGGATAAATCGTTTCGAATACCTGAAAATAGGAAACAATAACTAGGAAACAAAAATATTACGAAGAAATAATATATACAAATCTATTTTCATATTAAAAATAAACAAAATCTCTAATACCAATCCGATTGCATGGTCTGTCGGAGAAGAGAAGAGATATTCTTCAAGCACATCAATATCAGAAGCAGGTTTATGTCCGATAACTTCTAATATTGTGTCGGAAACAACAAGCAAACGGTTCCTGTTTTTTTTTTCGAAAACAACCGGTTCATATCGGAGAGGAACCACCCGACGATCTCCTCCTTCGGTAGCTGAATCGCCATTGATCGGACAGGACTTTTGTTTTTTTTAATTTTGATTCGATTTGCGAAGTCGAATGTACTTCCCAGCTTTTGTCGGTAGAAGAACAAGACTCATGGGCTGGGCCTTAACTAAAAAATTGAATTTGCCCCCATTTAAGTCATTTTGCTAAAACCCAATATTAAAACTAAAACAAATCATCAAAAACCCATTATATTAAAACCCATTTTACACCCATATTAATAAACCTGCAATTAAAAACTTTGATTTTAATTTTCAACAATAATTTAAATATTGACTATGTATAGAAAAAAATATAGCTTTATAATAACTACAGATTAAATCCCTTTTATATATTTGCTTTTATATTTTTAAATTTTGATAGTCAATATATATATATATATATATATATATAGTTGTGTGCAACAATCTTTCCAATACCAACAGATATATTTACACTTCATAATTCCTACACTATCAAACAAACAAACATCATTTTTAAAAATATTTCAACCAAATTTCAAAATCGCAGATGCTTGATCACATCAATATAAATCATGATGACTCTAATCTTAAAAAATTTATATGAACACAAAATAATAATCAATTTAAACTTTTATTTTTGCCGGAAAAAAACCCACGCTTAGAAATCTAGTTAACTTTAAATAGAAAGAGAGAGAAAAAGATTTGACATACCTAAAACATATTAAAATAGATCATGTACACAAATAAAAATATAGTTTCTCTAAAATATAAAATATATAAATCATGTAAAAATAATGGTTTTTAATTAATTCATATTTTATTAACTAAAAAATAATAAAGCGCTCAGTAAGTGTAGATGGAAATCTAATTATCATTAAATCAAACTTTATCCAAACTATTCAAATTAACTGGAAGAAATTTTTCTAAAAATGAACAACGAAACACTCCTATTTTCTTCTTAGAACAAAACCAACTTTTGTCACTTTTGGATATTTAATACCTTTTTTATTTATAAAAATTCTTCTCATTATATTTACAAGGCAAAAAAATAAGGAAAATATAAAACATTTTTTTTTTGACAAACAAGAAAATATAAAACATGATATTCACATGCATGTGCATTTAAGAAAAATATATTTGTGTCAAAATTATTTTTGGAATACCATTGCTAAAAATGAGCTAAAACTATAGTAAACATGATCAACCATCTATGGTGACTTAGAATTTCGTTGGAAACACAATGATTTAACTAACATAAAGTATGTATTATAGCATATACATTTCCATTTACTAAAGCAGAATAACCAATCTTTCATTCCTTCTATGTTCTGTAAATCAAGAAGATCAGAAAGTCAAATATTAAACATATATACTTTTCTAGAACATGTATTATTCCATAGGGTCCTTCGTCTAGTTTTGTGGTATAATATTTCTACGCTTTTAGCTATTTTCTAACTATGATAAAATGTAATTTCTTCTAGGTTTGTATTTAATATCCAAAAAGTTAGTTAAAAATAGTTATAAAATTTTGTTTATTTTTCTTTTAAATTTTTGTTTCGAAAAATCATCAAACTTCTTCTAAGGGGGACAACATGCGATTTTTTTTTTCTTTTTTTGCAAAATTCCCTTTATTGAAATACCAATTAATTTTAAGGAAATTAGATTTAATTTCGTAAAAGCTAGTTTAATTTTGAAAACCTTTCTTCCACCTTAAAATCCAAACCACTATTTCACCATACAACCACCAAACATCAATCATCACTTGTCTCAGCAGCTGGATGACGAACACAACTGTCTTTTTGATTATCTCCAGCTTGACGGTCTGGTTTGTCCTTTTTAACTCCTTCAGGTCTCGACTTATCTTGCACTGAACCTCCTTCTGTACGGGCAGGTTGATGCACTGCGTCTCCAATCTTACTTGTTTCGCCTATGCTTCTTATAGATGCATGAATAGTCTTTTTCTTATGATAAAGCTCATCCATTTGGTCCCTGATGTCTGAAAACTGAAGAAAAAAATGATAAATACACCACAGCAATAAGATCTCTAGAGCATTTAGCTGATGAGGCGTGATGTCAAACTGTTGACACCAGCTCTCTCCATATGATTGCAATTCCATTTTTAGGTACCAATCTTGGACAAATTTCCATGCAACTCGAGGAAATTGGGCCTGAGTAGCCTCGTCAAGGATCTATTTTTGCATTGCTAGGATAAGAGGTTATTAAGGAAGAGATCAACAATGAGATCAAAGTTGAGTGTAGAAAGAACAAGCTTCTCTCCACTTAATACAACCTCCTTATATTGTTCATATACTTCCTGAAAAGAGCGGGTCTAATCACAAACCTATTCAAACGTAGATTCATCTGCTTAGTGAAGTGGCACTATGTTTTGAAACAGAGGACGTCTAATATGTAATAGAGTCACTGTTTCACGCAGAACTACAAAGACTAAGGACTATATAGCAACCATTTTGTTAAGGTCCAAAAAACTTACCCATTTTTCATTTTTTGTGTGTGGTTAACGAAGGAAGAATGTGTGAAAGAATACCTGGTGACTGCGTTGAGAGATCAATATCAGTCACATTCATCAAAGGAACCCAACACCAAAAGCTGTTTAAATTCAGACTTATGTACGTCCTATTTTCTCTTTTTGTGTATAAAACCAATGCTAAATTAAACCAACCTAGAGTATCAATGCCTCTAATTGATCAAACTATATAACAGATCAAAGCCTTTACGTCAGAAGGCAATATTTTCACTACTCAATATAGAAACTAGACTAGCTCGAAGCGGCAGAACCGAGGGATAGGTGAAAGAAAAAAGAAACTTACAGTTTGAGTCTTAAAGCGAGATCTTTCAAGAATGATACTGGGGTCAAAATCGGTCACAACGAAATCAAACGTCAGAAATTTTCAAAAAAAAACATCCTCTTTGAGAAAAAGAAAATAAAATTCTAGAAAGAATAGAGAATGGACTAACCTAAATCAAGCTTCGTAACAATTCCGAAAAAGATTCACACGATAAGTCTTCGAAAAAGGTTACACAAAGCCTCGGACAACGGATCCCGGACAGCGAAACACACATCATCCAACTCGCCCGTTCGGCGAGTTGGATCGATCAGCCTGCCTTCATCCCGTCCTCGTAGCTCTCCCCTTCGGGATTAGATCGAACCTGCTCTTGTTTCATCTCGATCGGAATCATCGTTGGAACTTTACGATTTAAAAACCGCAAGAACTCGTTTTCTCGAATAATATTCGGATTGATCGTATAAAACGGCAAAGGTTAGCTGAACACCTCGAATCGCCTACACTATACGACGAATTTGAATGTTCTTCGAAATCGACGTCGTTTCAAAAGCACTCTTTTCATAAAATCGTAAAAACGCCTTAGTCGGAAAACATCCCGAAGGGGCCAGAACGCGGCAAAGATCCCACTTACAATTTTATACGAAATCAAGCCCAATCGTTATGACTGTTTATCTCTGGCTATGCAGGAGAAGATAAATTTCAAGTTCGAAGGTTAAATGTGAAGTTTCCGAAGATAAACACGAAGATCGAAGAAAAATGGAATATTTCCGCGAAGCGATAAACTCGACCGAGGGCAGAAAGGGAAAAAGAAAACCGCCTCTAGAGGAATATATAAGGATGTCGAGATCGAAGACGCAGAAGGACGCAATTTTTCTACTCAGAGCAAAAGCTTAGCACTTAGAGCATTTAGGCAATTTTCCGTTTTTTGTTATCGAGCTCACACTCAATTAAGTTTCCGCAGTCTTAGGTTGCTAAAACTAGGAATCTCGCCGACAACTCTTGTGGTCAAGTCTATTAACTTGTTGTAACACTCAACACAGACTCTGAATAAAAACCCTTCTTTGCTCTCTTTTCTTTTTTTTATCAATTTCATACTTAGTCTGTTTTTCATGTTCTGATTGTTTGACGTGTGATTTAGCAGATATCCGGGACCTCTAGGAAATTTAGGGTTTCCTATATTTCCTAATTTAAACGAAAATCGACAGTGCAAATTTTGGTTCCCACAGTTTGGCGGTAGAAGGAGGGGGGGACGGATCAATCTAACTCTCACCCACCAACGCTCGATCAGATATGTCAGTCGACGATCTCAATAACAACCAAACTCGTGACGGAAACACTGCCGATGACAGCGTTGAAAACACTCCAGCAGCGAACGTTACCGCGGTTAATGTTAAAATCGCAGCGTTCGAGGAGGTCCATAAGATGTTCTCGACTTTCAAAAAGAAATCGGAAGAACGGGACAAGGTCATGAGTTCTCTCGCTAAACAAGTCGAAAACCTAACAGCGAGAAACATGGTCGTTCTTCCGCGCGGAACAACCCGAATCCACGGAATAAGACTCGATTTCGCAACTCTTTCGGGCCAGTCCGGCAACGCGCAAGGGAAAACATCTGGGCAAAACCCCGATGAAATAACTCTCGCGCCAACACGAAAGAACCCGGGAGATCTTCCCCCTATCATGGAAGGCAAGGAGGAAGGAGAGATCGAGCGCGTCGATGTGGATTCTAGCAGTCAGTCCGAACCTACAGACAAAGACGCAGACGTACATCCGCATCGTACAAGGAGCCGTTTGGCTCAAGATGATTCCCAGTTCGATAATCCTATGACCGAAGAAGAAGAAGCTATCTTTTGGGATGAACAGGAAGAACTGGCCGAGGAGAAAACTCGGAATACTCGCGGCAAACGCCGACAAAGTCGGAAATCTGCTAGCGAGTAATCCCAGATCCGCGATCTTCGCGATTTTCTCATGAAAACAGTTGCACAAGTTAGAGCGGTGAAATCTCAGATTCATCACGCTAATAGCACCGCGCCCGAGATCGATCTGCTGCTCGAGGAATCTCGAATAAAGCCCTTCACTACCCGCATCACTGGAACTAGGGTTTTGGATCCTGGAAAGATCAAGGTAACACCTGACGACGGTACAACCGATCCAAGGGCACACCTACAGGCTTTTCAGATCGCAATGGGGAGAGTCAAATTCAGAGAAAGCGAAACAGATGCCGGCTAATGCCGCTTCTTCGTCGAAAACCTCTAAGGAGCAGCACTCGAATGGTTCTCTCGCATGAAGCGAAGTTCCATCAGAAGTTTTCGCAGACTCGCCTCGGAGTTTCTCAAGCAGTACTTTATGTTCATAGACCGAGAAACCTCCTATGTCGATCTCTGGAGCATGTCCCAGGGAGAGGACGAATCTCTCCGCGACTTCATAAAACGGATTAAGACCGTCATGGCTAGAGTCAGCGGAATAAGCGACAAAGTAGGTGTAGACGCGCTCCGAAAGACGCTCTGGTACAAGTCAAAGTTCAGGAAGTGGATAACCTGAATAAGCCGTACGATTCAAGTTGCGCTCCATAAAGCCATGGACTACATAATCATCAAAGAAGAGACGAAAGTCTTGTCACAAAAGCAAAGGATGACGAAGACATCGTCGAAGGATCCCGGGTCGGATCAGAAGTCTAAAAGGAAAAACCCTCGTAACAACAAAAACGTCCATCACGGGGAAGAAGAGACCCAGGGAGCGCATAACTACGCCATCAACTCCGAGCAAGGCTGGACGACGGGCAATACATGGACCTAAAATTCGAGTTACGACGAGAACGTCTTCTGCGACTTTCACCTGGCCCGGCCACTCGACCGTTAAATGCAAAGTTCTCGGTGCTAGATTGGCCGCAAAGCTACTCGCAGGAGAACTTGCCGAAGTGTCTAGCGTAAAAGATCTCGTCCGTGATTCAGACCCCCCTCTAAGGAACGATAAGACCCCTCAAATGGAGAACTCTCACCAAGGGAACCAATCGGGAGAAAAGCGTGGGAAAAGGCAGGATGAGAAGGGCAACGACAATAGTCGCCGCATAGTCAATATGATCATCGGAGGATCGCAATACTGCAGCGACACCATCTCTGCCATCAAGGCTTACTAGCGTAAGGCCGAGACGAGCGTGAATTTGCTAAATTGGAATGCGCCTAATGACTTCCCGAAAGAAGCAATCACTATCGATGAAGAAGAAGGCGGTGGGATCTACCACCCCCACTACGATCCGCTCGTAATAGATGTCGGGATAATAGATCTCGAGATCGCAAGGGTTCTCATCGACACAGGTAGCACGGTCAATTTCATCTCCGCGATACTCTCAAGAGGATGAACGTCAAGCTCGGAGAAGTCGTACCAACGCACAAGCCGCTAACCAGTTCCGAGGGCACGACATCAGTGACTCTCGGATCGATCAAACTGCTCGTTGCTGCGAAAGAGGTCACAAAGATTTTCGACTTCGCTGTCGTCGACCACCCGGCCATTTACAACGTCACCATGAAGGCAGTCTCATCGACTTATCACATGGCCATCAAATTCCCGACTAATAACGGAATTGCCACAATATGGGGATGCCAGACGCATTCAAGACCCTGCTTCCTAGCCGAAAACAAGCTAAGGCAAATCACTACCACCGCGACGGTGAAACCCAAACGGACGAAGCTAACTCAGGCACTAACTGAAAACGCTCCAGAAAAAGACGGTCCAGAATCGTCGACTCAAGCAACGGCCAGAAAACAACCTGTTTCGGAGCCCAGCGTTTCAACCCAACCGGAGAAGAAAAACCCGGTAGAAGATGTCGATCCTGCAACTAAGGCGATCGACGCAAACGTGATAGCCGAGTAAACACACTGGCACAAAGAACAGAACTACGAGATGACTTGATCCCCAAAAGAGGTACGTACACAGCTCGTCGAAGGAAAGTACAGCTACCCCCCCCCCCCC
>NC_027751.1:20216469-20236291 GCF_000695525.1 Brassica oleracea var. oleracea | reverse complement strand
CTTAAAAAGGGGGGGGAGTGGGTGGGTACATATACAAATACTCGTAATTGCCACATTCTAAAATATTTACGGCAGCTCGTCGAGTTCATCTATCCCCCCCCCCTCTTAAAAAGAGGGGCGGGGAAGTGGGTACATATACCATTACTCGAATATTCCCACATTCTAAAATATTTGCCTTGTACTCAATATTTTTGAAACTTTTTCGGCGATAAAGACTTCGTTCAAGTTTCTCTTATCTTGCGAAAACGTCTTGTTAAATTTTAGGAAAACATCCGTATACAAGCAAAATGATTATCATACGAACCCGAAAAATGGAAACTCGCGAAAAATCGCCTTACCTCGAAACGGATTAACTCCACACTAGCTTATCCATCGACAAGGAAACTTCGTCACATCGACTAAGGCAGCACCGGAATCAACAAATTTCGCCGACCACAACTCTCTCACAAAAAATGTCCTGGTCGTACCGTCGAGTCCGACTCTCAACCAGAACACGAGACCCCGGTCTCGGATACTCAAAATATCACTAATAGTATGTTTTCAAAAAAATAAGCGAGACGTCGCCTAGATCTTCGGGAACATGCTCTCAGTCCATTCGCGATTATAAATTACAAACGCTCGTCGATTGGCCCCGCCGAGCACGTTAGCCATCCCAAAGAAACGCATTTAGATCCATCCTAAGGATAGATCCTCTTACATCCGACAAGGATAAATAACGCGCTATAAATGAAATTCAAAATTTTGGTCAGCACTTTCGGGAGACTTAAAAAATTTCCTCGAAGAGATGCTCCCATACAAGTCGTATAAGCCGAGAACATATCGCGGACTTTAAAGCGGGATGGAATCAGGTCGAAAACGATACGGGAAACGTAAGTCAAAGTAGTCATCACACCCCATAAAGCCGTAATTAGACCTAGGTCTTACCCTAAACCCAGCACACTGGTCTCTAACGTCTCAAGACATGATATCCAAAAGATACGAGATCCTGAAAGTATGTCCTTTTGTCCGCATCTACGCACTCTCAAAACTTTGAGAACTTCTCAAACATCTCAGACGAGCAACGAACAGGACGATCCACAACAAAGGACAAGGAACGAGATGACAACTCGAATCCTTCTCCCTACACTTAACGGAAATCCGAACATTCTTGAAACCCTTTTATAAAGCATGGTGCATAAAAAGCCAATAAACGGCGGGGATTCGAAACCACATACGGCCAGTCCCAATACATAAATTACGGCCACACCTCGCTGGAAATAAACAGACTACCGAAATATATTACAAGGGGACACTCTCCCAATAAGCAACAAATGGCTTCACAATCAACCATCAAACTCATAGTATCCGGCCATGGATCCCCCCATCGAATAGTCATCGACATTGAGGGGGACTGTCGGCTGGTTCACTTCACCCGTCTCGTCAGGGGCCCCCCGTCTCAGCTTCCACCGTATTGGGAGAAACGGGAATCGGCTCCCATTGCTTCCAAATCCTCTCCTCGATCTGGGGAAGCGCGAAATCTCTATCTCTGTCCTTCATGCGCCGGGTTTGCTTCGCATCCTTGGTAGCAAACGAGTAATCGGGAATCTGCATGAGATACAATCCGCTCATGGTACCGCGAAACTCGCGATAATCCCCGAGAGCTTGGTAACTCTCCTTAAACTCCCTAAACTCGCACGAGAATTGGGCGCAATGGTTCTTCATAACCTTGATCATCTCTTTCTTTCCTCACCTGTATGCTTACCCCGTTGACCATCCTCGATGCCTTGGTAAACTCCGGCCCCTGGCTGGATCCATTTTCGGCCACAGGAATGTCAAAACCAAGCAAATCATCAGGATCAATCGGCTCGCCCCTATTGAGATAATCTCCAATGATGTCTTCGTGAAAGCATTCTCCATCGGCCGCATCATCATCGACGACAATGTGTTTGTCCTTGCGGGTCCTCGACTTCCTCCTCCCGGCTGGAGCCTCGCACGTAACGAACCCCTCCATGCTCGATTCCTTTCCTTCTTCGACCGGCAAGTCCTACTGGAACCGAGAGCGGTGGAGAACGACAGCATGATGAACCCGTTTTGGAGTGAACGAAGCCCAATAAAATTCACCGCCACGGAGTAAATCTCTAAAGGTGCACAAGCCATTCGGAGTTGGGGGAAAAGGATTAGTCACTGCAAATCAAGAAACAAATGCGTTAAATCGAATATCGTCGAAACCAAAACTAGCGTGTAACCAATCGAAAATACCTTTCCGACCCCATGTGGTCCTAAGGATAGGAATGCAGCTCTCCTCCACAGATGCATTGTTGATTCGGACGTAGAAGAAAAAATTCTTCCAATCATGATAGTTCGACACGAACCCTGCTATAATCGCCATGTTGTTTCGAGGACTCAGTTGTACTATGGCCGAACTTCCCACGGGCATCAACATGCCTTCAAGATGATCGACATCGAGGGGCAATCCACGTTCGTAACTCAGCACCAGAATCCCGACAACGTGCTGCAAACCGCGCGGGCTGACTTGACCGATCGCTAGTCCGAAGAGACAAAAGAGCTACACAACGGCTTCCGGGAGAGGAAACCATAAGTGGCATTGCATTTGGTAGGCTTCAAAACACGTGAAGGGGGGGGGGGGGGGGGGGGCTCAGCGGCTTCCCCAGCTACTGGGAGACGTAACTCTACTGACTCCAGAACTCCGCAAAACTCCGAAGGGCGTCAAGCCCATTCGGACAGCTCCTGCTCGGACAATTATCCACGGGGCGGGGGTGGCATATCCCGGGTGTCGGGAACTCCACATGGCCCATGGCCGCCCAATATTTCTTGACCTCCTCGGGATCTATCGGGTGTTCCGTGAACTCCACCTTTGGCACAACATTTTCGTGTTGCGAGCTAGAGCCGTCGGAAGCGAAATGATCACAATGAGATTTATTGGAAGTCTTGCTCCTTGATGACATTATCGAAAGAGAATTTTTTTTTTCTCAAAGGGAGAAAAGAGAGGAAAAGATATTTCTCTATATTGAGAGAGAATTTGTGGAAGTAAGCAAGTAAAGAATTTGAAAACTTACTCCACGTACTTATAGACAAGAAAATTCACTATTTACTTTCGGATTTTCAAACATTGGATTCCGCCTAACATACTCGATACGCCTAAACCGCTCGCAAGAACACCATGGTTCTAACGAGCTGTTGGGGCTAACTGTTGGGGTCAAAATCGGTCACGACGAAATCAAACTTCGGAAACTTCCGAAGAAACTTCCGAAGAAACGTCCTCTTTTAGAAAAAGAAAATAAAATTTGAAAGAATAGAGAATGGAGAAACCTAAATCAAGCTTCGTAACAATTCCGAAAAGGATTCACACGATAAGTCTTTCAAAAAGGTTACATAAAACCTCGGACAACGGATCCCGGACAGCGAAACACTCATCGTCCAACTCGCCCGTCCGGCGAGTCGGACCGGTCTAACTCGCCGAACGGGAGAGTTGGACCGAACATGCTGTCCAATTCACCCGTTCGGCGAGTTGGATCGATCAGCCTGCCTTTGTCCCGTCCTCGTAGCTATCCCCTTCAGGATTCAATCGAACATGCTCTTGTTCCATCTCGATCGGAATCATCGTTAGAACTTTACGATTAAAAACTGGAAGAACTCGTTTTCTCGAATAACATTTAGATTGATCGTATAAAACGGCAACGGTTAGCTGAACACCTCGAATCGCCTACGCTATACGAGGAATTCGAATGTTCTTCGAAATCGACGTCATTTCGAAAGCGCTCTTTTTATAAAATCGTAATAACGCCTAAGTCGGAAAACGGCCCGAAAGGGCCCAGAACGCGGCAGAGAGCCCACTAACGATTTTATACGAAATCAAGCCCAATCGTTATGACGGTTTATCTCTGGCTACACAGGAGAAGATAAATGTCAAGTTTGGAGGATAAATGTGAAGTTTCCGAAGATAAACACGAAGATCGAAGAAAAATAGAATATTTCCACGAAGCGATAAACTCGACCGAGGGCAGAAAGAGAAAAAGCAAACCGTCTCTAGAGGAGTATATAAGGATGTAGAGGTAGAAGACGCAGAATGACACAATTTTTCTACTCAGAGCAAAAGCTTAGCTAGCATTTAGGCAATTTTTCATTTTTTGTTATCAAGCTGCGACTCAATTAGGTTTTCGCAGTCTTAGGGCATCCTTATTGGGGTCTTGAAAACAAGTCCTACATCTATTTGGGCTTAAAATAAAATAAAAAATGATGAAATAGCTAATTTATCAAGCTGCGACTCAATTAGGTTTTCGCAGTCTTAGGGCATCCTTATTGGGGTCTTGAAAACAAGTCCTACATCTATTTGGGCTTAAAAGAAAATGAAAAATGATGAAATAGCTAAGATATATGGATCGAAAGTCCTTTGTTAAGAGATTTTGTGGGCTGGTCCTTGGGCACAGGTGGCAGCGTTTAATTGGAGTGCAGAAATCAGGGCATCAACTGAACCCATTCATCTCACAACTCTCTCCTCTCTCCTGCATGTCTATCTGAACGGCGATACCAAAGGCGATCGATACTCTCCGATCTCTCGTCGTGCTCGTCTCACCACTCTCTCGTCGCGCTCTTCTCACCACTCTTTCGTCGCTCTCGTCTCACCACTCTTTCGGACCGATCTATTCTCCGACCCAAACTTCTCCGCCGATCTCAATCAAAAAGGTATGTCAATTTATCTCCTCCGCATGTGATTCTTGTTGATGTTTCGTTGAATTGGTGTGATGTAGTAGTACTATTAAACTTGTTATCTTTGATGTGTTATCCCACTTCTTGTGTTTGTTGTGATGAAATGTTTACGGTTTACAGATGCGATGCTTGTTTCATTTGCGGATTGTTTCATTTGCTGTTTGTATCATTTGTTGTTAAATGTTAATGTTTTATGGCCGATGAACCTCTCTAGCTTCTTTTCCAGATTAGAGTAGTGGTTAAATGTAAATGTTAATGTTTTATGACGATTGTAAGTTGTGGTTAGTTGTCATTTCATGTCAGTGTAGTTGTTAATGCTAAATTAAAACTAGAATGCAACCAGATACTGTTTTTGTTTACAACGATGACGAGAATGGCTGTTCTGATTTGCGTGATGCATTGTGATGTCTGAAAGTATAACCAAAAGAAACTTTTAATTAAATGAAAATGTAACCGATTGTTTTAGCTTTGTAGGTGTTAGATGGGTAATAACTCATGATTAGACTTTGGTAGATAATTGTTAGGTGATTCTCACTTATTACTTGTTACCGTTTCAACCATAAAATCTCATCCTCTTCTTCCTTTCCTCTTCGCTTAACTTCATACTCTTCTTTCTCTACTCTTTGCTTAACCTTGTGCCATGGATCCAAGGAATCCTGACATTCCCCATCAAAACTTTCGATATGAATGTACTCCCTCTAGTGTAAACTTTGGAGAACCCGATATCCCTCCTTTCAGCTCCCAACAATCTCAGGCTCCAGCTTTGAGTGAAGACACACCTGCGGGGCGTCGGGAGAGAAAGAATTGGACCCCTGCGGATGATGAGGTTCTAATAAGCGCCTGGCTGAACACGTCTAAAGACGCCGTTGTTGGAAATGACCAGAAGTTTGGCACCTTCTGGAAACGAGTAGAAGCTTACTACGCAGCAAGTCCTCATGCGTTAGAGGGTCGCGGTGGGAGCTCTCATAACAATTGTAAGCAGAGGTGGTCAAAGATCAATGACCAGACGAACAAGTTCTGTGGAGCATACGCTGTTGCAGAGAGACAAATCACCAGCGGCCAGAATGACAACGACGTTCTAAAGGTGGCTCATGACATCTACTACTCGGACCAGAAATCAAAGTTTACCTTAGAGCATGCTTGGTGTATCTTGAGGCATGAACAAAAGTGGTTAAGCCTCAACAGTCCTAAGACTACCGCTTCTGGTAAGAGAAAAACAACTGAGTCGTTTTCACAAGCTTCGAGCACCAGTGTTGGTGACCAAGAGATGCGGCCCAAAGGTATCAAGACTGCAAAAGCAATCAGAAACAATGGTAAAGGGAAGGGTTTCGAGGAGTATAAAATGTATGTTTGAACATATATGGGAAAAATTTGGACATTTTCAAAATTAAGTTTTTAAAAATTCAATAAAATGTATGTTTTTTTTTCGGATTTTGTAATATTTTTTTTGTTTTGCAAGTTTGTACTGTTTAAGTTTTTTATAATTCGATATACTGTTTAATATTTATTTAAAACTAATCAATTATTAAATAAAAATATTACTAAGAAACAACTTTAAGTCCTACCAATAAACTCCTCTTTTACCTATGTTTCTTGCCTTTGTATCTTAAGGGAACAATATTAATGAAAAAGCCTTAGGACTTCATAATAAGGACTAGCAATGGGGTTGCTCTTAGGTTCTAGAACTAGGAATCTCACCGACAGCTCTTGCGGCCAAGTCTCTTACCTTGTTGTAACGCTCAACACAGATTCAGAATAAAAACCCTTCTTTTCTCTCTTTTCTTTTAATCAATTTCATACTTAGTCTGTTTTTCGTGTTTTGATTGTTTGGCGTGTGGTTTAGCAGATATCCGGGACCTCTGGAAAATTTAGGGTTTCTTATCTTTCCTAATTTAAACGGAAATCGACAGTACGAATTTCGGTTCCAAAAAATGAGCAGTGTAACTTGCTTAGTCCAGTTTCTTCCTTCAGTCGATACCATCTTCTCTTGATGGTGAGTTATTATATCTTCTCTTGAAAAATACTAACGGGCATCACCAGGGAACATTGTATATGTAAATAGAGAGTGATGATCCTAGACTGATTCTGAACTTGTGAAATCTTAATTAAGTCGTCCGATAAGTCGTCCAGCTGGGAAGACTTTCCAGACGCCTTATTATAAGTCGTCTAATAAGTCGTCCAGATGGAAGACTTTCCAGACGACTTAATTAAGTCGTCCGATAAGTCGTCCAGCTGGGAAGACTTTCCAGACGCCTTATTATAAGTCGTCTAATAAGTCGTCCAGATGGAAGACTTTCCAGACGACTTAATTAAGTCGTCCGATAAGTCGTCCAGCTGGGAAGACTTTCCAGACGCCTTATTATAAGTCGTCTAATAAGTCGTCCAGATGGAAGACTTTCCAGACGACTTAATTAAGTCGTCCGATAAGTCGTCCAGCTGGGAAGACTTTCCAGACGCCTTATTATAAGTCGTCTAATAAGTCGTCCAGATGGAAGACTTTCCAGACGACTTAATTAAGTCGTCCGATAAGTCGTCCAGCTGGGAAGACTTTCCAGACGCCTTATTATAAGTCGTCTAATAAGTCGTCCAGATGGAAGACTTTCCAGACGACTTAATTAAGTCGTCCGATAAGTCGTCCAGCTGGGAAGACTTTCCAGACGCCTTATTATAAGTCGTCTAATAAGTCGTCCAGATGGAAGACTTTCCAGACGACTTAATTAAGTCGTCCGATAAGTCGTCCAGCTGGGAAGACTTTCCAGACGCCTTATTATAAGTCGTCTAATAAGTCGTCCAGATGGAAGACTTTCCAGACGACTTAATTAAGTCGTCCGATAAGTCGTCCAGCTGGGAAGACTTTCCAGACGCCTTATTATAAGTCGTCTAATAAGTCGTCCAGATGGAAGACTTTCCAGACGACTTAATTAAGTCGTCCGATAAGTCGTCCAGCTGGGAAGACTTTCCAGACGCCTTATTATAAGTCGTCTAATAAGTCGTCCAGATGGAAGACTTTCCAGACGACTTAATTAAGTCGTCCGATAAGTCGTCCAGCTGGGAAGACTTTCCAGACGCCTTATTATAAGTCGTCTAATAAGTCGTCCAGATGGAAGACTTTCCAGACGACTTAATTAAGTCGTCCGATAAGTCGTCCAGCTGGGAAGACTTTCCAGACGCCTTATTATAAGTCGTCTAATAAGTCGTCCAGATGGAAGACTTTCCAGACGACTTAATTAAGTCGTCCGATAAGTCGTCCAGCTGGGAAGACTTTCCAGACGCCTTATTATAAGTCGTCTAATAAGTCGTCCAGATGGAAGACTTTCCAGACGACTTAATTAAGTCGTCCGATAAGTCGTCCAGCTGGGAAGACTTTCCAGACGCCTTATTATAAGTCGTCTAATAAGTCGTCCAGATGGAAGACTTTCCAGACGACTTAATTAAGTCGTCCGATAAGTCGTCCAGCTGGGAAGACTTTCCAGACGCCTTATTATAAGTCGTCTAATAAGTCGTCCAGATGGAAGACTTTCCAGACGACTTAATTAAGTCGTCCGATAAGTCGTCCAGCTGGGAAGACTTTCCAGACGCCTTATTATAAGTCGTCTAATAAGTCGTCCAGATGGAAGACTTTCCAGACGACTTAATTAAGTCGTCCGATAAGTCGTCCAGCTGGGAAGACTTTCCAGACGCCTTATTATAAGTCGTCTAATAAGTCGTCCAGATGGAAGACTTTCCAGACGACTTAATTAAGTCGTCCGATAAGTCGTCCAGCTGGGAAGACTTTCCAGACGCCTTATTATAAGTCGTCTAATAAGTCGTCCAGATGGAAGACTTTCCAGACGACTTAATTAAGTCGTCCGATAAGTCGTCCAGCTGGGAAGACTTTCCAGACGCCTTATTATAAGTCGTCTAATAAGTCGTCCAGATGGAAGACTTTCCAGACGACTTAATTAAGTCGTCCGATAAGTCGTCCAGCTGGGAAGACTTTCCAGACGCCTTATTATAAGTCGTCTAATAAGTCGTCCAGATGGAAGACTTTCCAGACGACTTAATTAAGTCGTCCGATAAGTCGTCCAGCTGGGAAGACTTTCCAGACGCCTTATTATAAGTCGTCTAATAAGTCGTCCAGATGGAAGACTTTCCAGACGACTTAATTAAGTCGTCCGATAAGTCGTCCAGCTGGGAAGACTTTCCAGACGCCTTATTATAAGTCGTCTAATAAGTCGTCCAGATGGAAGACTTTCCAGACGACTTAATTAAGTCGTCCGATAAGTCGTCCAGCTGGGAAGACTTTCCAGACGCCTTATTATAAGTCGTCTAATAAGTCGTCCAGATGGAAGACTTTCCAGACGACTTAATTAAGTCGTCCGATAAGTCGTCCAGCTGGGAAGACTTTCCAGACGCCTTATTATAAGTCGTCTAATAAGTCGTCCAGATGGAAGACTTTCCAGACGACTTAATTAAGTCGTCCGATAAGTCGTCCAGCTGGGAAGACTTTCCAGACGCCTTATTATAAGTCGTCTAATAAGTCGTCCAGATGGAAGACTTTCCAGACGACTTAATTAAGTCGTCCGATAAGTCGTCCAGCTGGGAAGACTTTCCAGACGCCTTATTATAAGTCGTCTAATAAGTCGTCCAGATGGAAGACTTTCCAGACGACTTAATTAAGTCGTCCGATAAGTCGTCCAGCTGGGAAGACTTTCCAGACGCCTTATTATAAGTCGTCTAATAAGTCGTCCAGATGGAAGACTTTCCAGACGACTTAATTAAGTCGTCCGATAAGTCGTCCAGCTGGGAAGACTTTCCAGACGCCTTATTATAAGTCGTCTAATAAGTCGTCCAGATGGAAGACTTTCCAGACGACTTAATTAAGTCGTCCGATAAGTCGTCCAGCTGGGAAGACTTTCCAGACGCCTTATTATAAGTCGTCTAATAAGTCGTCCAGATGGAAGACTTTCCAGACGACTTAATTAAGTCGTCCGATAAGTCGTCCAGCTGGGAAGACTTTCCAGACGCCTTATTATAAGTCGTCTAATAAGTCGTCCAGATGGAAGACTTTCCAGACGACTTAATTAAGTCGTCCGATAAGTCGTCCAGCTGGGAAGACTTTCCAGACGCCTTATTATAAGTCGTCTAATAAGTCGTCCAGATGGAAGACTTTCCAGACGACTTAATTAAGTCGTCCGATAAGTCGTCCAGCTGGGAAGACTTTCCAGACGCCTTATTATAAGTCGTCTAATAAGTCGTCCAGATGGAAGACTTTCCAGACGACTTAATTAAGTCGTCCGATAAGTCGTCCAGCTGGGAAGACTTTCCAGACGCCTTATTATAAGTCGTCTAATAAGTCGTCCAGATGGAAGACTTTCCAGACGACTTAATTAAGTCGTCCGATAAGTCGTCCAGCTGGGAAGACTTTCCAGACGCCTTATTATAAGTCGTCTAATAAGTCGTCCAGATGGAAGACTTTCCAGACGACTTAATTAAGTCGTCCGATAAGTCGTCCAGCTGGGAAGACTTTCCAGACGCCTTATTATAAGTCGTCTAATAAGTCGTCCAGATGGAAGACTTTCCAGACGACTTAATTAAGTCGTCCGATAAGTCGTCCAGCTGGGAAGACTTTCCAGACGCCTTATTATAAGTCGTCTAATAAGTCGTCCAGATGGAAGACTTTCCAGACGACTTAATTAAGTCGTCCGATAAGTCGTCCAGCTGGGAAGACTTTCCAGACGCCTTATTATAAGTCGTCTAATAAGTCGTCCAGATGGAAGACTTTCCAGACGACTTAATTAAGTCGTCCGATAAGTCGTCCAGCTGGGAAGACTTTCCAGACGCCTTATTATAAGTCGTCTAATAAGTCGTCCAGATGGAAGACTTTCCAGACGACTTAATTAAGTCGTCCGATAAGTCGTCCAGCTGGGAAGACTTTCCAGACGCCTTATTATAAGTCGTCTAATAAGTCGTCCAGATGGAAGACTTTCCAGACGACTTAATTAAGTCGTCCGATAAGTCGTCCAGCTGGGAAGACTTTCCAGACGCCTTATTATAAGTCGTCTAATAAGTCGTCCAGATGGAAGACTTTCCAGACGACTTAATTAAGTCGTCCGATAAGTCGTCCAGCTGGGAAGACTTTCCAGACGCCTTATTATAAGTCGTCTAATAAGTCGTCCAGATGGAAGACTTTCCAGACGACTTAATTAAGTCGTCCGATAAGTCGTCCAGCTGGGAAGACTTTCCAGACGCCTTATTATAAGTCGTCTAATAAGTCGTCCAGATGGAAGACTTTCCAGACGACTTAATTAAGTCGTCCGATAAGTCGTCCAGCTGGGAAGACTTTCCAGACGCCTTATTATAAGTCGTCTAATAAGTCGTCCAGATGGAAGACTTTCCAGACGACTTAATTAAGTCGTCCGATAAGTCGTCCAGCTGGGAAGACTTTCCAGACGCCTTATTATAAGTCGTCTAATAAGTCGTCCAGATGGAAGACTTTCCAGACGACTTAATTAAGTCGTCCGATAAGTCGTCCAGCTGGGAAGACTTTCCAGACGCCTTATTATAAGTCGTCTAATAAGTCGTCCAGATGGAAGACTTTCCAGACGACTTAATTAAGTCGTCCGATAAGTCGTCCAGCTGGGAAGACTTTCCAGACGCCTTATTATAAGTCGTCTAATAAGTCGTCCAGATGGAAGACTTTCCAGACGACTTATAATAAGTCGTCTGCGCAGTCTTTTGGATTGAAGTAAATACCTGACTCAAGATAGCAGCTTTCATTGATCTGCGGCCTCTGCTGCCCTCGTAAGCCAGTATCGGTGGAGACGGACTGTCTGCTCTGGGACCACCAATACTAGCACCCAATTCCGGCATAGCTGTGTACGTCTAGACCTGAAGAACTTGTATAAACCCATCCACGGTGTAACAGCCAGCAATTTCTTTGTTCCACAAAGAGTCCATCAGCACCTTAAACGCGACTCTCCCCCATGGATAATTCTCAAACCGTTCTAAATCCATCACTAGCCTTGCCAGAGTAGATCGTGTAGCGGTTGAAAACTTTCTCCCTTCAATGAATCCAGTGAAGATGGAGAGGTACGCGAGCCGCTTGCGATCTTCCCTGGACCAATCCCCGCATCTCTTCAGTGCTGCTATTATCTGATCAGTAGTTGGCCCAGCTTCCAGATGAACTCCCAGCATCCCCCAGAAAGAAACCATCTCTGGGGTAACGTCACATTTTGGTGTCTCAAGGTCCTCGATGTACTCGCAGTTTAGACCAGTGAGGTTTTCAAACTCTAACAGTGAAAACCTCAAAGGTTCTGGACCAACGAGAGACCACATCTCATACTTCTTCTTAATGTCCAGCTTGAAACTGAGCATGTAGTGAACCAGCCTTGAAGCCCAACCAAATCCCTGCTCCTTGAACTTGATGAAAACTCCCAAACTCGACTCCTTGAGCTCTTCAAATTCGTCATCAGTAAGAGCTTTCCTAAGAGCAGTATGCAACTTGCTGTTATCCGTATGATACGAAATGCTATTGTGGGCTTCTGGTTCTTCCCCTGATGTGTATAACCTACGGGGGAGTTCTGGAATATCCATCCTTTTTGTCTGCAAAATAATCAAAGACAACAATATAAGTCCAGACGACTTAGTAGACGACTTAAATTACTTACAAGTCTTCCAGTCGCAGAAGGAGTTGGAGTACTCGTCATTGCGGTTATAGATCTGAAAAAATAAACGTGAAACGGTGAGAATGAGTAAATTGATAGAGACAACGTTTTATGTTCATCTTTTCCTCGAGATTGATGACTTAGCGGCGTTAGGGTTTACAGAGAAACGGCGCTAAGGTTTACAGAGAAGAAGCGGCGGCGCTAGGGTTTAGAAGAAGCGGCGGCGCTAGTGTTTAGAACGTTGGTGACCACGGTGGCGAGGGCGACGGTTTGTTCGGAAATAGTGGAATCGGCGGCGCTAGGGTTTAGAGGAATCGGCGCGGCTAGGGTTAGAAGAAGCTGCGGCGACAACGGTGAGAATGAAGTGAGATAGATAGCCGATGTTGAGAACGATGGTTTGTTCGGAAATCGTGGGAATTCGAAATCGCCTTTGAGAGAGAACTGTTAGGGTTTCTGAATTTCGCGAAAAATGAAACAAAAAAAATAAAAATCACCTTATATATTGGGTAAATAATCCGGTTAGCTTTAAAATTACATTGGTAAACTTTAAGGTTTGGTCCGGTTTAGACGACTTATTCTGGCTGATAATGTACAACAGACGACTTAATATTTAGTCGTCTGTTTTCAGACGACAAAATATTAAGTCGTCCTAGACCCTAAAATGAACCCCTAAACTAAAATGACTAGATTAACTAACTAACCACGTTATAAAATCAAATTATACTTAAATAGTGTTTACTATACACAGAAATGAACACGCATAAGTTATTTTAAAAATTTTCAAAAACGGTTTTAATGCTTTCCAAAATCTAACCCTAAGAACACATACAATACTACAACATATGTTGATGAAACATAAACTAAAGAATATCATGACTCACTACTACTTTCACTCATCTATGCTGAAAACAATTGAAATTTGTTATATCTTAATTTATACCTCCTAAGACATATGTTAATTACATAATTCCCATTTTTCACTTATCAAAATATTTTTTACAAAAATTTTAAATTATGTTTAAGACTAACTGTCCAGACGACTTTCAGTTAAGTCGTCTGGACGACTTATTTTCAAGTCGTCTAAACAGACGACTTGCGAGGGGTAGAAACGTAAAAAAAATTTCGTTTTATTGTTTGGTCACAAGGGGATAGTTGTAATTTCAATAGCCTTTTAGGTTACTTTTGCCTTTGACCCAAGTTGGGGTATTGTTTTGGGTTTGACTCCAAGTTTTGAGTCACAATTGGCAATTCTCCCAATTATTAAAGCATTATTTCCGGCATGTACCTGACACCATTAAATGCCCTGATCTCTCCTACGTCTCGAGTTGACTAGTCAGCGTAGAGTTGACTATATTTGAACTCGAGATAGACATTCATTATTTCATGGTTTAGGCGTCACCCTATTGAACCTTTAGACTATTGGGCCGAATCTTTGAATCGGATTTAAAATGGGGCTAAATCCACTTTCAAGAGTTGCTATATCCTTGAAAGTCGCCTGAACCGTTCTAGAAACACGTTCACATTGATTCTCTACAATTTGTACAAAACTCTCTTATGCCAACAAACCCATTTCCATGAACTCCCACAACGCACGTAACACGTTACCTACCGGCTACCGCATCTGCAATATATAACTTTTAAAACTCAAATCTTACAAACATATAAAATCAATCTTTCAAATTAACTATGAAATTAGCACCTAAACCATAGAGGAGACCAAAATATTAGTTATCACAGAACCAGAACAATATAAGAAAAACGAACCCAATGAACAGTTTATTTGTGGACAATTAGTCAATAATATTCTGTTTGAGACACCATGATTTTTGTTTCGACGTGATTTGGTAGGTTTTTTTTGGTTATTACAAACATAATTATTAGTTGTTCGAATAATTTAAAAAGCAGACATGGTTGTATAGAGTTGTAATATCAAAGGTCAAATTCCATAAAACTAGCTTTTTATTCTTATGTACTGGGGTGTCATTTTCAGGAATCTAATTTGCAAAGCTTAAGCTCTACTCCACCAAAACCATATTGTGTTTTCTTTTTTAGCCTGGTGTCATTATTAGGATCCATAAAATAATAGATTGATCCATATCTAAACATATATTATATATTTTATTAAACTAACTATCAAATTGATTAGTTGCGTACAAAAATAAAAACTAATGATTATGTTTGATAAATATTTGATAACATTTTTTGTCTCATTTCACATTTTTTGTTTAATTTTACATTATTTAAAAGAAATTAAACAGCACATTAACCATATAATAAAAAATTTAGATTTTTTCTTACATGTTATATTTTGGATTTTTTTTAAAACTACTATATATTACTAAAAATGTTTAAAGTTCCACATTGAAAATTTTGTGATCAATGGTTTAACTTTTTTTTGTTATAATAAGATACCAATGATCATAAAATCATATGAATGAAATCTCATTTAATAGATATTCATATTAAATATATATATATATATATATATATATCATATAAAAAATACAAAAGTATGTTAATTTTGAAATTTGCATTGAAAATGTATTGAGAAATTAATATTTTGATTTTGAAATTTTCATTGAAAAAATCTCCCACTAAAAATTTGTGATTAATGGTTTAAATTTTTTGTTACAGCAAATATACAAATGTTAATGAAATTCCAATAATAGATATTTATATTAAAATATAGGGTTTTTTTCAAAACCAACCTAAAATTTGGAGTCAACCCCAAAACCAACCTTTTTTATCGTTACTATTCACCCTTGAAAATTCCAAACCTTCCTTATGTTTTTGAATTATTTACAAAAGTGCCATTATTAAATAATTATTTAATAATTTCGAAAATGAGAAAAAACCTATTACACTCTAAACATTTCTTCTTATTTACAACAATGCCATTATCATCAATTTTCCAACCACCATGAACCACCATTTTGAGCTCTTAAAAGCTCAAGAATTCAATTTGTAACCACTTTTTTCTCTTTCTAAACTAACAAATCTTCATTTCCTCTCCATTTTTCATCTAAAAAACTCTCATAACTTCCATTTTTGTAATCTAAACTTTCATATTTTCGAGTTTATTCGGTTGTTAGTCGAAAAAGGTAGTTCTTTTTTTGTCATATTTGGAGCTTGGACGGTGGTAAATGGTGGAAACGAGCTTTACACAAGAAAAAGATAACTATTTACTAGGTTTTTGTCATTTTTCATATCTGTGTCGCGATAGTAGATTGTTGTGTATGTCTACTCTTATGTGTAGACGTACAATGCGATCTACTGTTCAACGCACGGGTTACTTTTGCAATTGACCAAAATAATATTTTTTGTATAGTAGACTTCCCTAGAAGTCTGCATCTTGACCTTTGAAAACAAAAACAAAAAAGTAGGTAGACTTACTAAGAAGTCTACGTAAAGAGGTTAGTTTTTACATTTGACCAAACTCTAGGCAACTTTTGACTTTTCATAGTAGATTTCACCGGAAGTCTTCATTATGTAGACTGCTATGGAAGTCTACAAAATGTCAATTTTGCATTTGACCAAACCTTTGACTCCGTTGAATATGTTAGTTTTGTATTTGACTAAAATATTATATAGTTGACCAAATCGAAAAATAGTGTAGACTTCATATTCAGTCTACTATTCTCAGGAAAAAAAACGTAGACTGCATATGAAGTCTATTTTTTTATTTTAGTCAAATGCAAAACTAACCTTTCGAATTTGGGTAGATTTCAGTTGAAGTCTACACATGTGTAGACGTTCATATCAATCTATTTGTACAAAGTCAAATTTGGTCAACTGCAAAAACTAACCTGTTTTAAAAAATTAAAAAATGTAGACCGTAAATGAAGTCTCACTTGGAAAGTCAAATTCTGGTTGAATTCTGGTCAATTGCAAAAACTAACATTTTCAAAATGTAGACTGAAAATAAAGTCTACACGTATAAAATCACAACTTTTTTTTAAATACAAATGATAACCCGTGGATTTTTCAATTGCAAAAACTAACTCAAATTATAGACTAACTTGACAGTCTACAAACGTAAACTGAAAAAAACAATCTATTATTCGGTAGACGGATTATAAAGTCTACATATAAAAATCTATAAAAGATGGATTTGTGTATTATTCGTAAAGTATTTTCAAGATTTTTAAGTTTGGCAGTGTGCGTTAGTTAATCCTAATGGTCTTGAGCTATTTTGAAAATATAATCTTTTGTAATTATTAAAATATCAACATTTTGATTTTACTGTCTAGTTAGCTAATAAATGTAGATGTCTTTATAAGTCTACTTTATAATTTCAAAAGTGAAAAGAGAATACTTGTTGTGGTTGAAGAATGTTAGTTTATGGAAGAGTGATATGTAAGATCATTTCCACGTACCTTGAGAAAAAAATCAGAAATATTTGAATGGGACTCTCTTATGTTGATTGTTAGTATTTATGTGTTTTTACTAATTCTTTACCGCCCATAATTTTACAATAGAGATAGACAAGTGTGAAACTTATAAACTTATATTGAAGTTGTGGTCTTGAGTCAATATTATGTGCCATGTTTTATTGATTTTAAGTTGTGTTACGTGATGAAATTTTATTGAACTATGAGTCTTAACTTTGATGTATTCCTTTGGAGTTGTATTAAACAAGTCTACTTTCGGTGGAGTACACTTCAGTACAGAAGACTAATATCCAAGAAAATTACATAATACAACAGTGATACAAAAGCACAATACAATATAGCTAGTACAAAGGCATATAATACAAACACCTATTACCAAAAACTTCATATCCTCCAATTCTAGCCAAAAAATGGTTGCACAATCAGGGCAGTTGAAGCGGCCACAAAGAGTGCAATCAACGATAGAACATAGAATTGGCCAATGAATGTGGCCATGGCTTAAAATACAATACCTCCATACACATACTGATGCAGCAAAATTAAACAGAGGAGAGTTGATTTTTAATACACACTCATGAATCTATAAAAGCTATGTCTATCTAGAAAACATAAGTTCGGTAATCTAAAAATCAATTTGAATTAATAAAAGGCAAAAATTAGAAACCAGCAATGTCCGTAACAGTTGGTTGTGATACAGTATTGACAGTGGATACAAAGCTTCCGCCTTCTTGCAATTTTCTCGTCTCAGAGAGTTTCAAGATCGCTGTTGAAGTCTACAACCGGTGGAGAATCTCTCTTAAACGCCTGTTAAACAAACAAACAAAGTAAGACTCAAATCTTTTTTTGCTCTTTTGATTAAGAGAATTAAAATTGGGACCAACCTAGAGCGAGCCATGCCAAGACTGTAGGTCAAGTCCTCTAAAGTGAAAGTCCCAGCCTGATAACCGATAGGCACCTCACTTGCCAGCAAGCTGTCAATGCTGGTTATGGCAGAAGAGCCATACAATCATCACTACTCTAGCTAGAATGCTTATAGCCTTATAGTATCTTCGCTTGTTGACAGAACAAGATAAAGCAACAAATTGCAGTTTTATGAATTGATAGAGAGAAAAAATCTAGAGTCAAATATGAAACATATAGTTTTGGAAATGTAACTCTGTCAAAATTTTAGTTTTCTCTTGCTTGACGGTGCTTAAGAAAGATGGATAAGACTGAGAGACTACTCACGATTTCTCTTGAAAAGAGTAGAGAAGCTGAACCTAAAAGGAAAAATCAGACTAGAAATGTCAAGGGAAAACTCCAAGGATGAACTATCAAGTTCAGTGAATATTACGAGCTGAACTTACAATATTGTTGTGATGAGTTGTTTTGAGGTGGCCCTCTTCTTTCTCAAGCCCTTCAAAAAGCTGCAAAAAAACAACCACTCGAACTTAAACCAGGCCCTTACGGGTAAAACAAAACTGAACTCAGAGATTTACTGAATCAGTTTGTACATTCACACAAGACATGAACCAGATAAAGAGAGAATTACCTCAACAGTTGGATAGAGAGACATACATACTGTTGCAAACTGCAGAAAATTGCAGGTTCTCTTCATGTTTCTCTTGTTCTGTTTTTGGTCTTGTTCAAAGAAAAGAAAACAGATGAATGTTTGTGTGTAGAACGTATGCGTGAGAGGTGGTAGTAGATAGAGAAAGATGAAGTAGAGAACTGATTTCTTACTTGCTTGCTTTATACAACAATGGTCATTACATATTTATACAGAGAACAGAACACTCTCGATCTTTCTCCCATATAGCCTTATTATTAACTTAGACTTAGGAGTACTCTTCACACTTTTGACTTATACTTACACAACTGCAACACAGACTTTTTCACACCAAAACAACAGTTACCTTGACTTATTACTCTTCTTTTCCCACGTTTTATGTTTTGTGGTTTGAGAACAAATAGGCATTATTCAACACTCCCTCTTGCCTTTTTGTTCCTCAAACCAAGCTGAACACGAAACCTTTCAAAAGGCTGTCCTCCCAATGCCTTGGTGAGTGTATCAGCCAGCTGCTCTTCACTCTTGCAATATTCCAGCTTGATGTCTCCATTTTTCACAGATTCTCTAACAAAGTGATACTTGATTTGAATGTGCTTGGTTCTTCTATGCTGGACTGGATTTTTCCCAATTGCAATGGCTGATTGATTGTCACAGTAGATAGGAACTTCCTCTTGAGTGTTGAACTTCAAATCTTCAAGCAAACGCTTTAGCCATATTGATTGATTTGTTGCTGCACACAAAGCCATGTATTCTGCCTCAGCGGTGGATTGAGCAATAGTGTCTTGCTTGCTGGTTTTCCATGAGAATATTGCAGATCCAATGCTAAAGCAATATCCAGTTGTTGATTTTAGATCTTCTTTGCATCCTCCCCAATCACTACCTTAATATCCAAGAAGCTTTGGCTCCTTGACTGCAGAAAACATCAATCCTATATCAGCTGTCCCTTTGATGTATCTGAGAACTCTCTTTGCCTCCTTGAAATGCTTGGCTTTAGGTTCCTTCAGATACCTAGACAAATAAGATGCAGAGAACATCAGATCAGGTCGAGTAGCTGTTAGATACAGCAGACCTCCCACAAGGCTCCTATAAGTTTTAGAATCAGCAGGTTCTTCTTCTTCATCTTGAATCTTGCCTTGAGGTGCCAATGGTGTTCTCATGATCTTGCATTCTTTCATGTTGAACTTCTCCAGCAGCTTTTTTGCATAGCACCCTTGGGATAGAAAAATTCCTTCTTCACTCTGCACAATCTCCATTCCCAAGAAATAGTTCAACAGTCCTAGATCAGACATCTCAAATTCATTCTTCATTGCCATCTTGAAATCATTCACCATTTTCTTGTCGTCTCCAGTGACAATAAGATCATCCACATAGATGCACACCACCAAAATCTTCCCATGAGCTTCTTTTGTGTATAAGGCATGATCATTGTCACTTCTCTTGAAGTTTTCTCGCAAGAAAAACTCATCAATTCTGCTGTACCATGCTCTAGGCGCCTGTTTTAAACCATAAAGAGCTTTGTGTAGACGAAG
>NC_027751.1:20205558-20214316 GCF_000695525.1 Brassica oleracea var. oleracea | reverse complement strand
TTCTCTTGTTCTGTTTTTGGTCTTGTTCAAAGAAAAGAAAACAGATGAATGTTTGTGTGTAGAACATATGAGTGAGAGGTGGTAGTAGATAGAGAAAGATGAAGTAGAGAACTGATTTCTTACTTGCTTGCTTTATACAACAATGGCCATTACATATTTATACAGAGAACATAACACTCTCGATCTTTCTCCATATAGCCTTATTATTAACTTAGACTTAGGAGTACTCTTCACACTTTTGACTTATACTTAGACAACTGCAACACAAAGACTTTTTCACACCAAAACAACAGTTACCTTGACTTATTACTCTTCTTTTCCCACGTTTTATTTTTTGTGGTTTGAGAACAAATAGGCATTATTCAACACATACACAATGTTCCTTCGCCGGCTCAGATCTGAAAAAAAAGCAAAAGGTTACTTAACAACGGCACGACTACGACACGACTCTGACAACAAGAACAACGACGACGAGACACGACTCCGACAAAGACTTCAACAAAGACCAAAATCTGTGAATCAACATGAAACAGAACAAATCGAAGATTACTACCTTGCAGAGGGAAGATATAGCAGCAGCAGCGGGACGGCAACCAGTGTAAGCGGCAGAAACGGGTTGACTTCACCGGAAATCGCCCGAGAGAGAGCGAGAGAGTAACAGCCGCTAGGGTTTGTCATTTTTTACCAAATGACTAAAAATTGTATTTATATGTCGGGAAAGTTATCCGGTTAGGTTAAAACTTTTATGGTTTAATACTAGTTAGATTAAATTATTTTGGTTAAATTAAATTGTTTTCGGTTCTGTAGACACTCAAGTAGGTCTACAATCGGTATGTCTATTACAATTATATATATATATATATATAAATATATATTTATTTATTTATTTATATTATTTATTTTTTTGTTCTTTATTTATATATATATAATTTATTTTTTTGTTCTTTATTGTTATAATAATTTTAATATATAATAACATTTCCGTTTACATAAAAACAAAATTTAATCAATCTTTTTTGTAATTTCAGCTCTTATTAAACTAAAAAAGACGTCTACTATACCCTAAATTAATCAATTGTATCCTAGTAGACCAAAAAGACGTCTACAATACCCTAAATTTAATTTAAAATTTAAGATTTTTTGTAAACACCAATAAAATAGACTGAAAATGACGTCTTTAGATAAATAGACTTTATTGTAGGTCTACGAAATCCTAAACCACAAATTTCAAGCCTTAAATCTTTTGCTTGATAATCAAAAAGTCTCAATTATACAAAATATAAACTACTAAACATTACTATGCAGATTTAAGTTAATAAAACAAAAAAAAAAACAAAATCTAAAATCCAACCCTATGAAATCTATACTATTATTTGCGAAGTAAAATTTTGCAACGGAGCTCTCACGTTAAAAGTTAGAGCGGTTAATATCATTTATACCCTTAATGAATAATTATATAAATTAGTCAAAAAATAAAAACGAATTTCAAATCTATCTGATTAAAAAGTGATTAATATTAATAATAAATTGTTTATACCCTTAATAAATAAATTATATAAATTAGTTGAAAATAAAAACGAATTTAAAATATATCTGATTAAATAAGTGATTAAAATTAATAATACTAAGAATTATCTAAAATATAAATAATTGAAAACGAATTTCTATTAATACTATTATATTTATATATTATACTAGATAATTGACTATAGATAAATATAATAAAATTTTCAAAAATAAAAACATGTTTTAAAACATAAGATAATTCTTAGATATATTCTGTTGTTATCTAAAAATAATATTTTATTATAAATTTTATAGTTAGATATAAAACAATTTATAATTAAATGCTAATCAAACAAATAAATATATTTTCTAAAATATATGTGAATGTTTTTAAAATTTAACTCAACAATAAGAATATATATTTTTTGATAAAAACTAATGAATATATATTAATAATATTTTATTTATATGTTACATTTGATAATTGACTATAAGTAAATATAATAAAATTCTCAAAAATAAAATATATTTTTAAAACATATGATAATTCTTAAATATGTTGTGTTTTTATCTGAAATAATATTTTTTATTATAAATATAAAGTTTAATGTTTGATTTATCTTTTTTAAAACATAATTAATAATTTATTATGTTGGTTTTGATTTAATAGTTATAAACCGATAAATATCTATAAGGACACTATGCTCGCATGTGCGGGCATAACACCTAGTCAACTACTAAAAGACATAACATGTTAGAACATTTTGTTTCTAAACTATGAACATTGTCTAACACATGATAACCAAATTAGTATATATTCTTCAAAATTGTTCAGTTATATGAAATTTTAATTTATTTAGTTCATATTATCCATTACATTGATGATTAGTTAAAAATATCACAATAATTATTTTTATACATTTTCAAAATTAAATTATTAGATCAAATTAGAGTGTAGACTACAAAATAAGTCTATAAGGTAGACTTCGTAGGAAGTCTATATATATGTAGACTTCTTTTATTACGTGTAGACTTCCGAAGGATAGAAACGTAAAATACATTTCTGTTTTTTGTTTGGTCACAAGGGTTAAATAGTACTTTCACTACCCCTTTAGGTTAGTTTTGCATTTGATTGAAAGTGAGGTACATTTTTAGGTTTGACTTGAATATTTGGATTGTTTTTAGCAAATGTCCCTAAAATATACTACATACATATTTCAATATCATTGAAATTTAATTATATACCATATAAAATAAATAAAATGATTGTTTTGATTTAGTTACCAAAATATATTGTCAATAAACAAGAATTATTATTTTGATTTATGTTTTTAATCTAATTTAATTATGTACATAATGCTTGTATACATAATCTTATTCCTCCCATGGCTTAACCTAGTTTCAATAGTAAATGTCTCAATCAATCAACATTCTTCCGAGTTCGTTAATTTAGACGTAGACAATTAATATCTCATACCACACTTATATCATACTCCAGACGTAGACCTGCTATTGAACATTTTTCATTTTTTGATCTTTCGTTTTCAAGAATCTATATTACAAATGCTTCAACTCTACTACACTACAACCAAACGAGTCTTGTCTTCAAAAGCTAATTTTCTTAACAACCTTATCGCCTCACTAACAACTCCATCACTAAAAACTAAACACCTTTAGTTTAGCTATGCCTATAAAATATTGTTAATCTTCCATCCCCTAAGCAACCCGAACTATTCGGTCTAAATACATTTCTTTTTATCAAGAAATATATGAAAATTCTGTCAGTAAATAAGATTATCAAAAGTTAGCAGAAATGAATGTAAATTTTCTAAATCTCCTTCTCACAGTCATCCTAGCGTTTTTTTTCGACACTGAAGCGCTTAGTCCTCACTACTACGACCATACATGTCCAAAAGCCGACCAAATCGTCACCAATGCAGTTAAGAAAGCCATGGCAAATGACAAAACTGTCCCTGCCGCTCTCTCGAGGATGCATTTCCACGATTGCTTTATCAGGGTAGCTCACAGCACATTCTTGTAATCTTTCAATAATTTTTTTTATATATTAAAGAAATAAGCTGTTGGCGATTGCTTTTGGTGAAATAAGCTGTTGGCGATTGCTTTTGGTGCTAAAGGGATGTGATGCGTCAGTGCTGTTGGACTCGAAGGGAAAGAACAAAGCAGAGAAAGATGGACCTCCAAACATCTCACTCCATGCATTTTATGTGATTGACAATGCAAAGAAGGCATTAGAAGAGCAATGTCCAGGTGTCGTCTCGTGTGCCGATATCGTTTCACTGGCTGCAAGATATGCTGTCGCTCTCGTTAGTCTGTCACCATCTCATATATCAAATTCTAGTTTTCTTTGATAATTCTAATAATCCACATCATTTATTTGTGTGAATGTTATGATAGTCAGGAGGGCCAACATGGGAAGTGCCAAAAGGGAGAAAAGATGGAAAAGTATCAAAAGCAATAGAAACAAGACAACTACCAGCTCCTACTTTCAACATCTCTCAGCTGCGACAAAGTTTTGGCCAAAGAGGCCTTTCTATGCACGATCTTGTTGTTCTCTCTGGCATTACAGATTTTCCATATACTTAAAATATACGGTACAAGGATGTCGATTTGCCATCTAAATGCTTGGTAATGTCAACCAACAGAGTGCCTTCATTTTGATGTCCTAGACATTCCAATAGTAGACTTTAAAACTTTATTAAAATAACTAGAGAGCTGGCCGCGCTCCGCGCGGGGTTTATTATTTAGATGGTGTGTGTTTGTTTGATTTGTGTATTCTGACAATTGTGTAGCTCATATAGGGTAATGCACTTTGGGAGTTTCATTTGTTATAAGTGTCCAGTGATCGGGTTTTGTTCTAATATATGTGTTTTGAGGTGGATTGTCCAGACGTATGAAAAAGTATATGTTGATATAGTTTTTTAATTGGGCCTTGTGATCAATTTTAATTTCGTCTTATAATTGTGTTATTTTCTCTGATGATATTTGGTTTTCCGCACTTTTTAATTTGTATTGTTTTAGACCTTAGTCTAATTATTAATATTAGATTTAGTTTTATATTGAGGATTGGATTTTGAATGTGAGAAGTGTTTGTAATCTGATGTATTGTTGCATGAATGAGTTAGAGGCCTATATCTGTTGTTACAGATATTTGAATTGTTAAACTTTTGTAATACCGACAACCTTTTGTTTATGTCCCTTAATTGTATAGTGGCACGTCTATGATGATCTATTTATTAGCGGGGTCCTTCTGATAAGTTAAACATGGGTCGTTATGTGTGTAGCTCATCTTTTTTTTTTTTTTGCTAAAATATGTACTTGTAGCTCATCTATACGCCAAGAAAAAGAACTATCAGTTTATTTGATTGGGATAAGAAGTTTAAGCTATGTAGTAAAAGGGAAGATGAGGAACTTAAAAGTTTTATCACTTTATTCTTTGAGTTTTAATTTAAATTGAGAGTGGGATGTAGAGTCACACCATAGTCGTACGGTCTCAAAGCGATAAAACTTGTTATTCAATCCAGCTTACTTGTGAGTCTGTGACGCAAGCTATGAGCATGACGCTGTAGACTACCACTCATAACCATTGACTTTATATCATGTGAAAGCCTTAAGAATGAAAAAAATGTTAACCGAAGTTTATGACGCGAGCGGTGGGGAATATGGTGTCGTCCTCTAGATGTTATTAGTAGTGAGAGACAAACTTTTTTGTTGGAGAGATGATTATAGACTAATTTCTATTATGCGTCTCCCTAAACAAAAGACGTGCTCTAAGCTAAAGTTTAAATATTTGCCGAAACTTTAAAATTTATTATTCCGTCTGAATTAAAAAAATAATTTTCTACGTTTGAGACTGAGAGTTCATGAAAATGAATAAAATAGGTGTCGATCAAAACACTCAACGAACTAAATACGTGTGATATGATTCTCAATTTGATACAAAGCTTGAGAGTCGTGTGTGGTCGTTGAGTTGACTTACCATGACCAAAAATACCGCAGAAATGGGTTGCAAGTTTCATTTTCGTACCGAATGTTGTCTCCAATGAAAGTCGGTGCATTACAAAATATGTAAATATCATTTTAGAGAAAGAAAGTGTAAATATCATATTATAAACTTCAAACGTTCACCAAGTGACAACCAAAAAGCGACAAAATACGAAATTAGATAGTGGACTAACTGTACTAACCCTTATTTGTAAACATAATGTGTTAAAATAAGTAAAAACGTTGGTGAAAACGTAAGCTTAATTTAATTCCTCATTAGTGCTCGATGCAGGAATCTGTTCGAGCCTTCTTGGATGGATTCCCTTCTGGTGATACATGGGCCACGTCACCAACATTCTCAGTAATGGATTTCTCCGACTGAGTCTTTGGTATTGTTTTTTTTTTTTTGAATCAATGTTAAATTTATTCACCAAAAAAAGCTTTATTACAACTAGTGCATATTTTTTTGCAAAGTAAATTGCATACTAAAACTCAAAAGATAAGACTATAAGCTAATTACATTCTTGTTTGAAACCAAAATTGCATTAGCATCTTCATTCCTCTCCCTCATTTTTTCTACACCAACGTAATTCTATTTCTGATTCCCTTCTCAATCACCTTTTTTAAAGCTGGTAAAGGCATCATCTTCTCCCAATGCTTCAGTTTATTCCTTTCTCTCCACAAAGCATATAGAACAGTTTGGAAGACGTATCTGATACAAAGTAAACTCTTCTTCTCTCTAGTTTTATCAGATATAATGGTTATTATCTCTGACCAAACTACAGTGAAAGACTGGCGCAACAATCCTTTGGCTATGAACTCCCATACCTGAGCAGGTAAATCAAACTCAAAGAACAGATGGTTCCTCGATTCCTGAGCATTATGACAGAGAACACACATATCATTACTCCCCCTACTCCACTTGACCACTCTGTCCATGGTCGACATCCTATCACGAACAGAGAGCCACGCCATAAACGCAAACTTCGTAGTCGCTTGCGAAAACCAGATACCAGGCGCCCAGCTACATAGAGGTTTCTTGTCTCTCAAAAACTGCCAAGTTTCCTGAGTAGAAAACTCCAACTTGTAACCCGAATCTCTCCTCCATAGACTCCTGTCAATCGCTTCAAGACTTGGATTACTTCTCCTTCTACCATATAACACAACATCCTCTACCATTGCATTCTTTCTCACTCCCATATCAATGAATCCTCTAGCACCCAATAAGTCTACGAGAACTCCTTTGGTATTGTTTCCTCAGCATCAGACGGGTCTTTCGGCTCATATCCATCTTCTTGGGGATTACCTCCCTTTGAGGGTCACCAACATGGAACTTGCAAAAAGCACAATTTGCTCCATGTATATCATCATCAGGTATAGGCCTCCCTTTGTTGAGAAACATAACCTATAGGTCGTTTTTTTATAAGGCGACTTAGGGAGAGATACTTTTTGTTGACTTACATGTGGTGCAAAGGCAGGTCTTGGGATTCTCTCATTGGAGTCGAAGATCCTCACAATGTGTGTATGTACTCACAAAAATGTCCTGGCGGACCTGAGGGAGTTGATATCTTCTTGGGTCTTGTTCACCATGTCCCTGCATGTGGTCAAAACACGTATTAGTAAATTCCAATCAAATAACACGGAACTACTATTATGTAGACATATGTATTTTTATAAAATGAATAACCCAAGATTGATTATTTGTATGGCACAAACCATAGGATTCACAACTTCTGAAGCCATGACATCTGTCAGCTTAGTCATAGCTGAATCAAATGCCAAAAACACAGAGTTTTATCTTCACCTGCCTCCACCAGCATCTCAACACAGTACCTTATAAAGTATTTATGTTCCCATTCCAAGATATTGGTAAGTACAAATAATAGAAATCTCTATTCTAATATGGATAATTAAGAAAAATGAGTAAAGAGAACCTCACTACTCCAACAGCAGGTGAAAGATGAAATTCCAGAACCTAAACATTTAAGTAGGGGCTGGATTAGCAACAGCAGTCAACCATCTTCGTAAAATCATTAAGATGGATGGTACCGACGGAATTACAAAGCTTGAAATAATTGTTGCTCCTTGTCAAATCGAAGCCACTAAGCTCGTACATAGCTCCCTTCCATTAAGGCGATTGGATGAGAGTTGACTGCAGAAAAAGTAGATTTTTAATCAAAATTAAGACACTGTAAACATAAACGACATTACAACAAAACGAAAGACATCAAGTGAAACAAATACCAGTTTTCTTCACCTTCTAGCTTCCCAAAAACGGAGTAGGAGGGTGACAACGGTTCCCGTACAACATGTACTCGCCATGGCTTCAATTCGGAAAGAGAGATCTGGGAAGCGTCCTTTGTTTTTGAAAGAGTGTTTCTGAATTTTGAGTAGAGAGTACCAATGATTCTGTGGAAACCATCAAGCCGGAGATGCCTACTTATAGATTCAAAATCGTGAAGAAGCTGAAGAGAACGAAGGTCGTGAAGTATTGAGACGTACTGAGGGTCGTCTTAACTGAGATTCAATGCAAGGATTAATGGTATGCTCTTCAAGTGCGGTGGAGCCGTTATTCAGTTCTACGGTAAGAGAAGGTATTATGGTTTCTTGGACGTTGATGGTTGGGCTAAGATTAACACATGAATAACATATTGGTAAGGCCCACATAACCTTTAAGCCCACAGTTTCAGATTGTTTAAAACATAAGTGATGCAAAAGTCGTAAAAAAATAGACTGACGTGTCAAGCTGAGAATCATCGGGAAAGGCTGACTTGGCAACACCAGGAGAAGAAAGTTTCTCCTTTATATATATAGATTATGTTAAAAATGCAAAAACTAGAACATACAGAGTGAATTTAAAAAATATCTGGCATTTATGCTATCATAAAAATAAGATAGGCATTGGTGGTATAGTGATCAGCGTGTCTAATGATTTTTTAACATTGCAGTGTACCAATACAATGATAGTTTTCTCAGTATCCTAATTATTTATGATACAACACTACAAGAAAACAGCGACATACTGAGGGAAAAAATCGTCGGTATGTCGTCGGAATAACGTTATTCCGACGACATACCGACGAAACAAGTCCCCGGAACTCCTCGGAAATTCAATTTTCCTCGGAAATCCCTTGGAATTTTCCGACGGAATTCTGAGGAAACGAATTTCCGAGGAAACAAATTTTCGAGGAAACTCTGAGGACCACCAGTTCGTCGGAAAGCTCCTCGGAATATACCGAGGGAGAACTTC
>NC_027751.1:20203119-20203720 GCF_000695525.1 Brassica oleracea var. oleracea | reverse complement strand
CAGCGGGAGCGAGAGGAGCAGGAGCGGGTGCAGCAGAGGGAGATGTTTGGTAAGAGCTGTGGGGCGAAGGGGAATCCTGAAAATGGCTGAAATCCCGGGACTTGCTCCCCGTATCACCACGACCACGCCGCTGTCGAGGTCGGGTCTGATCATCATGAGACTTGTAAATTAAAAAAAAATATTTAATAAATATAGTAATATATAAATTAATTTTTTTTTAAATCCCAAATAATAGTTTTAATCACAAAAAAAGTTTTATAGATATTAAAAATGTTTAATAAATATAGAAATTTATATAATATAAATATAAATTTTTTTAAATCCAAAATAATAGTTTTTAATCACAAAAATAGTTTTATAGATATTAAAAATGTTTAATAAATATAGAAATTTATATAATATAAATATAAATTTTTTTAAATCCAAGAAAAAGATTTATATATATTAAATTTTTTTAATAAATATATAAAAATAGTTCTAATAAACAAAAAATAGTTTTAATAAATAAAAAATAGTTTAATAATTACAAAAAATAGTTTTAATAATATTAAAAAATTTTAATAAATATAGAAATTTATATTATATATATATATATATTTTC
>NC_027751.1:20202470-20203009 GCF_000695525.1 Brassica oleracea var. oleracea | reverse complement strand
CGAATTTATATACAAAAATCGTTTTGTAAAATACAAAAATTGAATTTTACACAAAAATCGAATTTATATAAAAAAATCGATTATATAAATACAAAAAATTAAAAAATTTATAAAAAAATTCTAAATAAATTCAACAAAACAAATTATTCAACCAAATCACAATTCTAAACCTATTATACAACCAAATCACAATCCTAACCAATCACCCTAACAAAAATCTATCATATCTATACAAAAACCTAACAAATAGAACCTAAGAGAGTGGGATAGGGTCCTTACATGATTTGTGTAAGAGAAGGGGGAGATCGCCGGAGATATCGTCGGAGAGAAGGGGGAGATCGCCGGAGAGGAGGGAGAGGAGGCGGAGAGGAAGAAGAGAGAAATGTGGAAGAAAAAGCGGCTCGTGGTTATAAAACCTAGGGTCCGACGGATAGTATCCGTCGGAATTTCCTCGAATTGAGGATTCTTTGTATAGATGATCATAAACCATGAAATAACAAATTGAAAGTATTCCCTTTACCGTTCATTAAAGTGTATAG
>NC_027751.1:20188802-20198199 GCF_000695525.1 Brassica oleracea var. oleracea | reverse complement strand
ATCCAAATGAGGTCGATCGATCCAAGAACGAAAATAATTTGAAGAAGACATGTTTTTTATAAAACAAATTCGTGTGTAAAGAGAGTAAGAGGGAGGATGAAGATATGGAGTGAATGAAGAGGAAGAGGGGTGCTTGTATTTATAGTTGAAATCCTACTGACAGCCCGAGGAAATTCCGACGCCAACGGCTAGTTCGTCGGAATTTCCTCGGAATTTTTAAAATCCCCCAACGGCTCTCTAACGGCTATAATATATCCTCGAAATTCATCGGTTTTCTCCGAGGAATACATTTTTCCTCGGTATTCCATAAGAATATTCCGACGGATTAATATATCCTCGGAATTCCGTCGGTATATTCCGAGGAAATTCCGAAGAAACCAAATTTTGTGTTTCCTCGGAATTTCCTCGGAAATTCCTCGGGATATTCCGAGGATTTCATTTTCCGTCGGAATGTCCGTCAGAATACCGCTGTTTTCTTGTAGTGCAAGGGTATTAATCTGGAATTTTTATGATATTGCAGGAGGACACACACTAGGATTCGCCCACTGCTCATCATTCCAGAATAGGATTCACAACTTCAACACACAAAAACAGGTTGACCCAACACTAAACCCATCATTTGTAGCCAGCTTGAAAGGAATTTGCCCAGCCCATAACAAGGCTAAGAATTGGAGCGACTATGAATTCAAGCACAACAGCATTCGACAATATATATTACAAGATGCTTATGCAAGGCCAATCGCTCTTTTCAACCGACCAAGCACTTCTGGCAACACCTTCTACAAAGAAACTTGTGGCCAAGTACGCAAGTTCCATGGAAGAGTACGAGAGGGCTTTCGTGAAATCCATGATCAAGATGAGTAGTATCAGCGGGAATGGTAATGAGGTCAGGCTTAATTGCAGGAGGGTCCGTTAGAATCTCAATCTCCATATTCAGCACAAAGTTCCACATTTCATGTCTTTTTTTCTATCTTAACATTGATTTCTTCTATTTAGGTCTTTCAAATGATCAAGGCCTTGTTCATATATCAAAATTATGATTCCCTTCGGTGTGATTGTTAGGAAGTTATTTACAAGTTACAAGTAATGTTCCCCCCTCCCCAAAAAAACAACAGTCTCGGTTAGCAAAACCTTTTAGTGGTTCAACAACTATGATCTTTTGGTCGTGGAAAGATGTCAAATGAATATGTTAAGTGTTGTGCATAAACTAATCTAGGAGTGTTTAAATTAACCAATAGGTGTGTACGTTGAGGAAGAAGATCTCTATCTCTAAATCAGAGAGCGTGGTTAGGTGTGGTGTAGGTGAGAGACCGATTTCAGAGTAAATAGAGACCCTTAAAAAAGAATGGTATTGTGATTTATAGAAGAAAAAGGAAGGGTAAAATGAAACAATCATTACAAGAAATATGGGTAATAATAGCGGACGAAAATTGCTATGAATTTTGTATAGTGACACTTTCTTAGCCGCTCTAACAGTGACCGTTATAATAAGTCGACACTTTTAATAGCGGTTTTTTTATGCTATAGTTAAAACCGCTATTCTTTTAATATAAAGTTAAAACTACACTCACTCATTGGGATTAGGATAAATATAAAGTTTCCTATATTTTTGGGATTTATACGATGTATGTATTTCCTTTTCCTAGCTAGGTTATGCTAAGGATGTTGTATATAAACACCTCTTGGTGGATGAATAAGAGATACACAATTCTACATTATATTCATTATATGGTATCAGAGCTAAGATCTTACCAAATTTTTTTTTTAATCAAACTCATCAACGTTTGATCTCTTTCTTCTTCTACTTCTAAATTCATCGTTCTAGATGTCTATTACTCCTACTTCTACTTCCGCAACTCCAGGCGTTCCTCCGGAGCTATCACCTTATCACCTCCATCCGTCCTATAACCCCGGGCTCTTATCACATCAGTCCTTCTAACTCATGAAAATTACCCGGAGTGGTCGACGGAGCTTCGAAATTCTTTACAAGCTAAGCAGAAACTTGGCTTTATTGATGGAACAATATCAAAACCATCGGAGGATAGTCCTGATTTAGTACAGTGGCTGGCAGCAAATTCTACTCCTAGAGGCTTGACGGAGTGAAGCTGTCTGGAGGGAATCATTTTGTTGAAATCAATTAATCTAATCATGTCTCAACTGGGTGACGCTGAAAATCAAAGTGTATCAGAAGCTTGGTCTAAAATTCTTGAAAAATTAGCTTTTTATGATTATATTGGTAATAATCCAGCAAAAGGGGGATTATTCCGAGCGGGTTCAATGGACAATGGGGATGGTTATGATCGTCGGATGGATTCGTACGTCGATTGATTCAAAAGTCCGTTCGACGGTTGCGCACGTACCAGATGCTCACAAACTGTGGGAATCTTTGAGATTGCATTTCTCTGTCAAGAATGGGACTAGAGTTCATCAACTCCAGGATGCTATTACTAACTGCAAGCAGGACGGTCAATCGGTTCTAGAATACTATGGCAGGTGCACGAAACTATGGGAGGAACTCCAGAATCTCAAAACTACACGTACGTGTACATGTGCTGCGGCTGCTGATATTGAAAAAGACAAAGAAGATGCTTAAGTTCACAAGTTCCTCTTTGGTCTTGATGATTCACGCTTTATGTCTATTAGGTCACGGATCACAGACGAGGATCCTTTACCTGATCTTAATATAGTCTACTCCAGAGTCCAGAATAATTCGTGAGGAGCAGAACATGATCAGAACTCGATCGAAAGAACAACGAACCGTTGCTTTAGGTTTCTCTGCTAAAAACGAGAACTCAAAGGATCTGTCTTTTTCGGTCAACAACTCTACACCTCCACGCTCTAGGGATCCAGCTCGTACGTGCACACATTGTGGCAGGACGGGGCATGATATTTCTGAGTGCTTTCTAGTACATGGGTTTCCGAAATGGTATCTTGAGAGACAAAACAATTCCGTCTCGGGTACTCGTGGTGGACCTGGAGGTCATTCAAACTCAAACACAGGCCGTGGCGGTCGCGGTCGAGCAAATGCAACTCAGGCATCACCTTCTATCAGCGCTGATCAGATTGCTTCTTTGATCACGCTTCTACAAAACCAACAGAGCAACCTCTCGTCCGAACGTTTGTCTGGTAAAACTACATTCACTGATGTTATTATTAGGATAAATATACAATAATAGCATTAGTTTGTATGCAATTATTAATATTTATAATAATGTGATACAAATATTATTTAAACTGATTAATTTGATTTTTCCAATAGCAAAGATAGCAAATGTTTCGTGATATTAATTTGTTTTTTAATTATCTGAAAATTTATTAAAAATATAATTCATAATTAAATTATTTAAAATTAAATCAAAAATTAATTTATAACTAAAAATTCAATTTTATTTATTGATTAACATTAGTGTACAAATAACTAAAGAACACATTAAACAAAAAACAAATTAAAGCATTAAACCAAAACATAATTGGCCAAAACACAATTAACCTAAAGCTAAACTAAGCCTCTGCCAGAAACCCTAATCGTACGCCTCCAGCCTCCAGAGCATCCGCCTTCAGAGTGCTGTCGTCGCATCACATAGTCACCAAAGTTGACTTCTATCGAGTCCTCTGCTACATACATCAGAGTTTCTCTGTCGCCTTGTCTTCCATGTCTGCTCGATACCATCCTTCAAAGCTTATGTTCTGGCCTGTAGTTTTTTTCAAAACCAAAGCAACATCCTTTTTAGAAAATCAGAGATTAATATCCATTCTATAAGCAATACAGTAATCAACAACTCAGTACGAACTCAGGGAAATAAAAATGATGGTAAGAGACAAATTCAATGGTTACCTACAATGACTTGTTGGGACAAAGCGCTGAATCCAAAACTAGACTTTCAGATTTCCTTGAGCATCAAGAAATGTAGCACATGAAAAGCGCTGCACAAGCACAATCAGAATTAGAATCTATTATCTAATGAAAAGAAAACAAGAACGAATCTAAGTCGATGCTTTCAAAGCTTGTAGCTTTACAAAAAGATAAGGCAAATGCATTGAACTCACAAGTGTTGTTACTCTTTATGCTTTTTAAGACATCAAATTAAAAAGTACTAATCTCTTGTTTTTGTCAGAAAGATCAACACTTTCTTCCTCAAATCCTCACAGATTTCACCAGTAGAATTGGCTTAACTAACACTATCATCTAAACAGACAGATTGAAATCACCGATCCAAATCCAAAGCTCTTTTCACCAAAAATCAACAAAATGAGAGAATTTTCAGCTAATTATAAACAAAGCATCCAGAAAAACACTCAATAGTTAGAAACATAAGATTTATAATAGATATCATCAGAGATGAACCTTATACAGCCGCACTACTTCTCAATCTCAACAACATCGGCGGTTGAAAGAGACTGATTAGACTGAACCGGAGGGAGCTGGCCGATCGATTGAATTGTTGGTTTGACTGGAACCGGACATCTCCTTGAGAAGCCTCTGGAAGGCCCACTCTGAGTGGCTTCGTGTCATCCCGTCCACCGTGGTATGTGCTGGTGAAGGTACAGATTCCGGTGAAGAAACTTTCGGGAAAGCGAAGGGAAGGAGCATTTTGGCGGCTGCGATGGAAATCACCTTTTGGCTAGTATGGCGGACAGATTTCAGATCTATCTCGAGGCCGACGAGGAAGAGGAAGATGAAGAGAAGGAGCCGAGGTTTGCTAGGGCGTCGAGTTCTTTACCCATCAACTCTCTCTTTCTCTCTCTCTCTCTCTCTCTCTCTCTCTCTCTCTCTCTCTCTCTCTCTCTCTCTCACTAATCTGTTCTCAGAAAATAATTGAAAATAATTGACAAATCTCAAGCGTTGATTCAGTATCATCTAACGGTGCAGAAGGTGATCCGCGTCCAACCAATAGAAAACAAAGGTGAAGATAGATAGGAGATTGATTTTGGACCTTTAATTTAAAAACCAATCAATGCCTTAGAACAAACAGTACATATTATTATTATTTTTATTCATAATTGTTGTAAAATTATTTAAACTTTAAATAATTTGATATCATGATTTAAAACTTTTAATCTGTATTTTGTATTTAAATTTTAAAATTGTGTCATTGACTAAAATATTAAAAATTTAGATTTAATGTTTTATGATATAGATCAATATGAAATATGTGGTTAGGAGTTTACGGATTGAAGTTATATTATGAATATACTCATTTATTTAAATTTTATAGTTTGTATTTTATAGTTTAAAATTTGAAACTAAAATATTTTAAAATAATAAAAAGATTAGAATTTTAAGATTTCTAGTTAGAGTTTAGGATATATAATTAATTTATGATATGATATATATATATATATATATATATATGACAATAAACTTTCTAATTAGAGCTTATGGTATGATTATTTTAAAAATAATAAAAATATTAGAATTTTAAAATTTTTAGTTATAGTTTATGGTATATAATTAATTTTTAAAATTAGTTTTCAAGTTTGGAGTTTAGAATAAAGGTTTGAGTAGAGGGTTTGAAAGCTAAAGGTTTGGGGGTACTGATTTAAGATTTGAGGCTAATTTCTAAAAATATTAATTTTTGAGTTTATATTTAAGATTTGAGGTTAATTTCTAAAAATATTAATTTTTGAGTTTATATTTAAGATTTGAAGTTAAATTTGAGATTTGATATTAAAATATTAGAGTTTAAAATATTTGTTAGAGTTTAGGGGTTGTGTTTAAAATTTTGGTTTTAGGGTTTAGGATTTTTGGAGGCAAATAAAATGGAGTGAGAAGAGTGAAACAAGGGTGAGAGGGAAAGTCAAGTATTTTTCCGCTTTAATTTTCCATAGCGTATGCATTTTCGCAAACGCTATCTAATAATAAGAGGTATGTCAACCATAGCACAATAAAAAAAACGCTATCATATTCTGCTATTAATACTCACATTTCCTGTAGCGAAATATATGTTTACGTGTACTGTGTGCATCCATTGAGGCTTGTGGATCATAAAGATCAGAGGTTACAGAATCTAGACTCTGCATCTTTGCTAACCGGACAGAGGCTTGTGGTTATACCGATAGATGTGATAGCGGCTGCTGGAGCTGGAGGACCATGGATGATGATAGTCCGATCTACTCGATGAGCCATGATGTTGTGGGTTTCAAGAGAGTTTTTAAGCTTTGCGACGAGGATAAAGACAAATATTTTGATATTGAAAGGGGAGAGGAAGTGTAGCTAACTTGGATTATGGAAGAGTATACACTTGTCGAAGAAGGAATGAAGGATAAAGTGTTGTGCGTTATCAAGCTTCAGAGGTAAATAGCATTGATGAATTCATGAGAACGTTGTACATATTCGTGATACCATTTCTATACAGTGTCACATTTTCTCTCTTTAAATAGCTACATAAGTTATCATGATTCTCTCTGTTTTTTTCTCCCTATGTATTATTGAGAAGAAGAAGAAACATGGAGTCTCGAAGAGAGCCAATCCATCCACAGAAACCCATCATCAAAAACTCATCCACAGGAATTCATCCACACAACTTTGGAAGCAAAAGAAACCATTTGAATTTTGAATTAAAAGAGCTGTTGGAGACTTGTCACATCAGACTCAATTGTTTATATTATTTTTCTGTATAATCTCTCTATATGTACTTAGTTGTAGACACAAGAGAAGTTTAAGGGAATAATATTCTCCTTCTTTACTCTCTCTCTTTCTCTTTACCTTTTGGATTAAACTCTCCTCTCTCTCTCCCCCTCTCTCTCTCTCTCTCTCTCTCTCTTGTTCTTAAGCTTGTTCTTCACCTTTCTTACATGGTATCAGAGCTCCCAAGCTCTTGAACACCAAATTACTTCCGCAAATCTACTCTATTCACTTTACTCTTTCACTTGTTCGATTTACTTTCTTCAGAATTGGTATCACTCAAATTACCCTAAGGAGTGAATTACTCTCTCAAATAAGTGGTTCAAATGTAGTACTTAGGGATCGAATCCACAGAGACTCTAGGATTACACAGTAGATTTATAGTCTTCGAAATAAAGCTAGATTAATAGGTTTTAAACAGTAAATGAAATGGTGAGCTAGGCAGTTGCTCGATTGGTTTAATTTGAGGTTTTTAACAGTTGGGGAATTAGCTAGATTCAGATATATTCTCAGGTATGATAAGTAAACAACTTAATTTGGGTTGTAGGGGTTTATTGATAATAATTGTTCTCGAACTCAAACTTAGGTAAAATCAATTAGATTATCTAATCTAGATCTCGGATTTCAACTTTCGTATGTTAATCACGAGAAAGTGTAGATCGATGATTCGTAAAAAATAATGATCGATACACCTTTCAAAATATCGATCGACAGAACTATCGTCGGGTCGATCGATGCTTCTTCTAGAAAGCTTTACAGCGCATTTGATTAGTGTTCTCTAACTTAATAGACCAAATCTCGTGTGTATCTAGTCAGTTAGATCATACTAGTTTGGTTTCAGGTATTGAGTCAAGCAATGGTTTGTTCTCAATCAATCCTAAGATCTAAGTTATGGGGTGATCAATCCTAAACTTAGCTTTAAGAACAATTAGATGAACAACTATATTTTAAACACCCTAGCAACAGTTTAAGTTAGCAATACATATATCAACCTTATGAGAAACCCAAATCTAACTGTAAGACTACTCTGACATATTCATAAGAAACATGGTTATGATGGTCTGAATAATATTGCAATAGATAAATAAAAATAAAATAGAGTACAGAAACAAAGGCAGTTCAAAATCTTCCCTCTCTCAAGGTGTACAGATCTCTCTCAAGGTGTACAGATCTCTCTCTCTCCAATCCTAAGCTCTCTCTCTCTAGAATAGTATGAAGCATATCCGTCAACAATGGCTTAGAAACAGTAAAATAGTAATCGTGCATGGGTATTCTGGTAATCCGTGGTAACTTCTGGGACTAAATTAGTCATAAATATACTTGGCCTGCGTTCGGTAAACACCATCGAACAATGGCAAGGCTTCACCATCGATCGATTTTCCTTAATCTCCTCGACAGCTTCTTCTTGCGAGGCAGACTGACCACTCTTCAGTAAAACAAGCATAACTTCTGCTACAGGATCATGATTGACCTCAAAATGGTGGCATTGGAAATCTAACGCAAAGACATATCTTGTGTCAAAATATGGGATCAATCTAACGATGAGAAGGTCTCCTTCCATAGCTAGACATCTGACGCGTATGTGCAGTTATGCACTCAAAAGGCTCCAAAAGACACCAAAATTATCACTTTCCTCCAAATCTCCCCTGAACATGTAAACACTCTAAATAAACTCTATATTGTAGTAGATATATCTTAAAACACCTATATACCATGGCTAATAATGGATAAAATCCATGGTATTTCAACCTCATTTCTTAGCATAAATAAAAGTGTAGGCCTTACCTTGGGAGTATCGATCACAAGATGTAAGGATTCTCAAACAAGTATCTGGACCTACAGGTAAAAATTAGTTCTTATCCTCTCTCTACTCACTTTTCTCTCAGTCAAAGTCTGCTTCCATTGTAGGATCATTGACCGAGATTGGACACGCTTCCATGAATCAAGCCTTAATGGTTGCAGCCACCAAGTCCTGTTCACTTATTTTTGATCTATATCCAAGAATTCTTATGAATCAAGCCTTAATGGTTGTAGCCACCAAGTCATGTTCGAATTCTTTTAGAATCCTTATGAATCAAGCCTTAATGGTTGTAGCCACCAAGTCATGTTCGGATTCTTCCTAACTATCACCTTTTATTATATATTTTTTTGTTCTTTTTTTTATATATCTATCTATATATCTAGGGTCGAAATAGAGAGATACGGTGATAAATCTACACAAGGCTTTACCTTCCAGACTTGTTTGAGGAATCCGATCCCATGTATACCAAGCCCCAAGTGATATCACTCAAATTACCCTAAGGAGTGATTTTACTCTCTCAAATAAGAGGTTCAATTGTAGTACTTAGGGATCGAATCCACAAAGAGCTAGCACACACAATAGACTATAGAAATCAAGATTAAGCTAGACAAACAGTTTATAAAGCAATAAATGAATGAAAGCAAGGTGAACAAAGTAGTTGTTCGATTGGTTGATTGAGGTTGTAAACAATTAAGAGAAATAGCTATACCTAGGGATTTATCAATCAAGAGATTCAAAACTACAATTCAAGGATGCTAATAGTTTATAGATTCAATTCTAGAACTCGATTTTAATAAGTAAGCAATCCAGCTTTCACATGCAATTGCTAATCAGATGTCTAAGTCCAGTCTCAGCTGTTGCTTATTGACTTTGAGCGAGCGTCGATCGATGCTATGGCTTGAGCGTCGATCGATGCTTCCTAAGACAAGCATTAACGACCTAATCGATTAAGTTCAACTAGATTCCTAGAC
>NC_027751.1:20161940-20188774 GCF_000695525.1 Brassica oleracea var. oleracea | reverse complement strand
TGATTGCACTTTCGTGCCTCTCAACTATCCTATGATTCTAGGTTCAAACAATTAGTCACACTGTCGTGCTATTCTAACTATTCCAGATCCTAGTATTACAAATCACCCAGGTGTAGAGATCTATATATAATCTAGCAATCCTAATTTATTATCAGTTTGACATTAAGCTCATGAAATCCCTAAACCTAACAAGATGATTACTCAGACATGGAAGCAAAAACACAAATCATAGTCTGAATGATATAATAGATAAGAAATCAATGATAAAACCAATGGACTTCCAATCAATCTCTGAAGGAGAATTGATCCTCTCTCCAAACCTAAGAGAAAACAATAGAATAGGATAATAGAAAGCTTGTTGCCGTCAACAATGACTTAGAAATACATAAATAGGGTTTCTGGTCGTCCATGGGTTTTTTTGTAACTTTGTGTGGCTTCTGGGCTTCAATCGGTCTTGAAATATGCTTGGTCCACGTTCTTGCATCACTGTTGATCGACACCAATGCTGTTTCATCGATCGACAGTCCTTCATCTCCTCGACAGCTTCCTCTCGCGAGGCAGACTGACCACTCTTTGGTAAAACGAACATAACTTCTTCTACAGTATGTTGATTGATCTCAGACCTGTGACATTGGAAAGCTAACTAAACGCTATATCTTGTGTCAAAAGATGGGCACAATCTAACGGTAGGAAGGTGTCCATCCATAGCTAAATATCTGATGTGTCTGTGCAGCTCTGCACTCAAAAAGGCTCCAAAAGACACCAAAATCACCACTTTCTTCCAAATTGTCCCTGAACCTGTAAATACTCTAAATAGACTATATATATTAGTAAACATATATTAAAACACTTATAAACTATGGCTAAAAGTGGGTAAAATTCATGGCCTATCAACTCCCCCAGACTTACCATTTTGTTTGTCCTCAAGCAAAACATACAGGCAGTCTCTCTAAAATAGGTTTGAAAACAACAGGGACTCACATGATTTAAAATTTAGAATAATCACCTCTGCAATATTGCAATCCACATCTAAAAAGTACTAATCACAAAAGCACATTATACCATATCTTAGCTTAGCAACCAAATTCACCTAGCTAACAACTTAGCAAAAGCACATTATGGTGAGAAATAATCATAAGTACATAATTTAAAAAGTAAGAACGATGACTTGCTCAGTGTCGATCGACACAATGAAGTGACAATCGATCGTTGAATCTGAAGTGTTGTCGATCGATATCGAGCTGGTCTCATTGGTCGATGTGCTGAGCAATCGTCTACTCGGATCTGTTTCTCTTATATATATATATATATATATCTAACTATAACACAATATTAGTGAACCTCCCCCAGACTTAAACAACCCCGTGACCAGTGTTATACAGTCTAAGATTGGTGGGAAAATAAATCATAAGGACAATATTAACAAGGCTTTGCGAGTATACATGCCATTGTTGTGAGTATCGATCAACATAGTTAAGTGGCGATCAATACTCTTAAAACTCTGTCGATCGACACAGTTAAGTGGCGATCGATCGATGCTAGTGATGCTCTGTCCTTCGATGTTGTGCAGCCATCGTCGATCCTCGTGCAAACTCGTCTTCCTCGGATCTTTTCCTTTTACCAACATAAATAAAACACTAAAAGTCAGTAATAGATAACTAATAAAACCAATCCAATTTTTTTTCGATGAACAGTGACTGTTACAGTAGCCTTGCTACTGTATCGCCGTTACAGTAACTCCTGATTTTCTGCTACAGTGTCGGTCGATTTTCTTGCTACAGTGTCGCTCGATTTTCTTGCTACAGTGTCGCTCGGCACTGCTACAGTGCCGTTGTTATTGTTTATTTTGCTTTTTGAACTGCATAAAAATAAAAACAAAAATCCGTAATAATAGAACATAAACTGAATGAAATTACCTAATAGTGGGTTGCCTCCCACTCAGCGCTTATTTTTAGTCATTAGCTTGACTTTTGGATATCTGATTTAGTCTGGATGAGGATGTGAACTTGCTCCAGAACAAGTCTCAGTGTCTCTCTTTCCCATCTTGTTGATGCAGTTGATAAAAGCTCTTGCAGAAGCTTCCCCTTTGTCTCTCAGCTCTGGATCACATAACACTCTGGCCTTGGTAAAGGATTCAGAACCTCCTCTGCAGCGCACTCTATTGAAATTTCTGAGGTTTTGAAAAAATTTCAAGGCCGGTTAAAATTCTTCCCCTTCTCCTTTGCTCAGTTTTTCTATCGAACCACTTCTTCTTTCCTCGAAAACTATGAGCTGGTGGCAGACCTTTTCTGTGGCACAAATACACATGTTTTCTGCTGTACTTAAGCCACATACTTTCTGTGTTTTTCCCACATAAAGGACAGCCCATTTTTCCCTTCACTTTTCCGCCTGCAAGATTCCCATAAGCTGGGAAATCACTGATCGTCCAAAGCAGCATTGCCTTCAGTGTGAAAGTTGATCGAGTAAAAGCGTCGTACTTTAAATCTCCACTGCTCCACAAATGGTTTAGATCTTCAATGATAGGCTCTAAGTAGACATCTATACTATTACCGGGCTGTTGTGGACCAAGAATCAACAATGAAAGCATTATGTTCTCCTTCTTCATGCATAAATCAGGTGGCAAGTTGTAGTTGACTAACTATACCGGCCAGCAACTGTACATAGAATTCTTCATATTGAATGGATTAAATCCGTCTGTTGAAAATCCAAGCCTCATGTTCCTTTCTTCAGCGGAAAAGGCAGGGTAATTCGCATTCATCTGTTCCCATGTGACTGAATCAACAGGGTGTCGAAGTTTCCCATCAGTGCTTTTGTTGCTGAAGTGCCACCTTAAATCCTTAGCCATTTTCTCAGACCGGAACATTCTCTTCAACCTTGGGATTATTGGAAAGTAGTGTAATACTTTCTGTGGGACTCCTTTCTTCTTCTCACCAGTATGGATATTAGTCTTCCGTCTCGATGCCTTGTATTTTGGACAGTACTCAAGCTTCTTCAACTTCTTTCTGAATAGGCAGCAGTCATTCACACAAGCATGGATCTTTTCGTAACCCATATCAAATGATTGCAAAAATTTCTTAACCTCGTACAGTGAAGTGTGCAGCACATTCTCCTCCGGTAACATTTCCGGCAACGTCTCTAGCAGTTCATTGAAGCACTTGTCAGGCCATCCATTCTGATTCTTCAATCTAAATAATCACACTATTTCAGATAACTTGTTGTGGTTCGCACATGTAGGATACAAAGGTGTTTCAGCTTCAGCTAGCTTCATCATAACACTCAGCGGCTTTGTATAACCCAATGATCTCATCATTCCATTGACTTGCCCTGCTTTCATCTGCAACCACTGAGCTCAACTCTCCATGCAGATACCAATCAGTGCGCTTCTTATAAGCCTCCTCCATTCCCCTAGTAACAATCAAGATGAGCAACTAACACACTTCCGCAATGACGATCTATGTTACGACAGTCAATGCAAGGACAGACAATCATATCAATTCCTCCTGAAGCTGCAGCCACTTCCCGTATAAACTAAGTAGCTCCTCTCTCATAAGCAGGATCGACTCTTCGGTGACATGAAACGAAAACAAAAATTCACAAGCTCAGTGGCTAAACACATACTTAAACATAACATATATGATAAAATTCATTACCTGCTCAGATGAACCCAATCTTTGTCCACCATTCCATGTTCTAAAACCTAAATTGAAACCTTTAGTAACATAGAGAACCATTCAAAGTAACAAATAATATAATCAATCAAACCTAAATTAAAACCTTTATTGCATGACTGTAAATCAAAATCGATAAAATCATGAATCAAGTTTAATGTTGTTAAGAATAGAATAAAGGGAATCTAAGCAAAGAATGTGGAGCAGGAACGCAAATCAAACATAAAATAAAACAATGAGGAAATCAAAGCAACAAAACATCTCTTCGATTTGAGATAACAATCGACAGAGTTGTCGCAATTTCGACCTTCGATACCTTCGCAATCGACAACAATGGATGTGGCAAGCTTAATTTCGGTTCTGGATTAGCGGATTACGGTTTTAGAGATGGAGATTGTGGTCGAATTTTTTTAGGGTTACTAGGGAAAGAGGGGAAAATGAGAAAAAGAAATGTCTTTCGCGAGTGGAGAGAGGGAAAATAATCAGATTAGTCTTTTTTCACTAAGTGTGCCGCGGTAAAGCTAATTTTAGGTTCCTGCTTAGGGAAACTCTACCATAGCGTTTAATTAACCCTATTATATAATAAGCAAATTTTAGACTCATCTACGATAGCATTTCAATAAAACGTGTTATAGTCATGTGCTATCAATGAGGACTTTTTTTGTAGTGTTGCTACAATAGAAGTGAAGACCAGCTAGCTGATATCTTCACCAAAGGAGCAAACACCAAAGTTTGTGAGTCCGTCCATTAGATCATGATCCTCTTTGCCATGAAGCATCTACTCTTTTTCCTTAGTGTGTTTTTGTCCCATTGGGTTTTTCACACTAAGGTTTTAATGAGGGATGTGTTCATGCCTTCCAAGCTTGACCATACCTTATGCTCAAGCTTGAGGGGGAGTATTGAGAAGAAAAAGAAACATGGAGTCTAGAAGAGCCAACCCATCCACAGAAACCCATCTGCAGAAACCCATTCACAAAAACTCATCTGCAGAAACCCATCCACTTGAATTGATCCACACGACTTTGGAAGCAAAAGAAACCATTTGAATTTTGAATTACAAGAGCTGTTGGAGAGTTTGTCACATCAGACTCAATTGTTTAGATTATTTTTCTGTAAAATCTCTTTATATGTACTTAGTTGTTGACACAAGAGAAGTTTAAGGGAATAATATTCTCCTTCTTTACTTTCTGGATTAAACTCTTCTCTCTCTATTGTTCTTGAGCTTGCTCTCCACATTTCTTACATGTATTCTAGCTAAAATATAGTTTCTTAACTGATCATAATTCACGAGAGCGCTCGTTCCAGATTCCATTTGTATTCAGTGACTCATTTTCTCTTTAAATAGCTGCGGAAATGACCATGTGTCATGAGCCTGTGTGTGTCTTTCTCTCTCTGTATTCTAACTACGATATAGTTTTTTGTAACACACAAAAAGAAGAGAAATTCTAACTAATTAAAGACCATCGTAAAAACTAGGGGTGGGAAAAAAACCGAACCGAACCGAGTCAAACCGAACTAACCGAACCGAAACCGATTCAATCCGAACCAAAGTCTATTTCAAACCATTCAGTTGAAGATTTTTCCAACCCGAATAGTTCGGTTCGGTTAAAACCGAACCGAACCGAGAAACCGATGTGTTTTTGTAATTATTTAAATTAAAAATATTAGTAATAACAATATACTAAAATTCTAATACTAAACCACGTATTTTCCATTTTTCATTCATTAATATATATTCTTGTAGCCTAATATGTAATCATCAAAATATTTGATTTAAAAAAATTGAAAACTTTGTATTTTTATATTCTTATCTATATACTATACTAAAAGGAGAATAAGATCACCATTTAGCCTGTCTACGTAGGCACGAAAAATCAGCCAATAGAAAGGCTCAAATATGCCATGTCAGCTCAGCATAAATCGAAATTATAAATTCTGGGCTAGCTTAAATCAAGATTAATAAATTATGGGTTTTTCATATGGGCTCATGATATATTTCGGAAAAGGCCCAGTTTTGAACTTCTAAATATCCGTTTCTTACACCTTTCATAGAACGGAGGGGTCGCTCGATCGATTTGGTTCACACAGTTCGTCTTCTCCGTTTATCTCTGCAAATCTCCATAACCACAACCCCTCTTGACCAATCAATTTATGTCCTAACCAATCAAAATAAGAAAAGCTCCCATATTATTGAGTTTATATTTGTCAAAAAACACAAAATAATTTTAGGTGAGAACACTACTTTAGGACCTTTGACGTTCTCGATTCTCTTGATCTCAGTTTCATTGACTGTTTCGCAAAGTTATCAAACATCTTCAATTAATCTCTTCAAATTCTTTCAACCATTTATGTGTCCCTTAATTCAGTTCTTCTGTTCTTTGAGCTCCTTCAAATTCTTTCAAGAATTTCCTTTTTCCTCAAACCAGCTCCTCTATTCTATGAACAACTACGTCTCAGAGATTTCAAAAAGAAGTTTCATATACGACAACAAAGACAAGCGACACCAACAGAGGAGAATTAGATTGGGAAGGAACACATAAGCAAAAAGAATAAGATACTGGAGAAGAACATGGTTATCGTCCTCACATATTATTAAGGTAAATATCATATCATGAACCATATTAGTAAATAAATCATATGGCAGTGGCGAAGGATCTCAGACGGCACGGTTTTGTCTGCAGCAGATGAGAACTGATGGAAGAAAGAGATGGTCGAAGGTGGTGATGATGGCAGCTTTCGTTTATCAATTGAAGAAGAAGGTATATATGCACACACACAATAATTTCGAGAGCCGAGATGTAGAGGATAAACATGGCGTGACTGAAGCAGCTTATGAACTTACTTGATTTATATGTGATGTGCTCAGGTGATACTTGGCGAGGAAGTTGCAGCGTCTAAGCTCACAATTTTTGGACATTTTTAAACATGTCTATCAGGTAGTACAAGCAGGAGCAGGACAAAGTCTAATTAACGAAACTATTATATGAAAGATTTTGCAGTCATATACCTTTTATAGGCACCAACAAGATTCATGGAGTCATTCTCATTCTCAAAAGGATTATAGAAAGTGTTCCTGAGGTCTACTCACTGTCAAAGGTGATGATTTGATATTGTAAACGTACGTATTTAAAGTGTTAAGAAAAACATATGTATTTATCATTTTGTAGCTCTTTTCTTCTTTCTCAATACTGGATGTTGTTTTTAGTATTATATCTCATGTCTACTTTGAATTTTGTGATGCAGGAAATTTACGTACTCCTTATGCAGGATGTAACTGCTTATAAGATTTCTACAGGCTCTCAACTCGGCTTCTACTATATTTGGATTTCTTTCTTTATTCACTAAGAAACAAGTTTGAATTCTTGGTCAGTAGATTTTTTTTTTGTTTTACCAAAGAAGCAAACAAGTATGGATGCTTACAAGATGCTCATTTGTGTTGTTGCAGTTACTTCTCCATCTTGAGTCTGATGATTCTGCTCAGGTAGCCCATATAAGAAGAAGAAGAAACAAACATATATGCGATAATAAGTTATTAGGGAAAATTTGGAATAGATAATGCTATTCAGAATTTAGCCAATAGATTTGGTTTGTAGACCTCTTTAAAATTTGTTGACCGGTCTTCGTTTTGCACGTAACTATTGGGATTGATTTTCAGTCCAAGACAATGTGCCTTGAGGATATGACTCTTTGTCTCCAACTATGGTATATCATCTTCCTTTTTTGTTCCTTGTACAAGTATTTTAGAGTAGTGAACTCATAGATGAGGGTCCTCCATTGTTTCTTTGATTCCAAATTGTTTGTATGTTCCAGAATTGAATCTTAGTTTCTGATTGCATTTCTCTCTTATGGAATCCCAGTCAATCTGTTACCCTTTCAGAACGTTTTGAGCAGCTTCAGGATCACTGCTGATTCTCCACATGTAGGTATTATCTTCTCTTCCCCTTGCTAAAGTTTTGAGATTCCAGTTGTTCACTCATGTCTAGCTGCTACCTAGTATTTACTTTCCGTTTAAATCTAAACCTAAAACCTAAAGCAAATTTTATTAAAAACAAAAATTCTTCTCCATAGCGTCACATGGAATGTGATTCATGGCAGACTTTTTAATAATGATATAAGAGACATTACTAATAATGTTGGTTTTGTTTTAGTTAACTTCATTTATTTTAATTTTTATATATTTTTTGTGACTTTTTTAAAGGTTTTTGTTTCAGTTTTATATGTAATTTAGTTCACATAGTTTATGTTTACATAAGTTATGTTTTAAAACATAATTTTTTGTATAACTAAGAAGAACCTAATTAAACTGATCCAAAAAAAAAACCGAACAAAACCGAATACATACTGAACCGAATATAAACCGAACCGAACACAAACCGAACCGAACACAAACCGAACCGAACCAAACCAAACTAACTATGGTTTATTTCAGTTGAAAAAATACTAGAACCGAACCAATCAAACCGAACCGAACCCGAACCAAACCGAACCGAGAAAATAACCGAAGTGCCCACCCCTAGTAAAAACATTTGATCCATGCCGGAGAACACACCACTGTTACGACCCGCCGTAAATGCCTATAAAAAAAAAGAGAAATGGGCCAAGAGAAAAGGATCCAATTTCGTCCATAGCAAACTACACTCTCTAGATACTCACATTCTATTGTTGTCAAAAATCTTGTGTATTCGTTACCAAGTCATCACTAAAACATCTATTTTGATCATAGTTTAGTCTTTCTATTTTTATTATACTATGTTGAATAATTTTCCCAAACGTAATTCCTATTTTTAAGTGAATTGTAAGATTGATCTATTGTTTCAAGTCTAGAATATGCTTCGGAAGAATTTTACTGACCATCTCATTAGCGGGAATCTGCTTCGGAAGAACTCTCCAATAATTTGACGACCACCGCTCGATTCATCACCAATAATAAGAGATGAGATGTTGTTTTGTTATTTGATTGATTAGGCAATTTTTTTCTTTCTTAATTTAAATTTCTAAAAAGTTAATCATCCCCCCAGCGCATGTGTATTTTGGGGGAAAAGGAAAAAAGGCAATTTAACACTCATAAATGTTAGTTACTTGTTACCTTTAAATTAAGTGTCTTGGGCTGAGTTTATAACTCAGAAAGTGTCATAAGCCCAACAACTCAGAAAAAATTCACTGCAAGAACTTTTGTGATGGACGTAGGGGTGGGCGTTCGAGTACACGTTCGAGTTCGGATTGGGTATTTTGAATTTTCGAGTATTTCGGTATAGAGGTGTAGAACCCGTTCGGGTATTTCTGTACTTTGGGTTCGGGTATTTTTAGTTCGGATTCGGTTATTTCGAATCGGGTTCGGATATTTAGATCTTGAAAAAAAATATATTAAATATTAAATTTTTCATTTCTCAAATTTCTTGTATTTAAAAATATAACTTTCACTTAACTAATTTTTTTATTTTTAATAGATTGAATGGTTAATTGATTTGGACATAACATTTTGAAACTAAAAAAACTTTAATTTGGTTATTGTTTTTAAATTTTGGATGTAACTTTTTTGTTAATTGCTGAAATAAAAAGTTTGACATGCATTTTAAGTGAGTAGCAAATCATTTTCTCCGTAATTATATGTATATCATATGAACTTAAAGTATGTGTAGTATCAATATAAATATTTTATATAAAATGGGAGATGTAAACCATAAATCCCTTATATATTAATTGAGGATCTTTTAAAAAGTGATAACCTGATTTTTTTAGAAATTAAAAAAAAATTCATCCTATGTGGCACTTGTGTATGCCTTCTAAATCCTATTTCAAAGAATTCTAGAGCACCTTATATAAACTATAGTCTAAAAATAATACTATCTAGCAGAATAATATTTCGTAGGCTATAGCTGGTCGCATATATCAAATCTTTATTTTTTTGAAGGCTTTCCATAAATAAAAGCTACGGAATTACCTAATATGATTAAAATATATATATAGCAATTAATAATTTTAAACAATAAAGACTTGATAACAATCTGTATACTTTTTATCATTTTTATTTATTTTTTTATTATTAAAATAAATTACAAAATTACATTAATCATATAATAAAAATCTAGATTATTTTGTATATGTTGTATTTTGAATTTTTTTAAACGAGTATAAATTAATAAAAGTGTTAAAAGTCTCACATAAACTTTTATGATCAAGGTTTAAATTTTTTTTCTATATTAAGATACAATGATTATAAGACCATATGGAGAAATAACATATCATTTAAATTTAATTATATATCATATACGATAGATAAGATTGATTGTTTTGATTTCTTTACCCTAAAATGATTGCGAATAAACAAGAGTGTTAGTTTGATTTATATGCACACACCAGTTTATTACATAATAGTAACTGATTGCTTAGTTATTTAATATATATACTTATTATTTTATTATTTCATAATATGCAGAAAAACATATTATCTTCTATATATGCAGAAGATCTCCGTGAAGAAAGGCATTATGAACGTCCATCTGATGGATTTCATGTTCATTCTTTGCAGCAACATCAAGAAACACTAGAACAGTTGTCATCTTGGCCACTGGTGAGAAAGTTTTCGTGTAATCCAAACCTTCTTTTTGATTATTCCCCAGAACCACCAGACGAGACTTATGACGTTCAATTGTTCCATCGGCATGGAACTTGATTGTATGAACCCACTTGGTGCCTAACGCCTTTTTGCCTGATGGTAACTCTTGGAGATCCCAAAGTATGTTGTCGTTCTAGCGCGTCAACTTCTGATTTCATTGAGTCGCGCCAAACTTTATGTTTCATTTCTTCTTTGAACGACTTTGGTTCAATGTTAGTCGCCAAAGCGATGAGATAGCTGCGGTGCTTAGTTGAAATCTGATCATAGGATAAGTAATCTGATAATGGAAATAACGAACCTGAGGATGGCTGAGGAGTGGATGACGGGAGAGAAGGAGAGAGAGGCGGGATTGTAACGAGCTGACCACAAAATCTCGATAACGAGAGGAAGGAGTCTTTGTTCTGTGACCACGACCTAGATGTTCTTGAGATGGTTCTAATTCTGTATGCTCTGTTTCTGTTTGCTCTGTTTCTGTATGCTCTGTTAGCTCTGTTTGCTCTGTTTCTGTTGCAACAAGAGGTACCGAACCAGTAGCTTCCTCGAGATATGACTGTTCCATAATATCTTCATTATCAGAAGAAGATATGACAATTGGAGATATAGCCGCAGGAGATTGCTGTGAATTTTCAGCGTATGGGAATTTATCTTCTTGGAACGTTACATCTCTCGAAATAAACACGACCTCTTGCTCCAAATCGAATAGCTTCCATCCTTTTGTGCCAGAAGGATATCCTAGCAGGATGCATTTACAGCTGCGAGATGCAAATTTATCTCCTTTAGTATTTTTATTGTGAGCATATGCCAAGCATCCTAGAACCCGGAGATGAGAAACCGTTGGTGGCTGACCATTGAGGATTTCAAACGGAGTCCTATTTTGAAGAAGTGGAGAAGGCGTACGATTGATTAGATGAGCTGCCGTCAATACACACTCTCCCCAAAATTCAATAGGCAGATTGGCTTGGAATCTTAGAGCTCTTGAGATGTTGAGAATATGGCGATGTTTTCTTTCAGCGCGGCAATTCTGTTGTGGTGTATAGACGCATGAAGTCTCATGGATGATGCAGTGGTCTTTAAAGTATTGTGCGAGACACATAAATTCCGATCCATTATCACTCCTCAGTACCTTGATCTTCTTAGAGTATTGTCTCTCGATCAGGGCCATGAATTCTTGAATTTTTCGAGCTACCATTGTTTATCTGGTAAGAGGTATAACCAAACTGCTCGGGAATGGTCATCAAGAATAGTCAGGAAATAACGGGAGCCACAGAATGTTGTAGTTCTATATGGTCCCCATAGATCACAGTGAATTAAATCAAAAATCTCTTTTGCATTATGAAAACTATCTGAAAAACTTTGACAAGTTTGTTTAGTTCAGAAACATATATCACAAGACTTGATAACATGTTCATCGTGTATCACTGATGAACTATCTAAAGAGGAGAATATTCCCGTAATGCGAGAAGACGGATGTCCAAAACGTTGATGCCACAGAATTGAATTCTCTCGAATGGTAGACTGAAGCGATGTCACAGACTCAATCCCTCGGAAACGGTACAATCCCTCTCCCTCTCTTTCACCCGCTCCAATCAGCATCCTCGAGGTACGGTCCTGTAATATCATAAGCTTATCAGTAACTTGACCAACTAAGAAATTATCAGTAACTAGTTGGCCGAAAGATATAAGGTTTATATGAAATCCCGCAACGTAATACACATTGCGAATGTGTAAAGTAGTTGTGAGCTTGATGTTTCCTTGCTTAGAGGCCATTGCCTCAGAGCCTGCGGGTAGTAAAACTGTGATGGGTGTGATATCTCGTGTGTTTTCCATTATTTCTAAACAACCCGTCATATGATGAGTTGCCCCGGTGATACCCGTGAGACCTAACCGATCGGCCTCTGTAACAACAACATTAGCTTGAACGTTTGATGAACCAGCTTTAGTTACAGTAGCCATGTTAGCTCGTGGTTGAACATTCTTTATTTGATCGCTAAGTTTGTTGCGATTTTGAGTTCTGTTGCGTGGACGGTCCTCCCACCATTCAGGATAACCGATAATGGTGAAGCACCCTGAGGCTTCATGACCTGTTCGTCCACATGCGGTACATTGGCGAGAAGGATCTATGTTTCCTGGTCGCGATGATGTGTTTGGTTTTGAAGGATTATTTGAAGATTGAGATGAAGGTAGAGCTTGAGTTGAGAAGCCCATGACCGGTGTGTCAGGAGTTACGGACGAGCGAACAATCTCGTTTTCTGAGACTGTCTGATAAACACTATCAAGATCTGGTGGTGGAGAGATTGCGCAAATTTGAGATCGTGTCACCCCGTGAGTTGCATCGTCAAGTCCTGATAGGAAGTCATGAACTCGCAAGGTTTTTGTCTCTTGTTCTCTTGCTGAATTTAGATCACATTCACACTTTCCACAGCTGCATCGTTTGGAGTTCATACAGTCGGCGATACCGTCCCATATTTTGGTTAATCTCCCGAAGTAATCATCGATCGAAGAACCGTTTTGTTTGCAGTTCGCCAGAGAAGTTCTTAGCTGCTGTAGACCTGCGCCACTTTTGAGAGAATAATGTTTCCTGATCATCTCCCACAAGTCTTTTGCGTTTTCCCTAGTTGAAATAGATGATCGAACTTTTGGTTCGATCGTTTGTTTTATCCATCCTGCAATAAGATGATTGTTTGCTATCCAATCTTCAAAGTAGAATGAATCGGCTACCGGTTTTAGTAGACTGCCGGCGAGGAATCCATATTTCTTTCGTGAGCTTATGGCCATACGAAAGTTGATTGCCCATTCATCATAGTTTAACCCATTGAGAAGTGGTTGAGATATAACAGCTCCAGAGTTATCATTAGATGATAGGTCGTACGGTGAGATGGTTTTATACTTCAACTCGCCGGTCGTAGTTATCGACATTGTTTATGCCGTGAATGAAATCTTCTTTTTCAAATCGAGAAATAAGAAGCCGAGAATAAGGTGGTGTTCTTGCGATTTTGCAAAGATCAACACAAAGAATAAGAATTTTGGATATTTTAGTTTTGTTCATGCTCTGATACCATGTTAGATTCGGGTTTTATTATGGGCTTCCAACTTAAAACCAATTGGCAATTAGTGGATTGACCCTAACCCTTTATATATTACTTAATGTCCTTTAGAATTTCCGATGTGGGATATATATCCCTAATACCTCTCCTCGAGATGATAGTTGTTATCGGCCAGAAATCTCGGAACTTTAGGATATTTATACTCGGTCGAGCGAGTTTAACACAACTTTTATACCCGGTTGGAAGGGTTAATCACGACCTTTTATACCCGGTCGGAAGGGGTAATTTTAATTTTTATTTTTAATTAGGAGTTTAGGGTATTTATGATATGGGCTTTGATACCATGTTAGATTACAATATGCAGAAAAACATAAAATAAATAATAAATATAAAATATGTATTCTGCAAAAGGTGCAGATCTTAACCTAAATATGTATCTATTTAATTATTTTAAATCATAAGCATTTTCTAAATCTCAGGTCAAAACAAACAAACGAAATGAGAATTAAATTCAAAATTAATATTTATATCGAAAAATAACCAAAACGAAAAAAAGAAAAATATTGAAGATAGATAGGATTGACACGTGAACGTAAACTTCTCATAACCATAATTAATTTTTAAATTACTAAATCTTGATATAAAACCGAGCTGACATAGTTTCATTGTAATCAAATAGACCCAAGATTTTTCGACCTAAATGTTAGGTTCTTATGCGGTAAGTGATATTTTTGACCCAAAATTTTATTAAAAATAGGATCAGCTCATCAGTAACAAATTATGTACTTAACAAAAAGTTTAAAAAAAATTGTTTAAAGACCAAAATATTAATTCAATCAAAAATATAAATTTATTTTTCCGTTTAATATTTTTTAAATAATTTTTATATAAATTTATCCTGCGCAAGACGAAGATTTTATCCTAGTATAAGGTTAATTATACATATGATTGGTTATCTTCGGATATCCAATCTGGTTCGGATATTACCCGTTCGGGTTCGGATATTACCCGTTCGGGTTCGGATATCCAATCCTTCCTAATTCAATATCCGTTCGAATATTTTGCTATTTCGGTTCGGATTACGGTTCGGGTTTTTCGGATCGGATTCGGGTGCGGCTTCGGATATCAGGTAAACTGCCCACCCCGCCACCCCTAGATGCATGCATTTACGTGAAACTGACATGAAGAATAATGCACAGCCGAACAAGTGAAACACGATCCAAGTTTCATTTTATTTCAAACGTAAGATAAATATATAGTTACTTAAAGAAAAGAAATACACATAGTTGCACCATGAACCGATATTATAGAACGTTCCTGCTTATTTTATAGTGATTTTAATATATATTTTTGCATGTTGTAAACTTATTAGTTGCATCTGAAATTGGGTGGTGACGTCACACCTGGGCAGACCTTGAGGAACTGACTAGCTGATGCAGTGATGATGCTTGCATTTACTACGCCAGGAACTCTGGTTCTAGCGAGTTCGCAGGAACATAAAGCCGCAACAGGACCACCAAGCTTAGTTAAGAGAGTGCAACATTGAGCCTTATCTTGTGGGTTGAGGATATTAGCCGGATCTTGTGGATTGATGACATTGGTAAATACGTTGAGGCAAACCTGGATATCGACCAAGTCAACAGGACACTGAGGTTGGTTTGCCGGGGTGGTAAAACCCAGGACGAGGTTGAAGGTGAGACAGAGAGCCATGATTGTTGTCATGTTCTTTGAAGCCATATTTATTGTCAAAATGGTAAATAAGTTTCTGATGATTGGAGTTGGAAAGATAGAAGCGTATTACTTATTTGTATTTGATATTTTTAGTGCTTAGAAGATTTGATTGTGGAAGAAAACGTTGCCATTGACTTGCAGTTGGATGAATAGATAAGACTTCAAAATTGCAATTCGATGGCACACTACCCGAAGTAATAAATATTGATATTATTTAATGATTTCTATTAAAAATGTTATAAATATTGAATCACATACTTTAATCCAATTGTCACCAAAACGGGTAATTTTATTAATTTATCATTGTTTTAGTCGAACCATAACAACTCCATTTTGAAACCGACTTCAATATGCTTACGTCACCATATAACCGATGCAAGTTCTCAATCTAAATGACGTGAAAATCCTTCTTTTTTCAGTGATATCTTTCTTTTTTGTTTGGACTTTCTGAAACTTCATTGAAAGATAAATAGGCCTAAAAACATAGTGTAGCAACACTTATCTTGCAAGTCTATATGCTATTACATTATCTTTCTTGAGATCTATTCAAAACTAACACTCCTATATCGCTAAGTATCATGTTAAGTTTCACGGGTTTACAACTAAAAATTAATTAACAAATAAGTAGTGAATTGGCTCATGCCTTTTATATATTAGTGTAGGTCTCTTTTTAAATACCAGAATTCATTAAAATAGTTGTGAACTACCAAAAGTCATTAGCTACAAATATAGCGAGATATAGCGACGGAACACATAAATCTATTTTTGTAGCTAAATTTGTTGCTAACTATAGAAATCTATAACCTATGTTACATAGAATCGGAAGCGGGTAGGCGAAAACGGAATCGTGTGAAAGCGCAAAAGCTAGATTTTATAAAAAGTTAAGAAGCGAGTACATGTTGGAAGCATATATCGATATAAACATATATATAAACATATATCTATATATATAAGAAAATTTTAAATAATATTTATGATTAAAAATTATATGATTTAAATTTAAAATAAAGAATTTATTATTTAAAAATGATTTCATATTAAACTGTGAAAATATACATAAATTGAGTTTAATAAAAATTATTATATTAATTATTTTTAATATTTCATAACTAAATGACTCAACATATTTGAATATACATTTCTCATAAAAACCTCAATACATAAAGATAATTTGTAGTATTAATTTTAATATTTTTATATTTCTATTCTCTAGATTTATGTAAAAAAAAATGATTTCATATTTTAATGGTTTATGAGTTATTACATTGTGTTTTTTTTAAACAGAAGTGTGATTCCAAAACGGGATCGTGAACTTCCAACATATATTTTAAATAGAATATTTTAGAAGCGGTTTGGAAGCGAGATTCCGTAAGTTTCACGAGATTTCGATTCCGGTTCCAAAACGGGAAGCAAACGTCCGATGAAGCTTCCGTGCAATCTAGTCTATAATTATATAGTTAGAGACAGATTTTATCGTTGGTCTTAACTAAATAGCTATGTATTAGCTAGAAATAAGTTGTTATATAAAAATTGTTGCTATAATTGTTTTCTAACTAACAACTAGGTAAAAATGTTTCTATAGCTAAATGGAAACAATGTCTCTATTCTCACCAGTCCTTCGCTTTAATAACATGTATAAATCATCGAGATAATAAAAATTATACAATTTCATAAAACATATATGTATGTAATATATACAATTTATGTTATAAATAGTTTTGTAAATTCACAGAACCTCTATAATTTTATACTCAATAAATTAATCTCTATAAATTAATAAATTCCGCCGGTCCGAACTTGGACCAATTCAAGATTAGACACAAATCGATAAAATAATAAAATAATATTTTTTTAAAAAATATTTTATGTAAAGACATGGTTTCATTAAAATTATAAATTAATAATTTATATGTATACATATTTTATATAAGTAAAATCTATAGTTATATTGTTTGTTTTAGAATTTTTAACGTTAAAACCCCTCAACTAAGTTTGTTTTGGGTAAAAACCCCCAAACTAAGTATTTAACAAAAACAAAAACCCAAACTAACTTTATTTAATGAATTAAAACCTAGCAGGTCATAATTACCATTACTACCGGTAAATCTTTAGTTTAGGGGTTTCTACATTAAGTAAACATAATTAAGGGGTTTTACCATTAAAAAATTTTAAAAATCTAAAAAATTCAAAATTTATAATATTATCTAAAAATTAGTAACTTAAATTTTCCAAATTAGCATTTTTTAAATTTTGTTTTGTAAATATATGAGTTTGATGTGTTTTTGACATCTACATTATATATGTATAAATTAAAAATATAAAAAAATCAGAAAATATAATAAAAATTATCTAGAGATTTACCTGTAATAAAATTACTAAAAGATTAAAAATGTAAAAAACAAGAAAATAAAGCAAAAATTATATGTTATCTAATAAAAATGTAATAATAAATCTTTAGATAATTTTTATTATATTTTCTGGATTTTTACATTTTTAATTTATACATATATAATGTTGACGCTAAAAACATATCAAACTCATATATTTACAAAAAGAAAAAATTAAAAATGCTAATTTTGAAAATTTAATTTACTAATGTTTAGATAATATTATAAAATTTTGATTTTATTATTTTTAATGGTAAAACCTCTCAATTATGTTTTCTTAATGTAGAAACCCCTAAACTAAAAAAGTAACGGTAGTAATGGTAATTATGACTTGATAGGGTTTAGTTTGAGGGTTTTTACCCAAAAAAAAATTTAGTTGAGGGGTTTTAACGTCAAAAAATCCTTTGTTTTATATTCACAGTGGAATTATCTTCATGTTTTCTTAATACTTAATATATTTTTGATGAGATTTAGTAATATTATATCTAAAATCAAATTTAACTTCTATGCAATATATATTATATACACCAAATAATATAATAAAATTTATATAAATGTCAAATTTCAAAAATAATAATTAATGTCTATACACGAAAATCATATATTTTTTTTTATCTTATAATAAATATATCTTAAAGTAATAAATTTAAATAAAGAAACTTTTGTAAATTAATATTTCTATAAATTAAAATTATTTTAAAATCCCAACATTATTAGTTTATAGAGGTTCTACTGTATATTAAAAATATCAATTTCATGAAGTTGAAATAGCCAGAAATGACTCAAAACTTGATTTTGAATACAAAAGTGTACCCCAAATTCAATCAAATGCAAAAATAACCCAAAAGATTAGTGAAATTACAACAACGTCCTTATGACTAAACAAAAAATTTGTATTGAGTTTTACTATTTTAACCCTCCGAGTGAGAAGACTTACAAAGAAGTCTAGACTTCTTTGTAAGTCTTCTCGTTCAGTAGATCTCAAAAATGATTTAAATTTTTTATAAAAAATATTTTGATGGGAAAAAAATTGAAACCATGTAATAATAAACATTTCTAAGTGATGTAAATTTAGTTTTACTAAAATTGAATTGTTTGCAACATAGATGAGTGAAAAAAGATTAACTCATGATACTTAGAAAGTGTTTAAATCAAATTATTAGATAGTCACTAAACACATACATGTCAAAAAGTTAAAAAAAAAAATAAGATAAGATTTCAAAATCTAACCCTAAATATACCAACAATGTTATAATATATGTTACCAAACCCTAAACAATCGACTATCATGAGTTAATCTTCTCAAGAAGTCTTCGCATTAATATTAAATGTTTCACTATTATTTTTCAATTGCAAAAGTAACATACACAGACTTCTTTCGACAGCGAAAAGACTTCGGGAAAGCATTCAGAAGACTTCTATAGAAGTTTTTCCCGAGAAGACTTCCCGAGAAGTCTTTTTATAAAAAGTTGAATTTCTGACAAACTTTGGTCAATTGCAAAACTAACCTATTTATCCGATTTTCGTGTTTTGCTTCTTAATAAAGGAAAGCTAGGGAAGTCTTCTTGACGTAGATCACATTTAGCGAAGTGTTCTGAAAGTCTTCCCGAAGTCTGCTGAAAGTCTTTGCGAACAGAGCTGAGAAAAAAAAAAGTGATTTCATACTTTGAGCCTGTGAGATTACTTGTTTTGCTTCTCCAAGCACCCAAAACTTCACTACAAAAGCTACCAAGTCGTTAATGACCACGAATCATGAGCTTCAATGTCTCTATGAACCTTACACAGCTTGGAATCAAAATTTTAATTTTTTGGATGAATTTGAAGAGAGAGTGAAAGAGATGTGATTTGTGTGCTTAATTAATGAGATATGAAGAGTAAATCAAAACTTTGGTGCGTTAAGAGCTTCAAATTGGTTATTCATGGTGGTTAAAGTTGATGGCAATGACAATATTGTAAATACTTGGTGAAGATGAAGATGATAAGGTAAAATAATTATTTTCAAAAAAAAGAAAAAAAAATTGTAATGGCATTTTCGTGGATAACTCAAACTTCTAGGGTGAATAGAGAAAAAAAAAGTTTTTAAAAAACATAGGTTATTTTTGTGTATGACTTGAAATTTTAAGCCATATTTAAAAAAAAAACACTTTAATGAAACTAATGCCTCAGCACATTTGATGATAGTATATGCCCAATCCCTTCTTCAATTTAACCTAAGTAAGTTGCTAAACTCTAAATCCCAAATCCCAAACCCCAACCCCAAACCCCAAACCTTAAACCCTATAATATCTCATATATTTAAAAAGGTAAAACAAATTAATTGTGTATTATATAATGAAGTTTGAAATTTAAAAAATTTATAGCATTGCTCCATATTGAATTTTCCTAACAAGATATATAATTTTGATATACAAATTAAAATAAAATGATACATATATAATTTATTAGGATGTAGCCATATATAGAATTTTGGTGGAATTTATTACAGTGAAGCTCCATTCTACTATGCAAAACCTAATTTATTACATAGTGATCTTCTAACGATATCTAGAGGAAAGAAAACATTGAAATTAACGAAAAATCATTTGTCGATTTCCCTAAATCACTAGTGGTTGGCAGTGGACAATTTTTTTCATACTTATTTTTGGGTTCAACCCCCTGTTCACCAACCAATAGGATTGTGTTATTTCATATTCAATATCTTTTAAAAAAAGAAACAAAATATTTTCAAATTATATTATGTTTTTAAAATTAAAAGGTAAAAAGAAATAATAAAAAATGGTACTAATTACAAAAAAAAATATTTTTAACGTCGTCAGCAAAACATTAAACGCTAAATCCTAATCCCTAAACCCTAGATCCTAAACCGTAGATCCTAAATCCTAAACCCTTGGATAAACCCTTGGGTAAACCCTGAACTCTAGGATAAATCCTAAACTCAAAATCAAAATCACTAAACACTAAAACACTTAAGGGTTTAAGGTTTTAGTGTTTAGTGTTTTTTATTTAAAGTTTATGATTTATCCAAGGGTTTAGAGTTTTTTTTTTTTTTTGATGAAATATGAAATTTATTGATCAAAAGTGAAAAGAATAGACATTTACAAATGAGAACCTAATAGTTGAATGCTATACACTGAGAACAAAAAATAAGGATCTATGTGTGAGTAAACGCTTCAAACCAGCGCTGCATTATTCCTGCCAACTTATGATCCCCCTTATACTGCAAAGAACTGATTCTATTGCGCAAGGCCTTGTCAATGAGCCGGATAGTCTGATCCATACTGCAAAAACCTTTCTGGTGCCGCCTCTCATTTCTCTCCTTCCACAAGTAGTAGATGCAAGTCTGGAACAGCATTTTAATAAGAATCTTGTCCATACCTTGAAGCGTGTTGCAGGTGACATACTGCAGAGTGAGAGCCCAATCTGGATCTGTACTACCATTGCAAAGACAACATGCGAGCTTGTTCCACACAGTGTAAGTGTAAGGACAAGCAAAAAAGAGATGCTCTCTAGTCTCGTCTCTCTCCCCGCAGAATAGACAGCTCTGCTGAATGGCCCAAGCCCTCATACGATCACTTGTCGATAGCCTGTTTTTTACTGCAAGCCAAACGATGAAAGAATATCGAGGTACTCCTTGAGTAAACCATGCACTCTTACTCCAACTTACTTTAGCTTTATTCTCCCGGATTTGGTCCCAAGTATTAGGTGAGGAGAAGTACGGCTTGTAATTATCCTCCGAATGCTTCCACAACGCTACATCACTCCCATACTCATCCTGAGGAACACATTCTTGTTGGATACGACCATAGAGCTCATGATAATGTCTACTTCGCTGCCCCCGTATGCGCCAGTGTCCTTGAGCTACTGCATCACTTACTCTGGCGCTACGCCTCACCCCAAGATAATAAGTACCCACTGCACCCGTAACATCCAATAGTTTCCCTACTTGCAACCAGTCGTCAAACTAGAAAAAGCTGTGTGGCCATCATTAACTTCGAATCTGATAAACTGAGCTGCTATGGGTCTCAACTTTAACAGCTTCCTCCAAATCCACGATCCCTTCCCATCCTCCCTTAAATCCCAAAAGGAGTTTTGTCTCAAAAGATAATGCTGAATCCAAGATACCCAAAGTGATGATGAGTTTGAAAAAATCCTCCAGATTAAACTGAGTGCAAAGACCTTTGACGAGTCACGCAACTTCCGGACCCCCAGCCCCCCCTCGTCTCTAGGACAACATAGGTCCTCCCACGCCACCTTAGCCTTATGTGTTTGATTTGGAGAGCCAAAGGGTTTAGAGTTTACGATTTAGGGTTTAGGTATTAAGATTTAGGGTTTAGTGTTTTGCTGACGCCGTTTAAAAATATATTTTTTAATTCTTTTTTTTCTAAAACTACCATCTTTTACCTTTTTTATTTTAAAAACATAATATAATTTGGCAATATTTTGTTTCCTTTTTTAAAAGATATCGAATTTGAAATAATGAAATCATATTGGTTGGTGAACTTAGAGGTTCACCCTAAGAATAATTCTTTTTTTCACGAGAAATTCTTGGGTTCACCCTATAGGTTCACCAACCTATGAGAATTGGTTATTTTATATACAGATTTTTTCAAAAAAGGAAACAAAATATTTAGAATTTATTTTTTTAAATAAAAGAATAGTAAGTAAATAAAAAAGTGTAATAGCATTAAAAAATGATTTTTTTTAATATTGTTAAAATCGTTCATATTAAACACTAAATTCTAAACCCTAAACATGAAACCCTAAACCCTTAGGTAAACACTAAACCCTAAACCCTTGGGTAAATCCTAAACCCTTGGAATATCCCTTTACCCAAGGGTTTAGGGTTTACCCAAGGGTTCAGGGTTTAGAGTTTAGGGTTTAGGGTTTAGTATGAACGGCTTTAACAACATTAAAGAATTCTTTTTTTACAGCTGCTACTATTTTTTTATTTATTTTTTTATATTTTACCTAAGGGTTTAGGGTTTATCTAAGAGTTTAGGGTTTAAGGTTTAATGTTTAGGGTATAGGGTTTAGTATGAACGAATTTAACAATGTTAAAAAAATTATTTTTCATTGTTATTCCATTTATTTATTTATTTTTTATCTTTTTATTTAAAAACAAAATTCTAAAAATTCTGTTTCCTTTTTTGAAAAAATCTGTATATAAAATAACCAATTTATGGATCATCTATAAATATGGATCATCTATTCTGGAGAGTCGCTCCACCGATGGAGGATCATCAATTTGCTTGGATACTTTGGTACATTTGGAAAGGAAGAAATAATAAAGTTTTTAGTAATCTGGATATAGATTCTAGGGATACTCTTAATTTGGCTGAGATAGAATCAATCATATGGGCTGAGGCACAGTTGATGAAAGATCAGAAGATGGGAACAGAGACTCAGGATACGCTTCCTCAGTCAATCATAGGCAGATGGTGTTTAACAGATGGATCATGGAAAGAGGAGGATATGTTCTCTGGACAGAGCTGGTTCAGTACCTTACCTGGATTTGAGGGCCTAATGGGAGCTAGGAACGTAAGAGCGTCTCTCTCTCCTTTACATGCAGAGTTCGAAGCGTTACTATGGGCAATGGAATGTATGGGGAACTTAAGACAATTCCAAGTTACGTTTGCAACGGATTGTTCTCAATTGGTGAAGATGGTTTCGGAACCAGAAGAATGATCGGCTTTTGCAAGTTATTTGGATAGATATCAGGAATCTGAAAAAGAGTTTTACACGTTCAGAAATTATACACGTACCAAGGACGCAAAATACAAAGGCGGATAAACTAGCACGCAGTGCCAGAACACAGCCGTCTTTCTTTCCTTTTACGGTTATACTAAACCCAATTTAAGCCAATTTAAAAAAAAAAAAAAAAAAAAAAAAAAACCAATTTTTAGTAGTTGATGAACCTTTAGGTTCACCTAGTGGGTGAACCCAAGAATTTCTCCTTTTTCGCGCTAAATTTTAGTGACGCCGTGTAAATCTATCACCAAAATCTATTACAATAAATAACCACCATAAATCATTTCCTAAATCTTTTTTTTTTTTTGATAAAGGGCTTTATATCCTAAATCTTTCCGCTAAATTATTTCATCCTAAACCTTCCTTTAGCTGTTCTTCTCCGCCAAAACTCTCTTCTCCTATAATTCTATAAACACCTACCTAATTTCAGTTTACATTTGCCACAAATTACCACCACTTCTTGTTGGAACTATTTTTTGAGTACTATGAAAATTGTATTTATATGTCAAAATAGAGTTAGTTTGAATGAGAAATAGAAGTGTAAATGAATGTCTTACAAGACTTGTAAAGCTTGTAAATGGTTAAATTAAAATTTTAGCAAATGTTTCACTTTGTATATTTAGGTTTAAATTTGATGATTGATTTGTTAATTGGACTTATCTTAATTAACTTATGATCTAAATCTTATTTTAATTATATTTTTATGTTTTCTTAAACATAAAATATAAACCCAATAAAATCATATTGATGGGTTTAATTTGGTCAGACCACATTATGACTAGAAAAAGAAAACGTCTACATGTCATGAGTCATGGAAATTAATTCACATTAATTCCATTAAGGATTGATATGTTGGTGCTCCATAACTATTACCGAGTTCCATTTTCTTTTTAAGGGGAAAAAAATATTGGTGTAGTCTCGTTCTTTTCGACTAAGAAAAACGAAACAACAACAAAAACAACTCTCCTACTTTGAATAGATGTTAGTATTTTTATCGTGTGTACGAAACTACAACACAAAGTTTCAATAGATTCCGTTCTTCAGTAATGGGAGACAAAAACATATACAATGATATCTTCGGAATCTGAACGCTATAAACCTATCACACTACGAGGTGTTTAAAATTTTAAAGAAAAATATTTATCATCGCGACTATGCAATTCTTCTTTATCAATTTATTTCAGTATTGTAATTTTAACTTATGTTCTTATTATTATTACAAACTAGTGGTAAATCCGCAGATGAGTAAATGAATTTAAAATATATAAATATTTTGAATTTAAATGAGTATTTACAATCGGAACATTGAGTTTTACGATTTTTTTTTTAGAAATCATAAGTATATTCCACATTAAAAAAAATAATGAAAACATAATTATTTTTAATATTTTTTCTATTTTATTTATGATAGTAAGCAGATGATTATTAATAAAACTGCAAGATAGGATAAAAATGCAAAATATTGATTATTTTCGATTTTGTGTGTCACTGATTTTACTTATATTTCCTATTTAAAAAATAAAGATGAATTTATGATAGTATACTTTTCAGATTTTTAGTTTTCTAACACAGTAAATACTGGATGAACAAATAGTAACTAATTTGGAACAATTGATACAAAAGTTAAAAAGAAATTGTTTTTATGATCTAATATTTTGAAGTTGTTCACTAATTAAAATAAATTATTGTAAAACGTAATAGCTAAATTAATCAATTTGAAATTGTTTTTTAGTTACACTGAATTGATATAATACTAACTTATAACTTATTTACTTTACTTATTCTAATAGCTGAGTTTTAAGTATTTTTACATATGTAAAGATGATTTTACTTTAGTTTATTTTTTCAAGAAAACATAAATCTAAAGAGTCATCAACGTCATAGTTATTATTCTCTTTTTAGATTCTAAATTTTTTGGGAGTGTCAGGGTTAGAAAAAATGTAATGCATGTATGAATTATAAAGTTCATGGCATACCTGAGTACATTTGTACGTATTTCTTTTGGATAACGAAATAAGTACATATGCAATAGCAAATAACATGTTCAAGTATTAGAATTTATACAAAGCTTATCATTTATTCTATAGTTTCAGCAACCTAAGATTATTTGATATTAGATTAAGTGATAGTGTCAATTGATATATTTGACAGACCAATTACTGGCATAAACCAATAAATTGACTTTAATTGATAGTATGAAACTTGCAAAAAAAAAAACTTTTTTTTTGTCATCGACTTATACAGACTTATACTGACTCTGTGAACCAAATCGGGAGATCTTGATCCATGTGAACGACGAAAGACGATTGCTTCCTGACAGTGTGTGCTAGGCCATCCGCCTTTGTATCGCAAAAAAAAGAAAAAAAAAAAAAACTTCAAAACGAAAAAATTGCACTCCAACACTAATTCCTCCCCCCTCACATGTCATGTGGCTCGACTCTTCCTTCTTACTTCACTACTTTCCTTACTGGCCATCAAACAATCTCACTCTCTGATTCTTCGATAATCTTCATCAAGTTTTCCACTACGTTATCATTCTTTTTTAAACAAAGATCAGCAAGTCTACCCAAACTCCATGCTCTTGCAGCTGCATAGTTATTGTGGAGCCATCAATTTTCAGGTTCAGCGTCAGGTGTGTGTTCTCTCATTGGTTCGGGCATCGCCGCGTTGGGTTATGATCTGGGTGTTGAGATCCCTCTTTAACAGAAGATGGCATATCTGCTCTTATTTAGGATCCAGATGTATAGCCATGTGTTTCAAATTTGTATAAAGTGCACGTAGATAAGTAAGAAGAAGTAGAAATAATAAACAATTCATCCTTTTTCTGAACGTTTCATCATCTAAAATATGTACACCATAACAAACCTAACTGAATAGATACCACTAAAACTACTGGCACAATTAACCGAAGAAGCTAAAGAAGTATTAGATACTTACCGCAGTTGTGTGAGTGATACACTAAAATTGATCTTTGTCTACTGTCAAGTTAACAGTGTAGTTGTAATATCTTTAGATTCAATTCCAGAGGACCAGTTCACACTTTATCTTTATGGGATCATAATTAAACTAAAACAGAAGTGGAGTTTTAAAGAAGTAAACTAACGTAAAGAACAAGTAACAGAGTAAGGTTGTTTTTGAATTGATTAAAGGCGCTAGTCTAGGGTTTCTTCTTCAGGTAAGGAAATCGCAAACCAAGCAATTATTCAAGTCCATTTTATACAAGTCTAAACTCGGATCACTCAGATTGAAACAACCCAGTGTCATGGTGTTGATTCCTTTGCAGTCGGCCTTGATGCCTAAACTCTCGTTTGGATCAAGACGTGACATCAAGCTTTAGAGATCAAGTCCGATATGTTCACAATGCGCCCTAATATCTACTCTCACTGACTAGGGATGCATGGCTCATTCAAATCGTATCAAGTTATCAACCAACGGTTAGCTAAATTGATTAACCCTAATTCATGCACTAAGTGATCAGTTCAATGCAAGCAATATGAACATATATGAATGTTGACAATCTTAAGATGACTTATTTATGCTTCAGCTCACGAATCCAAAACCCTAGAACCCTAAACTAACTCGGTGACTACTCAATCATAACACAAGAACAGAGAAGCATGATTTCTGAATAATACTGCAT
>NC_027751.1:20153504-20161903 GCF_000695525.1 Brassica oleracea var. oleracea | reverse complement strand
TTCTCTAGGAGATAGATGAGGCCTTCTCCCTTACAAGTAGCAATCGCGAAATCACAAAGCTCTCTAAGGTCTTTCTTGCGTAAAAACTAAGGTAGAAAACAAAGTAAATAAAAGAGGAATATATATAGGAGCCACATGCGGCTGGAGGGAAAACTAGGGAAAATCCCGAAATAGAATCTTCTATTTCCTGAAGTATCGGGGAACATGCCATCGGGGTGCTCCACTCATGCGAGAACTGTAGCATCCCCGATCCTAGATAGGATCGTCTGGATGGACCATGGTGTGAGGAGACGCACTAGCCAGGTCATACGACCTAAAGACAAGCGTGTCATGGTCCAAAACGTGGTTAAGGGAATCAGATAGCTGGAACTTAACCAAAATAAGGCAGAGGCAAGCTCAAAGGAGCTGGACAAGCGAGCTGGTAGCTGGACGAGGTCCGGGTGAAGCTCGATGAAGTGAATGATCAGAATGGATCATGGGAAAACTAAGTCTAGGTCTGGGAATAGACCAAGGGACTTAGAAGGATTGAAAAAGATAAAAGAAGCAAGCTGGACGCAGTGTATAACAGCTGGGCGATACGGTAAGCAAGCTCGACCAGCTAGGTGAAATGCAGTGCAGCTCGGTGTAGCTCACTGAAGTGTAGGTCAGCTCCCTGAGCTGGATGGTCTAGCTCACTCAGCTGGGTCAGATGGGGATCAGCTCAACTCAGCTAGACTGAGTGTTCAGGTCTCGGGCAGTTGGGCCGGGTCTAGACAGTGGCCGGGCCATGTGGGCGACCCGTGTGTGCTGATGGGCTGGTGGGCTCTTGGGATTGAGCCAGGAGCAAGGGTAATCCGTGTGGGCTTGTTTTGAACATGTCCATGAGTGGTTTGACAGTTCCAGGACATCTGGTAACTGCCATAGGCGAATGGGTGCAATCGGTACCATTGATTAAATCAATGGACAGAAATGAAACCTAAGGGATGCAATGGTTAGAAAAGTAACCACCCCTTCTCCTATATAAGGAAGACAAGTCCGTACCTTTGCAGGCACGCCAGGGCTTCCTCCTACACCCTGAAACACAAAGAAAAAACGGAGAAAAGACAGAGAGTTGGTCGGATTCAACATCCAAGACCAAGAGTGGTTTGAAGGCCATAAAGGGGCAGTTTTGGGAGAGATAAAAGGGGAACTTATGAACGCCCCTTTGATGGGTTTTGATTCATGTTGACATCACCCAAAGCATCATCCAGGGCCTTAGAACACTCGCAATTAGTCAGGGAAGAAGTGGGATGGCCGGATTCCACTTTCTAAGGCCAAGATAGCCTTAAGGGGAGATGTGCGTGGGAAGGCAGTTTCATGGGAGATGGGAACGACCATGTGATGGTGTTTGATCATGGATGATCATGTCCTAGGCTTCCTCTATGTCTTGGGAACACACGCAAATATCCAGGAGAGAAGTCAGTAGGCCGGACTCCACTCTCAATGGCATGGACAGCCTTGAAGGCGGATGCAGTGTAGAAATCGGTTTCATGGGAGTTCAAGGGAAGAGATGAGCGACCCTTGCATGGATCTTATCATTACTGTAAGTATATGATAAGGGATTTATAATACATGATGGAGGCGTGCTTTGTAGGAGTCCATGATAAGGAAGGCACATGATCTAGTCAGATCATGTATAAGGTAACCGGTTTATGATTACTTTTCGGTTTATGTTTATGTCTCTTGTAAAATCGGTCCTGGCCAAGCATGGCATGCCCTTGAAGACTACATATATTGTGAAGTGATCTAAGGATCCAGTAGTTGAGGAAGGGGCCGGATCATAGTTGGTACAACTCGTCCATATGGTGTGATGGACGAATGCAATGCATCAGCCATACTATATGGGGCGGGACATGGGAACTTGGTTTGTGTTGATCACGGCCTGATCCATCAGAGTGTGATCTATGGATGGGTATGATTGGCCATGATCATATACCAGGGGTGAAGAGTCGTGACCTTTCAGTAAGGTTGTTATCCATGACAGTTAACCGAGTAAACGGAAACTGTTGTGGGATAGCGGTAGTGGCCGCATGATGAGAAGGCCGTGTGTTATCTGGTCTTGGGCAAGGATGGACGACCTGATCCATAGGTGATGGATCAAGGTGTCTGGTCTGATTGATCAAAGGATGCACCGGTTGTAAGAGCAAGATTGATCGGGTTCAATGGGACATGGTTCCATGGCCGGTTAGGTAAGTGTGAAGACTCATCAGTTCTGAGTCATGTGTGGTGGTTGGTTGATTGACTGAGGATTTGATGGGCCTTATTAGTACATAAGAGGACTTGGCTCCATGGGAGCATACGCTTAAGACATGGAGGCACTGAACTAAGGCCATTGGCCGGTTCAGGAATGAAGTCCATGGCTTAGCTGGGCTGTTCATGATCAGGATCCATATGATCCGGGTCGATTCATTGGATTCCGATTATGGGAATCTCTTAGTTGGAATTTATCATGAGTTTTCATGAATTTTAATTAATTTTTGGAGCACTTTTGGAAGTGACCAGAAATATAGCTGAAGACTTCCCAAAGGTCCTTGGTCTGTGGGGATGGTTGGCTGAGTGACTGAGTTCCAAAGGGAAGAGTTTATGCAGGTATAAGAGAGCTGTACGAGTAGACGGGGAGCTGGTCGAAGCTACCTCGCAGCTCTATCAGATGGAAGAGAGTGATGGAACCTAAAGTGAAGTGGTTAAGCTCAGCTAGCTGGATGAGCTAGCTAAACAGCTAAGTCAGCTGGGACAATGAGCTAACAAGCTCCGTGGATGTGGCAAATGTATGATCTAGCAATGTTGCATAGATCTAGATAGAATGGTTAGGGGAATGGAACCTCGGATTTGTATGACTTGGAAAGGGTTCAGGATCGACCTTGGAGCTAGCTGGTAGTTGAGTATACTAACCATTAGCTGAGGTGATTCGACCAGACAAGTATTATATTGGTCTTAGACCAATGGTTAAGTAGATATTACTCCGTTGTGCATAAGTTGAAATGATCTAAGCTAGGGAATGACTAAGGTAGTCTTAAGCTAAGATCTAAGTTAGCCATCGCCTATGGGAGAAAATATAGATAAAGGGCAAAATTTTGAGAGGTTCGGTCAGTGTATGGACCGAGCGACGTGAGGCTTTGTCCGCGGCCTAGACGGCCGGGATCGGGTCTTACAAGAACAGTCTGGCTGACTGTTCCGGTTGTGAAAACCTTCAAGTCAGGCTCTTTTCTTCCTTCTTTTGCTCCACCACAATCATTCTTCTCACCTATTAGACTCTCCGACCTGTAATGACTCAAAGGGACTAGAAATACTCGATAATAGCTTGAAAACTATTAGTAAGACATACATATAATGTGCAAAAAACACAATATATCAATTCCCCCAAACTTAGATCCTTGTTTGTCCTCAAACAAAATCAAGTACCAAGAACCAAGAGAAAGGTTTGAAAGAGTGCTAACTCGGTTATTCTCAGCAACCATACAATAACCACGAAACTCTGAACCATACAAGCAGTTTAGCTAAAACAACACATCCTTACCAAGAACCCCACTGACTGCTGTTCAAAACGGCTACATAATCTGTATCTCAGACCTGTAAAAGTTAAACTTTCTAGACAAAACTCCTTACATTCAATTAAGAGTGGCGTGAACTTCTTATCACATGCATTAGACAGGGTAACGGTCTAGGTATGAAACAGGTCGTTTTGTGTTTAAGTGGAGCTAATCAGTGTTTAGGGGTTACCAATTTTCGTAGAGGATGCAGGATATCGCGCAAAATTGCAAGAGATGATAGATCCATTGATGTCCACAGCTTCTACTCGTTTTTGTCTGTTCTTCGTTTCAGTTCAGTTTATCCGACCAAACACATGTTCTTCTTTTGGAACAGTCGCTGCATGATCCTCATCTCTTCATTCTTTGCACGCTCTCTTCTATTTTACTAGTGGCTTCCGTCTTTCTTAGGAATCTTCTCCTCCTTCATCACCTTATTCTGAAGTACATAAAGGAAATTATAATTTTTTATTTTTATTTAAAAAAAAAAAAATTCTTGGGATTTCTCGGTACTGGTGACGAAGCAGGAGGTAACATTGGTACTTCCGACATTCCACTGGAGTTCTTGACTTCATATTTATTCGTGTTTCTCTTTACTTTTGTTAGATCAATGGCGGCGGAGCAGTTGCTCCATGGTTTCTGCCTGTTCTTCAGCAGAACATTCTGTTGCATCAACGAGTAAGAGGCTGTGTCGATCCTTTCCTCTCTGACCCTTTTGCACATATCTGCACATAAGATACTGAATAACAAATGCATGAGGGTAGAATAAAGGCTTTAGTGTTTCAAGGTGGGTACTAGCTAAGGATGAGCTAGCCACTCAGGATCAACAAGATGGATAAAAGGAATAAGAAGTCGTGAGTGTTAGTCACGTTAAACTCTAGTCTAACGCCCATAACAAGAAGAATTACAGTCAAGATTAAGTTCAAGTTAGATGGAATTAAGTCTTTCCAGAGTAACCTCGACAAGCTGAGAGCTTTTGGAGAACAAGATGATGTAATGTCAGGGTGTTCTGGATCCACATGTGCTTATATTGCTTCTGCTAAGGTCACTGAATAAGATGAATTAAAGCACGAGGGTGGTTAATGCACATCATAGAATAGGGTCCTGATTCTCACAAAGTTTGGACTGACTCGATCCTAACAAACTGACGCGATAAAGACATCAAAATGACTCAAAGTGGACTGACTCTAAACATAAAACCAAGGGTAAACGATTAGTAGTAGATAAGTGCCTCCTCCAGACTTACTTCTCACCATCCCTGGTGAGAAAATAAATCAAGGAAAGGCCCAAATAATAAACAAGTGAATGAAACAGAAATAGTTCAAACGGATATAACAATGGAGATAGAACTAGGAGACTGCCTAGTCAGTATCATCGCTCTCGGACTAGCCACCAGAACGCGTATTCCTTCTCCGCAGAGTGGCCCACGGAGTCTGTTCTTCTCCCCTTGCAGTTCCTGCCGGCTCCTTCCCTGGTCGATGACTGCGCGGTGCTGGTTGCTCTTGACGAGGTGCAGCTGTGCTCGGAGCTTCCAAGCAACCTCCAGTGATCGCCTTCAGGATCCTCTTCATGAGGCTGTTATTCTTGCGCTGAGAATCTACCAACCAGCGACGGTAGGTGGCGTCATCTGCGTTATCATCAAGGGGGCCTAGGTCATACGCAGTGTCTCCTCCAACAGGGCCGACAAACTCAGCATCATCCATAGTGTCATCCTGGAAGGATGCTTTTGGGTCGGCGCATAGATACTGAGGATCGGGGATGAAACAGATGTTGACCACATCCCCAAGCGAGATGATGTCTGGTTGAGGCAGCTTGCAGTAGGGTTATTCCGGTCTTTACCAAGGAAGCTGTAGGTGGTCTCGTCGCGGAGAATCTGACCGTTGATCAGGTAACTCCGGGGTGTCGTTACACTGATAGGGGCTGAGATCAAGCTCCAAGTGGCGGAAAAGAGGAGTAAGCAAACTCCCAGAATGGTCCTTTTTCAGAGAACCCTTTGTGACCCTTGCCTTCTTGTCCACAAACATCTGAACAAACACACAACCTGGACTAGTCGTCATCGGAGAGATCGGAATCCCAATGTTTGCAGAATTGATCTCGTCCTCAACTCCTGCAAATAACATCTGATGCTCCCCTCGTTGCACCTTTGACGTCTGGTCGTTTGAGAAGAGCAAGTTGCTCAGGACCTTTGCAAGAATCTGCATAACAGGGTTACAGATGCGAGACTGACTGGCTGATCGGGATTTGAAATCCCCTGAAGCGATGAACTTCAAGAATGCTTGCTCCGGAGGAAACTTCCTTGGGAAGGATGTTTTAGGGTACTCCTTAGATATCTCATAGATCTCGGTCAGCTTTTCCAAACTTATGGAATGCTTAACGCCGCTCGCAAATAATGTGAAGTAGGCTTCCTCAAAGATTTGGAAGTCGGGCTTCTCGAAGGTTAGCTCCGCGGTGGCTAGGACTGGCCTCACCAAATCTGGGTACAGCGGGTGAGTGATGTGGAAAAGATCAGCTATTCCCAGCACATGGAGAACATCATGCAAATCCTCATGGATGCCCAAATCATTCAAAGCCCCGGCGTCAACGAATAGTGTTGGGAGGATGTTGATGTTGAGTAAGGCGTTGCAGCGACGCGAGGCTCTCTTATCCCATCTTTCCTCAGACGAGTCAGGGATGTTTGGGTCAGTGAGGGGTATCTCGGTTCCCTCTTCTCGTGGCCACGGGTGAGTCGGGGAGATGGTTATGTCCTCTGATGTTCCTCGAGCGTGTGGTGGTTTGATCTTGGAAGCCATCTTGGTTCGTCTGGGACCCATTTGCAAAACAAAACCAATTGAAAGTGCTTAGTACCATTCGATTGGGTTTAGTAGAAAAAGTCGGAAGCTTTTACTATTGTAGTTGCTCATTCCAAACATTTCCATAACCCCAATGTAAATAGAGCAAGCGATCGATAATAGTGAACCATATACAATCACTTAGAAGACTTGGTACTGAGATCAACTCGCCTACAACATAAATCGATTCAATAGATCCCAAATCCATATCAAATCAATCGATGCATGTGCAAATAAGAACAGTGGCGCAAAGGTTATAACCTTCCAACTACCCAAATCGATTCAACCAGTCTCAACTCAACTTCTATAAACCATCCTAGCAGCAAAAGGAGAGGTCAATTCTGATTTCGAAAACCCAAAAATCGATCTATTCTAGCGCAAAAGAAGAAGAGGAGATTATGGCCGAGAATCACATAGTGATTCCGCCTCTTACCGTTTGATTGGTGATGAAAGAGTCCTGCAAATAACCAAACAACTCGAAATCCAAGCAAGTATAAACCGAAAATCTCAAAACAAGTTGGAAAAGTTTAAAGAGTTTTAGTTTTAAAGAGGAATGGAAAGTGGCGAGGGAGGAGGCGTTTTTTTGGGAAAAGTGAGAGAGAGATGGGAGAAGTTCCCTTTTTATAGGCCCCCACTTCGTGCCCCAGTTCCCTCTTCTTAGTGTTTTCCTCAATTTTACAAAAAATCATTTAAAATATTTTTTTTTGGTCCCGAGAAACTTACTTTGGCGGAGCAGCTGCTCCGAATCAGGAACAGCCTGAGACTGTTCTGCTTGAGTAACCCGGGGTTTTTGTTTTCTGATTTTTACCCTGCAAATAAATTAAAAGAAACACAAAACAAAAATCTAAAAGAAATAATTACACTCACCAGTGGGTTGCCTCCCACCAAGCGCTTTGTTTAAGTCGTCTTAGGGTTGCGACTCAATTAGGTTTAGCCGTCTTAGGGTTGCTAGAACTAGGAATCTCGCCGACAGCTCTCGAGCCTAGGCTTTTACCTTGTTGTAACGCTCAAACACGGATTCGGAATAAGATCTATTTTGCTCTCTTTTTACGATTTTTGTACTTTGTCGTTGATATCTCGTGTTCTGATTGCTTAGCGTATGGTATTAACAGATCTCCGGGACCTCTGGGAAATTAGAGTTCTCCTACTTTCCTTATTTAAACAGAAATCGACAGTGTGAATTTCGGTTCCCACAAGGATATGTTTTGAGAAGATGTTAGTGCGTATGACTGTCTGGTCTTCCAAGAAGGTGCCTTTATCGAGGAAGGAAATTTTTGTCGAAAAATGGTTCTTCAAGCGTCTGTGACGTCTCGCAAAGGTGAAGATTTTTTTTTTTTTTTTTTGTATGCTGCGTTTCGTTCTTGAAATGTTCGCGGGCTTGAAGATGTTTTGCGATATTGCAAGGGTTTAGTCTTAGTCTGTTCCTGTTTGGATTTGATTTGTGATCGAGGAGTTAGAAGCAAGGGGTCGCGTAAATTTGTCCCCGGAAAGAGGCATCCTCTTATACCGTGCTTTGTGAGGTGTTGGCCTTCTGAGACTTCTTTTGTGTCTATTTGAGGATGTTTTGTATAGCTATAGGAGCTCTGTTAAGAGTTTTCCTTACATGCCGCATTTTACGAGTAAAACATAGCGGGCTTAAAGTGAATCGTAGTATATGGAACTTGGTCAATTTTTGACAAGTGGAACCTTTCCGTTAACTGTTTGGTTGTTAGCACTGAGTTTTGTTATGACGAATTTACCGTATGATTCCCATTTTTGGGTCATACGATAATTGTTTATGTAATCGTTAATTGGTGTTTCAAGACAAATTGCGGATTACCGTTTAGCCGTCAAGTTATTGGAGCGGTGGTCGCTCAATTGTTTTTGCTTTGCATGAAGGCTGTGCTCAGCTTTATAGCCAAGGACGTTGTTGCCAAAGGATTAGACCATGACACTTTCGTGCTATCAATAAGGTCAAGTCGGTTAGAATCGTCCTTAAAGGGGATGCTGTAACCTAGTTCGGCTTCGAAGGAAAGGCGTAATTGGG
>NC_027751.1:20151256-20152598 GCF_000695525.1 Brassica oleracea var. oleracea | reverse complement strand
GAGGTTTTCTAAACGAATGATTGCGATGATAGATGCTGTTTAGTCTTTGAGAATTTTTCCAAGATGGTTTGGATCAGTTCCTTGCGTTTAGACGAATCTCAGATTGTCGTTTGCTTTTAGGATGATCTTGACGAGACATCGCATTGTTTGAATATTTTTCCGCATATTTCTACGAGAGTTTGCTTTGTCGAAAGCATTTTCTTGTCGAAAGCGTTTTCTTGATCTTGACGAGACATCTCATTGTTTGAATATGTTTTTGAAGTATGGGAGTATACGAGTATAGTCTACGCACCTACTCCGTCCCTTTTTCTCGAGTAATAGAATGATCGACAGTCCGAGTCGGTTTGAAGACGACGCGAGCACTTGTGACTTGGTTGTTTCCACTTTGACAACTCGGAATATGTCGGTTCCGACAGAATTGCCAGAAACGAATCGGTTTTAAGACGACGTTTATGTCTCTAGTTTTTTCTCTCCTTAGGAAGCGAGCTTTATATGCGTGGCGATCGTTTCTCGATTTTCGGAGAGTTTAGATCGGTTTGCAAGATCTGGAAGAACAGTTATGGGACAATATATCGAGAGAGGAAAAATCGCCTAAGACTTAGTTCGCTAAACTATCTACCTAGGTTTTACGTTTCCCAAATTTCTTTGGCAGTCTCAAAGGCGTCTTTATTTCTTAGTAATTTCCTACAAAAATTCCAAGTCTGATTTCAAAAATTTCAAGTCGGAAATACCTTAGTTCTCTCGAAGATGCAGTTTTGTCTCTTCTTAGTTTTGCTTGCTCATTTCTCCTTCCTCTTCTCGTGTATGTTTGTCTTTTTCGATATTGGTGTTTAACCTTTGAAACTTGACATTTATCTTCCGAACTTGACTGATACGACGTCAGTAAAAAGGTTCAATGTAATCGTATAGTTGAGGCGGATAAGGTGTTAAGTTAACCTTTGCCGTTTTATACGATTAATTTGAATCCACGCGAGAAAACAAGTCTTTGCGGGTTTTTTTTTATCGTAAAGTTTCAATGGTAACTCCAATCGAGACGAAACAAGAGACGTTTCGATCGAGATTTGAAGGAGAACACAAAGATGGAGGTAAGGGCGAGTAGGAGCAAGCAAAGGAGTTTAGACGAGTCTTACTTGTTTTCGTCGTAAAATCTCAACGGAAACTCCGATTGAGATGAAACGAAAAGTGTTTCGATCGGGACTCAAAAGAGAACACAAAGGAGGAAATTTTTGAGGACTGAAAGGTCGCTATGTAGCGAGCTGGAGGCCTGACAGGTCGCTATGTAGCGAGTAGAAGTAAGCCAAGAAGAGTCCTACTTGTTTTCGTAGTAAAATCTCAACGGAAA
>NC_027751.1:20132332-20150103 GCF_000695525.1 Brassica oleracea var. oleracea | reverse complement strand
GTTGAGTCGCAGCTCGATAACAAAAGACGAAGAAAATACTGAAAAGGTTTTTGATTGATTTCGTACTGAACCTTATGAAAGGCTGCCTACGTACCCCTTTCGAGGATCAAGCCGAACATAGTTCAAGAGTGAACCAAGAGATCGAACTGCTTGTGCGCGTTCGTCTGGTAATCGGGTGCCAGTCATGGAAACAGAGCATGTCGAGAATAATACCTCAGAGTTTCTAAGGGTCGAGAGTTCTGCCTCAGAGTTTCTAAGTCTAAAAAGTTCTCCTCGGTGGCTCTCGCCTAGGACTCCTTATATACTTGCTCCTATGTCGGTTTACGCTTTTTCCTCTTATGCCCTTAAGCCGTCATAGCTTAAAAATGGAGATATTCCGTTTTTCCCGATTTTCGTAATTATCTTCGAATACTTCAAATTTATCCGCGGAAACTTGACATTTATCTTTCCTTGCGAACCAAGCATAAACCGTCCTACGGTTTATGGGCTTTTGGTTAAGAAATTGTAAGTCGGTTTCGAGTCACGTCTTAGGTCTCTTTGGGCCGTTGTTTGACTTGAAACGTTTATTAAGGTTTCTTTCGATAAAAACGAACTTTCCGCGATTTTTATCGTAAAGTTTGATTGATGACTTCAAATGACGAGATACATGAAATGGGTTGGCTACGGTCTTCGGGAGATAGCATTAAAGAGTAGACGAGAATGCATGGATTCGTGTCGTATCGATTTTTTAAGAAAGCACGGTCGCTACGTAGCGACCAAGCTTCGGGGAGAGCTTGGTCGCTACATAGCGACCGAGCCGTGTACGTGCTTGGTCGCTACGTAGCGACCAGCTTGTGCGCTGGTTGCTACGCGGCAACCTTGTTCGAGTCTTTCTCCGATTTTTCTTGAATGTTTTTTCTCCGCAAAATTCTTCGTAAAAATAAATCTTTTTTGAAGATTTATTTTTCGTAAAAACGTTCATGCCGATTTTTACGGACTTTCAGACATTGATTCCGTCGTGACCGATTTTTATCCCAACAACTGTCGATTTCTGTTTAAATTAGGAAAGTTAAGAAAACACTAATTTCCCAGAGGTCCCGGATTATCTGCGAGAGCCAAAGGAAAGCGACCAAATAAATGCGGAAAATATGTAAAGACAATAAACGAGTTTAGAAAAAGTAGATCGTATTTCGAATCCGCGTAAGAGCGTTGCGATAATTACAAAAGATGATAAAAGCTTTCGCCGCAAGAGCTGTCAGCGAGTTACATAGTTCTAGAACCCTAAACCCTTAAACCTAGTTAAGTCGCAGGTCGATAACAAAAGGCAAAAAAAGACACGAAAAAGGTTTTGATTTGATTTCGAACTAAATCTTATGAAAGGCTGCCTACGTAACCCTTTCGAGGATCAAGCCAGACGTAGTTCGATTCGGATAAACGGAAAGTAACCTATTGCTCTAGATACTCCGTCCTTTTTTCTGTCTCTCTCTTGGTTCTTCTTCTATATCCCTCTTTAGTCGGCTTGCGCTTTCTTTTTCTATCCTCGGGCCGTAGTTATCTCTTCTCAGGAATATTCCTTTTTCTGTCCATCTTTATTTTCATCTCCAAGGCTTGACATTTATCCTTTCCGGCGTATGGAAGTTAAACCGTCATGATATCCTTGGGCTTTTTCTATGCAGATGGGCTTGCTTCCGAGCTTTGGACCTTTGTTGGTTTGCTTACGGATGATTTCCCGAGAAGGCATTCTTGATACAGCGTCGTCTTTGTTGAATACTCAAACCGGCTATGCGGCCCACGCGGTTTAAGTTAACCGTTGTTGTTTTGCACGGTCCATTTGAATTCGTAGAAAGATTTACTTTAGTTGTTTTATCGTAATTATCCAACGGTAACATCAACGGGACGTTGAACATGACTGGCGCGTTATCCGTAAGCATTGCGCCGACCGCTCCATGCCGGCCTGGAAGAACGAAGAGCTGATCGCCTCGTGGCGACCTGGAGAGGCGAGGAACTGGTCGCCCATGGCGACCGCGAGGAAGACGCGTGCCGGTCGCCCGTGGCGACCGCGAGGGAGGGGACGCCGGTCGCCCGTGCCGACCACAAGGGAGGCGATGCCGGTCGTCCAGGGCGACCGCGAGGGAGGCGACGCCGGTCACCCGTGGCGACCGCGAGGGAGACGCATGCCGGTCGCCCGTGGTGACCGCGAGGGAGGCGACGCCGGTCTCCTGTGGCGACCGCGAGGGAGGCGACACCGGTCTCCCGTGGCGACCACGAGGATGCCGTGCTCGGTCGCCCGCGGCGACCGTGAGAGTGGCGAGTCAACGGTTGCATTGTGGCGCACAGGTTAATCATCGTAGGCTCAAGCCTGGTTGTTGCGTATTATCTCGAAACCTTGATCATATCCCGATCTTGTTTTGAACGTCTTTATGATCGATCGTGCGAGTCGGGGGATGCTTTGGTTAAGTTTATCGCAGATTTTTGAAGGCTATTTTATTTTTCCAAAGGTTTTGGAATGTTAATTCCGTCGTGACCGATTTTGACCCAAACAGTTAGCCCCCCAGCTCGCTAGAATTGTGAGCTTTTAGCGTGAGGTTCTAGCGAGTGGTTTTGCAAGTTAGGCAAGTTAGGCAAGTTAGGCGGATTTAATGGTTGAAAAGGTCCGTCGTAAGTCATCTTCTCGTTCTTCTTAGAGTGGAATGCAATAAGATTGGGGCTGCGCCTTTTGAAGGTTGCCTACATACTCTTTTCGAAGGGATCAATCCTTTCGTAGTTCTCCCTGGAGTAGAGATTCTTAAGACCTATTTTCCAGTGAGACCTTTACGGTCCAGTTTATATGTCGTGTAGAGGTTATCAGGCCTGTTGCTGCCGATGGCATTTTATATTGGTGTAGAGGGAATACTACGAGTTGTCTCGTAATCTAACTCTGTGCGAACTGTTTTATTCGTGATCTGTTTCGAGAGTTTTCCGCAGTGCATAAAATTGCGGGATTTCCGAAGATGCTCGAATATTAGCCAAGAGACAAATTTTAGGATCTCGTACCAGGGTGTTTGATACTATGCCTAGAGATGTTAGAGACCAGTGTGCTGGGTTTAGGGCAAGACCTAGGTCTAATCACGGCTTTAGGGGGTGCGATGACTACTTTGAATTACGTTTCCCGTATCGTTTTTGATCTGATTCCATCCCGCTTTAAAGTCCGTGATATGTTCTCGGTTTACGTGACTTGTATGATAGGAATCAAGCATCTCTTCGAGGACAATTTTTAAGTCTCCCGAGAGTGATGACCAAAATTTTGGATTTTTTATATAGCGTTATTACCCTTGTGTCGGGTGTACGAGAGCTATCTCTACGAGATGGCTAAGTCTGTTTAGGACATTAAGAGTTTGTTGTGATCAGCAACAAACTTGTCAGTAGATATTACTGTTTTTGAGTCTTCGCGAAGAATACGTGTTTGAGAAGATGTTAGTATGTATGACTGTTTGGCCTTTATCGAGGAAGGTGCCTTTATCGAGGAAGGTAATTTTGTCAAAAAATGGTTCTTCAGGCGTATGCGACGTCTCGCAATGCCGAAGTTTGATTTTTCTTTCGAATGCCGCATTTCGGGCTCGAAATGTTCGCGGGCTTAAAGATGTTTCGCGATATTGCAAGGTTTTTGTCTTAACCCTGCGTTTGAGAAACATTCTGGTTTGTCTACAGATGTTCGCAGCCAAAATTCTTGTTCCTGTTTGGATGCTAATAATTTGATTTGTGATCGAGGAATTAGGACCGAGGGGTCCCGTAAATTTGTCCCTGGGAAGAAGCATTTTCCTTCGTAGTGCTTTGTGAGGTGTTGGCTTTCCGAGATCTATTTCTTGTACATTTGAGGATGTTTCGCATAGCTCTAGGAGCTCTGTTACGAGTTTTCCTTACATGCCGCATTTTACGGGTAAAACTTTGCGGGCTATAAAGTTATCGGTGGAACGTACTGAACTTGGTCGATTGTCGACAAGTTTAGGTTTTTCGTTAACCATTTGGTGGCTAGGACTGAGTTTTGTTATGAAGAATTTATCATATGATTTCCCACTATGGGTTATACGGTAATTATTTTCTTGATAGTCACATGACTTTTTTAGACAAATCGCGAATCGTCGTTAAGCCATTAAGTGATGGAGCGATGGTTTCTCAAATACTTTGGCTTGGCATGAAGGATGTGTTCACTGAGATAGCCAAGGACGTTGTAGGTCGGGAATCAGACCGTGATACTTTTGTGTTAACATTAAGGTCATGTTAGTTCATGATTGTCTTTAAAGGGGATGCCGAATTCTGGTTCGGATTTTTACTGGAAGGCGTAATTGACCGAGGGTCAAAGAGCGCTTGTCGAGATTGTTAGGCCAAGTTTGCCGGGGTTATCCGTGTTAATTTGGCCGATAGTCATAGAAAACGATTCTCCGCCCTAGGTTTCAGTTATACGACGAATATTTCGTATAATGTTACTTATAGTCTTATCAAAATCGATTCGTTTTTTTCTGAGGAAGACGAAGCCCAAGAGGTTTGCCACATAACCATTATGGAGTCAGCTGCGGGATGACTGCCTTCTCGGATGTGACCGAGGGAAAAGAAAGGCAGAAGCCAGCGAGCCGCAGGGCTAAAAAATGAGATCGAATAGATCGTAACGCGAAGAGATAAAGTTTAGATTTATCATCGGAAATCAGATCTTACAGCTTTGTGTTTGCTATACAAAATATACTTCTTCGTAAAACCTGTAATGTTTACTTTCGAAAGTTTCTTCATAAGACTTGATCTGATTGTACGAAGGATTTTTCGCGTAAGTAATGGGGACCGGTTTTACGAAGGTTGTAAATCGGTGATATGTATACATATGTCAAAGTAGCATTGTTTCTGTGGGTTTTACACGAAACGATTCTTCTGTGATTTCGATCTTAGGTGAAATTTGCTTGGAGTTACTCATGGAGTGTTACCGAAGTTTATTTCATTACGATATGGTCGCAGAACGTTTTTCATAGGTTTTTTGAGACGATTCTCATGACACATTCGTTTCTGGAACGAATTGGTCAACCAGAGGTTGATCTAGCCAACGATCGGGAAGAAAGGGTTCCTTTTAATGTGCACGATGCTACATCTATTCTCGAGTTTTCTTCGTCGCAAATGTTTTCGATGCTTTTCCGTGACTCACTTGGTACAACGGAAACTGAAAGAAATGCTTTGGTGCTTGAAGATTTCTCGTAGATATTTTTAAACGAAACTGGCTTTATAAAGCCGGAAAGGGCTTCAAGCTTTTGGCTAATCGTCGAGTTTTAGTTTGATATTGGTACAAGTTTTCTATACGCATGATTGCGACAAGAACTGCTGTATAGTCTTTGAGATTATGTAGGCCTGGGCATTCGGGGTCCCAATCGGGTTTCGGTTTTGTCCAATCGGGTCTCGGTTTTTCGGGTTTATCAAAATCAGCCCCATTCAAATTACATAAAAATTCGGTTCGGGACCGGTTCGGGTTTTATCAGGTTCGGATCGGGGTTAGTAAATCTTCAAAGAACCGGTACAACCCGGTGCACTTTCGGGCTTTGGGTTCCATCCGGTTCTTCGGTTTTAAAGTACTTGATTTATACCTATTTTGTAGTAGTAGATAGTTATTGTAGATGTTTAATAATATCTTAGTGTATTTTGGCTACATATCAGGAATTGAGATCATGTTTGGTACAAGTTCTTTTTTGGCATTTGGAATGTTTCGGGTTCTATCGGATATCCATTTAATTTCGGGTTCGGTTCGGATAATACCCATAACCCGAAATACCATAAAACAAGATCCATTCGGTATTTATGTCGGGTTCGGATCGGTTCGGATTCATTTTCATCGGATCGGGTTCGGTTCGGATTTTCGGGTTCGGTTTATTTGCCCAGCCCTAAGATTATGTTCATGATCGTCTGGATATATTGCTAGCGTTTAGACGAATTTTAGATTGTCGTTTACCTACTTTGGACGATTTGCTTTGACGAAAGCGTTTTCTTGACGATTTGCAAAAGTTTTTGAAGTTTGGGAGTATACGAGTATAATATACATACCTACTCCCTTTTTTTATTTTACGAAAGAAAACGATTGAACCGATACTTTGAAGGGTTGTGTACGTTGCTTCTTAGGTTTGGAATGATCGATAATCCGGGTCGATTTAAAGACGATGCTGGGACTGTGATTTGGTTGTTTCCAGGTTGACGACTTGAAAAATGTTGGTTTTAAGAAAATCGCTAGAAACGAATCGGTTTTAAGACGACGTTCGTGTCTCTAGTTTTTTCTCTCTTTAGGAAGCGAGCTAGATATGTGGGGCGATCATTTCTCGATTTTCAGAGAGTTTAGATCAGTTTGCACGATTTGGCTGAACAGTTATGGAACGATATATCAAGACAGGAAAAATTGCCTAAGACTTAGATCGCTATACTATCCACCTAGGTTTTAAGTTCCCTAAAGTTCTATGGCAGTCTCAAAGGCGTTTTTATTTCTTAGTAATTTCCTACGAAAATTTCAAGTCTGATTTCAAAATTTTCAAGTCGGAAATACCTTAGTTCTCTCGAAGATTCGGGTTACCCAGTTCTCCGTTTTGCTTGCTCATTTGCCCTTACTCTTTTCGCGTCTGTCTGCCCACTTCGAATAGCAAGAATATTGATTCTTCCTGTACTTCTCTGCTTTCCTGGCCGCGTTTTGGCTGCTGCCAATATTGCGGTTTTCGTGATCCATATTTCAATCTTAGTATTATTGGATTTACGAAAATAGTTACGCATCTCGTCGAAAACTTTTTAGCGTTTAGGAATAGCCAGGGACGATCGAGAGATGCCAGGGATGATCACGAAGACTCGCCAGGTGATGCGGTTTTGGCCACAGAACAAGGCACGAGAGGAAGGATGGTGAGACCGTGGAGAGATGCGAATGGGAGAATTTTTATTCTCGGAGTTCGCTCCATCTCTTTCCTTAATTGAGACTCATTTTCTACCATCTTTGTTAGATTTTTGAAGGCTGTCATATGTTGCCAATTTTAGTTTTACGATAGTTTTTCCGAAAAATAATATCGAGTTTAATTTTAAGACAGTTATTCTGCAAAATGTTATCGATTTAAATTTTACGAAAGATGTTTCGTAAAATGTTGCCGAGCTTAATTTTTACGAGATTTGTTCCTTAAAGTGGTTTTCAAGTTTTGGCTGTACGAGAGCCGTGACGAGGTTAATTATTGCAACCAAACTTAGTCAGAAGTTTTTCTCTTATCCGTGGGATTGATCCGTGGAAGTTTCGAGTAGTTTTTTCCGAAGTAAGATATAGGTAACGGAGGTTAATTATTGCAACCAAACTTAGTCAGAAGTTTTTCTCTTATCCGTGGGATTGATCCGTGGAAGTTTCGAGCAGTTTTTTTTTTTGAAGTAAGATTTAGGTGATAAACAGCGACAACTTGCGGAATTTGTTACTATGGAAGTGATACTTGAATTCTTACGAAATTTTAGGCTTAAAAAAACGTTTTAGCGGTGGGGATACGATCTCCCATTTTGCTTTATTTAGTCTTCGTTAGCCGTTTCAGGTTTCGAGTGATTCTATAGAAATCAACTTCATTTCTCTGAAAGTTATTTGGAAGAAGCACAGCCGTGGGGGTTTCGTAACCGATTTGATGCGCTTCCTTTTTCTACGTTTAATCTAGGGTTTTTCCAAAAGATATTCGGAATAAGTACAGCGGCGAGTTATGTACCTGATTTGTTGAGCTTCCCTTTTCCGCGACTAACCTAGGGTTTTTCCGCAAGATATTCGAAAGAAGTACAACAGTGAGTTATGTATCCGATTTTCTGTTCTTCCTTTTTCCGCGATAAACCTTGGGTTTTTCTGCGGTTTCGGGGAGAACAAGGTTTAGTTTTCCAAAAAGTTTTCGGAAAACGTGTTTTGGTAAAACCCTTACGCATTGAGACTTCTTTAGCTCGGTAATGAGCCGAACAAACGGAGTTTGATAAAATTTATCGTTTCCCTTAATGTTTAGACAGAGAAATCGCGAGCTCATTTCGTAGCACATCCTGTGACGAAAAGTCGCGGATAGGCTTTCGATTTTTTTCGAGCACTACATCGTTTGCGTAAGTGTTGGCAATAGGAGCAGTCACTGCTGGAATTGTTTTACCAGCATTGTTGCGAACTGCGATTTTGTCTTTCATATTTCCTGACATCGTTTTGATCAAGCGTTTTGCGGCTATGAGTTAGAGTAATTTGTACCCCCCCCCCTCCTTCTAGCACCAAACTGTGGGAACCGAAATTCGTACTGTCGATTTCTGTTTAAATTAGGAAAATTAGGAAACCCCTAATTTCCCAGAGGTCCCGGATTCTCTGCGAGAGCCAAAGGCAAGTGACCAAACAAATGCGGAAAATATGTAAAGACAATAAACGAGTTTAGAAAAAGTAGATCTTATTTCGAATCCGCATAAGAGCGTTGCGATAATTACAAAAGATGATAAAAGCTTTGGCCGCAAGAGCTGTCAGCGAGTTACATAGTTCTAGCAACCTAAACCCTTAAACCTAGTTGAGTCGCAACTCGATAAGAAAAGACGAAAAAAGACACGAAAAAGATTTTGATTTGATTTCAGACTGAACCTTATGAAAGGCTGCCTACGTACCCCTTTCGAGGATCAAGCCAGACGTAGTTCGATTTTGATAAACGGAAAATAACCTATTGCTCTAGATGCTCCGTCCTTTTTTCCGTCTCCCTCTTGGTTCTTCTTATATATCCCTCCTAAGTCGGTTTGCGCTTTCCTTTTCTGTCCTCGGGCCGTAGTTATCTCTTCTCGGGAATATTCCTTTTTTCGGTCCATCTTTATCTTTATCTCCAAGGCTTGACATTTATCCTTTCCCGTGTATGGAAGTTAAACCGTCATGATCTTTTCTTTGCAGATGGGCTTGCTTCCGAGCTTTGGACCTTTGTTGGTTTGCTTACGAAATATTTCCCGAGAAGGCGTTCTTGATACGGCGTCGTCTTTGTTGAATACTCAAACCGGCTATGCGGCCCACGCCGTTTAAGTTAACCATTGTTGTTTCGCACGGTCCATTTGAATTCGTAGAAAGACGTACTTTAGTGGTTTTATCGTAATTCTCCAACGGTAACATCAACGGGACGTTGAACATGACTGGCGGGTTATCCGTAATTGTTGCGCCGACCGCTCCATGCCGGCCCAGAAGAACGAGGAGCTGATCTGATACGTCCTGAATTGAAAGATCACTCTAAGGTTGGTGGATTGGATAAGCCTTGCACTGAATGAGTTAGAACGCACAAACGATCAAGGGATGTGGATCGAATGGTGACACAAGAGGTGCGGAAAGTCTCTTGATACTACCAACTTCTAAGCCCGAAGATATGACCCACTCCGACGACTCAGAAGATAAGATGTTCGATGAAGAACAAATGATTCAACAAGTTAAAAGGAAAGGTTTTTATTAAAAATTTGAATGATTAAAGCAATACAATAGCAAGCCTTTATATAATAGTCTGTGGAAGAAATAAATATTCTAGTCAAACCTAGAAACTATAAAGCTCTTGAAACCATAAAGACTTGACTAGGAATATTGACTTGACCAAAGACCAAGACTGTTGACCGAATATTGAAAGTTTTGGTCGCATAACTCTTCGGCTGGTTGCGTCCTTTTGCATGGGTGAAGATCTCAGAATTGCCGTCAGATTGATATATTATACGACCATGGCTTGTATTTTCTTGGTGGGCCATTCTTGGACAAATCCAAACACTGATTTCTAATTGAGCATAAGGCGTCCACGTTCTGCATCAAGCCCATTAGCTTCTCTCGGTCTAGAACTTCATGGATCAAACCGATAAGGCCCATAAAATGCCCATTAAGCCAAGCTATGATCAGTTGCTTAGCTTGTTTGTACCTTAAGCTCCTCGTTGAGACATAGCTGCTGATTTGGGTTACATCATCCCCTCCTCGTTTAAAAGGATTTGTCCTCAAATCCGGACCTTCTAGGATGAATGAACTGACATTCTTCTCCTCCACTTTTGCTATCTTTTATGCCAAGGACTGGTTATTGTTGCTTTGATCACATGTCTCTTCTCCTGTCTCAAATATGAAGTGTTGCAGACCCTCTTCAAGCCTCAGTAGCTCCACTGGGTCGTACTCCTTGCAAACAAATAGCTGAACCAGTTTGACACTTGATAAAGAACCAAAAATATCACCTGAAGCATAAGCGGTTGCGAGATATTTTTCATGATCAGCTTCTGGTCCACTATCGACCACGTCATCAGCCACTTTTTGGGAAGCCAGGAGAACACTTACAGCCTATGGTTCTTCCTCCTCATCAAAGATTGGACCAATATCATCGTCCAAGTGATCGTCTTCCTCATCAAAGATGGGACCAAGATCATCGTCCAAGTGATCGTCTTCCTCATCAAATATTGGATCAAGATCATCGTCCATCGTCCATCGTCCGAATGGCTCTTCCTCTTCATCAAAGATTGGACCGAGATCGTCCTTAGATTCTGCTCGGACAAAAACGGTCGATAGCTCCGTTTCAATATCTTTGGCCTCCTGATCATCTTCTAAAATTGAAGATGGACGTGGGTTTGTGATACTTTGATGGATCCTAGCCTTGAAACTCTCCAGCCATTTCTCAAAACCTTTATTCCTCTACTCTTCAGTTCTCGTTGATGGAGTCTCTACAACCGGTCTCGATTGTGGCTTTTGGACTGCCTTCTTTGGACTGCTCGGTTTAACTCCATTTGATCTAGAATAAAGGTAAGATCGTGTGGCCTCTTTGTTGAAAGGTTTCTTCCATTTGTCTCTCTCAGGTCGTGACTTCTTGGCTTCCTTCTCTTGGTCACGCTCATATTCTACTATCATCTCGGCTGTGCGTTTGTTGTACCTCCGTTCTCGCAACTTTTCTTCTTGTGTTTTGCGCGCTGCCTCCTCTTCATGGTTGATCAGTAGCCCAAACACAGGTGATCTCTTAGAAGATGAAGAGTTAAGAATGGTTGGCTTCTCTTCATGTTTTCTCTTCAATAATCCAAAAGACACAGATGATCTCTTAGAATATGAAGAGTTACGAATGGCTGGCTGTAAAGAACTCCAAACCTCAAAATGGCTCTGATACCACATGATACACCCTGAATTGAAAGATCACTCTAAGGTTGGTGGATTGGATAAGCCATGCACTGAATGAGTTAGAAAGCACAAACGATCAAGGGACGTGGATCGAATGGTGACACAAGAGGTGCGGAAAGTCTCTTGATACTACCAACTTCTAAGCCCAAAGATATGACACACTCCGACGACTTAGAAGATAAGATGTTCAATAAAGAACAAATGATTCAACAAGTTAAAAGGAAAAGTTTTAATTAAAAATTTGAATGATTAAAACAATACAATAGCAAGCCTTTATATAATAGGCTGTGGAAGAAATAAATATTCTAGTCAAACCTGGAAACTATAAAGCTCTTAAAACCATAAAGACTTGACTAGGAATATTGACTTGACCAAAGACCAAGACTGTTGACCGAATATTGAAGGTTTTGGTTGCAGAACTCTTCGGCTGGTTGCGTCCTTTTGCATGGTTGAAGATCTCCGAATTGCCGTCAGATTGATATATTATACGACCATGGCTTGTATTTTCTTGGTGGGCCTTTCTTGGACAAATCCAAACACTGATTTCTAATTGAGCATAAGGCCTCCACGTTCTGCATCAAGCCCATTAGCTTCTCTCGGTCTAGAACTTCATGGATCAAACCGATAAGGCCCATAAAATGCCCATTAAGCCAAGCTATGATCAGTTGCTTAGCTGGTTTTTACCTTAAGCTCCTTGTTGAGACATAGCTGCTGATTTGGGTCACATCATGATCACCTCGTGGCGACCCGGAGAGGCGAGGAACTGGTTGCCCATGGCGACCGCGAGGAAGACGCGTTCTGGTCGCCCGTGGTGACGGCAAGGGAGGTGCGCTCATGAAACACCGGTTGTGAACAATGTGACAATCAAGCTCTACATGCTTGGTGCACTCATGAAACACCGGGTTAGTCGCAATGTAGATGGCAGACTTAGCCGTGGTGGTAACTTCAATGTGAAAGGCCTGAAGCAGCTGTTGAAACCAAAGAATCTCACGAGTAGTATCAGCAAGACTCATGTACTCTGCTTCCGTACTACTACGGCTGGCCACTTTATGTTTCTGCAAACGCCGGCTTATCAGGGAATTGTCAATGTAGATGATATATCCAGTAATAGAAATGCGAGGGTCAGGACATGTTCCCTAGTCTGCATCAGAAAATGCGTTCAAGCACAACTCATAGGAAGTAGAGTAGAAAACATCTTGACCAGGATTAACCTTGTTAGGGTATTTTTGTGTACGTGTGATTCGTGCTAAGCTCTACGAAATGATAGGGAGAAGGAGACATGTCGTTTTAGTACATTCTCCTTCTTCGATTGTTGATAAACCAGGAGAGCCGGCTTTAGGAAACTGTCATATGGGTATGGGCCAGTATATGTCGTCAGTGTCATAGTAGCAGCATGAGATATTGGCTGTTAGGTAGGAGCTGCCTATCTACAGTGAAGGCTGCAGGGTCTTCATGATCTATACTCGATGGTTCCTGCTTCTAAAAGTATCTTCTGGGAGCTATGTCGTGGAACCATGGAAGGTGTTTGGATTTATAGATGCATCCTTCAGTGAGGATTGCCTACGTGCCTGCCCTTCAGTGAGGGATCAAGCCATTCGTAGTTCATATTAATAGAGGTGCGTAGCCTAGATGGGTATGTGGCCTTGTTGTGGGGGCATAGCCTTGTTGTGGGCACATAGTCTTGTGGGCATATAGCCTTGTGGGCACATGGCCTAGTGGGCACTTGACCTAGTGTAGCCTTCTGAGAACACGGCCTTGTAGTTGATAGGAGTCGTTTGGTCTAGAGGGTATGGAGCCGAATCAGATGGTAGACTAGTCGGTATGCTTCAATGAGCCTGATATGTCGATGTGCTTCAGTGAACACGGAGTGTTCCTGCTGATGGGCAGAAGATCGTGGTCTGAACTAATAGATGGAGTTGTAGACGTGCTGCAATGAGCATAGAACTTCATTTGGTTAATAGTAATCGAAGAAGAAGGTTGTGGGAACCAAAATTCGCACTGTCGATTTTCGTTAAATTAGGAAAACTAGGAAACCCTAAATTTTCCAGAGGTCCCAGATATCTGCTAAACCACACGCCAAACAATCAGAACACGAAAAAATAGACTAAGTATAACATTGATATAACGAAAAGAGAGTAAAGAAGATCTTATTCTGTATTTGCGTATAAGCGTTTACAACAGGTAAAGCCTCGGCCGTCAGAGCTGCCGGCGAGATCCTAGTTCTAATCACCTAAACTTGAAAACCTAGTTGAGTCGCAGCTCGAAAACAAAAACGAAAAATTGCCTAAATTGCTCTAAGTGCTAAGTTTGCTGTGAATGTAGAGTTATCTCCCTTTGCGCCTCTCGCCTTTGCATCCCTTATATACTCCTCCGAGGTCGATTTGGGCCTTCTTTTTTTTTGCTTCTGGGTCGAGTTTATCCTTTGGCGGAAATATTCCCTTTTCCCCGATCTTTGTGATTATCCTTTGAAACTTTAACATTTATCTTCCAACTTGACATTTATCTTTTCTCGCAAACATTCGATAAAACTTCATAGCAACTTTGGGCCGACTTTTTGTTAAAAAATCGTAAGTGGGCTTCTGCCGCGTTTTAGACCTTTTTGACCGTTTTTCGACGAAAACGTTTTTACAATTTTCTTTTCGGAAAAGTAACCTACGGTACGACGCCGATTTTACAAGATAGTCTGAATCAATCGTATAGTCGAGACAACCATGGTGTTAATTTTTACTGTTATCGTCTTTATACGATCGATCGGAACTTAAACCAGAAAATAAGCTTTTGCCGTTTTTTCGTAAAGTTTCGACTGTAACTCCGATCGAGACGAAACAAGAGACAGTCCGACCGAGACCCGAAGGGGGGAGTTCCGGAGACGAGAATGCCTGGTTCTGGATTGATCCAACTCGGTGAAGGCGAAGCTCGACAAGACTGATCCAACTCACCGTTGGGCGAGTTAGAGACAGAACATCCAACCTCCCCAACGGCGAGTTGGATTGTTTGATCCAACTCGCCATTACGCGAGTTGGACATGGTTCGTCCAACTCGCCCAACAACTTCTCCGAAGGGTCAGACGATGCTGGTTTGGTTGTTCCGATGCTTGGGAATTGTTCGTTCGACGGTTTAAATGGTCCCTTGTCGGGCAATAGTCTTAAGAATACGAAGTTTTAGTTTTCCATATTCTTATTTTTCTTTTAGAAAGGTTTTTCGAGAACTTTTCGACATTGATTTCGTCGCTACCGATTTTGACCCCAACAGTTAGCCCCCAAGCTCGCAAGTTTCGAGCTAGATTCTCGCGTGCGTTTAGGTAGGTTAGGAAAGTTAGGCGGGATCAATGGTCGAAAGTCCGAGGTTGAATAGTATATTTTCCTTTCCTATAAGTATGTGGAGTAAGTTTTCAAAATCTTTACATGCTCATTTCCACAAGAATTTCTTAAGGTAGAAAATTCTTTCTTTCCCTATCTTTCCCTTTGATTTTTTTGTTATTATGTCTCAAAACTAGAGATCTTCAGACCACGTTTTGCCTTCCTGCTTCGATCCTAAGAGCCTTGAAACTTCAGATGGCCAAACCGTCATAAAGACCGAGTTTGTGGCGCATTCGGTTGATCCTAAAGAAGCCGACGTGTACTTGATGATTACGTACGGCCAGGTGATTCCCCCAACTGATTCGTGCCTTGCTCCTAAGACAAATAACGATAGATTCGCTGGCTATCCGAGCTATAGCCATCCTTCGTACCTCGAAATCGGTCGATGCTTCTGCCGTGTTCCAGACTCGGGGGAGTTACGACTTCCACAGGCAGGGGAACGCATTCACGCTCCTCTGGATGGTTACTTCGCGCACACGGCTCAGTCGCTACGTAGCGACCGAGCACGCACACGGCTCAGTCGCTACGTAGTGACCGAGCTCAAGCCTAGCTAGCGACCGAGCTCCAACCAATCTCGGTCGCTACGTAGCGACCAAACCTTCCCAAAACGTCGATACGACACGAATCCATGAATTCTCGCCTACTCTTTAATGCTATCTCCCGTAGTCCATGGCTAAACCATTATTTGTTTCTCATCACTCGAATTCATCAGTCAAACTTTATGATAAATACCGCGGGAAGTTTGTTTTTATCGAAGAAACCGTAATAAACGTTTCGAGTCAAAGACGGCCCAATAAGACCTAAAACGCAACTCGAAGCCCACTTACGATTTTTTAACTGAAAACCCATAAGCCTTATGACGGTTTATGCTCGGTTCGTAAGGCAAGATAAATGTCAAGTTTCCGCAGATAAATTTGAAGTTTCTGAAGATAATCACGAAGATCGGGAAAATTGGAATATCTCAATTTTTAAGCTATGACGGCTTAAGGGCAGAAGGAGAAAGGCACAAACCGACCTAGGAGCAAGTATATAAGGAGTCCTAGGGGAGAGACAAAGGGGAGGAGAGACACAGAAAACTCTCGGCACTTAGAAACTTGGAGGCATTATTCGCGACATGTTCTGTTTCTATGACTGGCACCCGTTTACCAGACGAACGCGCACAAGCAGTTTGATCTCTTGGTTCACTCTTGAACTATGTTTGGCTTGATCCTCGAAAGGGGTACGTAGGCAGCCTTTCATAAGGTTCAGTCCGAAATCAATCAAAACCGTTTTCATATCTTTTTCGTCTTCTGTTATTGAGCTGCGACTCAACTAGGTTTAAGATTTTAGGTTGCTAGAACTAGGTAATTAGCTGACAGCTCTTGCGGCCGAGGCTTTTATAATCTCTTGTAATGATCGCAACGCTCTTACGCGGATTCAAAATAAGATCTACCTTTTCTATCAATTCGTTTTGCTATATTTTCATATTTTCTGTATTTATTTGGTCACTTGTCGTTGGCTCTCGCTGAGAATCCGGGACCTCAGGGAAAGTTAGGGTTTCCTGACTTTCCTCCGATTACGGATATCGACGGTGTGAATTTCGGTTCCCACAGTTTGGCGCTAAAAAGGGGGGGGGGGGTACAGATTACTCTAACTCATAGCCGCAAAACGCTTGATCAAAAGAATATCTGGAAATACGAATGACAAAATCGCAGTTCGCAACAACGCTTGTAAGACAACTCTAGCTGCTACTGCGCCTATGGCTAACGCTTACGCAAACGCCACAGCCCTTGAAAAAATCGAAAACCTAGCCACGACTTTTCGCCACAGGAAGTGCAATGAAACGAGCTCGCGATTTCTCTGTCTAAACATAAAGGGAAACGATAAATTTTATCAAACCCCGTAAGTTTGGCTCATTACTGAACTAAAGAAGTCTCAACGTGTAAGGGTTTTACAAAAACACATTTTCCTAAAACTTTTCGGAAAAGTAAAACTTGCTCTCCCCAAAACCACAGAAAAACAATAGGTTAATCGCGAAAAAAGGAAGCACAGCAAATCGGGTACATAACTCACCGCTCTACTTCTTCCGAATATCTTGCGGAAAAACCCTAGGTTAGTCCCGGAGAAAAAAAGGAAGCACAGCAAATCGGGTACACAACTCGCCGCTGTACTTCTTCCGAATATCTTTCAAAAAGACCCTAAATTAATCGTAGGAAAAGGAAAGCACAGCCAATCGGTTACGAAACCCCCGCGGCTGTACTGCTTCCAAATAACTTTCAGAGAAACGAAGTTGATTTCCATAGAATCACTCGAAACCTAAAACGATTGACAAAGACTAAATAAAGCAAAACAGGAGATCGTATCCCCACCGCTAAAACGTTTTCTGAAGTCTAAGATTTCATAAGAATTCAAGTATCACTTCCATAGTAACAAATTCCGCGAGTTGTTGATGTTTGTCACCTAAATCATTCTTCGGAAAAAACTACTCGAAACTTCCACGGATCAATCCCATGGATAAAAGAAAAATTTCTGGCTAAGTTTGGTTGCAATAATTAACCTCGTCACGGCTCTCGTAGAGCCAAAACTTGAAAACTTCTTTACGGAACAAATCTCGTAAAAATTAAGCTCGACAACATTTTACAAAACAACTTTCGAAAAATTAAAATCGATAACATTTTTTGCGAAATAATCGTTGTAAAATTAAACTCTATATTATTTTTCGGAAAAACATTCGTAAAACTAAAATTGGCAACATATGACAACCTTCGAAAATCTAACGACGATCGTAGAAAAGGATTCTCGGATAAGGAAAGAGATGGAGCGAAATCCGAGAATCAAAATTCGCCCATCCACCTCGCTCCACGGTCTCACCATCCTTCCTCTCTCGCCTTGATCTGTGGCCAAAACCTCATCACCTAGCGAGTCTTCCTGATCTTTCTTGGCATCTCTCAATCGTCCCTGGCTATTCCTAAACGCTAAAAAGTTTTCGACGAGATGGTTATTCATCTTCGTAAATCCAATGTACTAAGATTTAAACATGGATCACGAAAACCACAGTATTGGCAGCAGCCAAAACGCGGCCAGGAAAGCAGAGAAGTCCAGGAAGAATTAATATTCTTACTATTCGAAGTGGGCAGACAGACACAAAAACAGAAGGGCAAATGAGCAAGCAAAACGGAGAAGAGGCTAACCCGAATCTTCGAGAGAACTAAGGTATTTCCGACTTGAAATTTTTGAAATCGGACTTGGAAGTTTCGTAGGAAATTAAATTACTAAGAAATAAAAATGCCTTTGAGACTGCCATAGAACTTTAGAGAACTTAAAACCTAGGTGGATAGTATAGC
>NC_027751.1:20130257-20132246 GCF_000695525.1 Brassica oleracea var. oleracea | reverse complement strand
AGCTCGCTTCCTAAAGAGAGAAAAAACTAGAGACACGAACGTCGTCTTATAATCGATTCGTTTCTAGCGATTTTCTTAAAACCGACATATTCCAAGTCGTCAACCTGGAAACAACCAAATCACAGTCCCAGCGTAGTCTTTAAATCGACCCGGATTGTCGATCATTCCAAACCTCAGAAGAAGAACCGTACACAACCCTTCAAACTATCGATTCAACCGTTTTCTTTCGTAAAAAAAAATAGGAGTAGGTACGTATACTATACTCGTATACTCGAAAATTTCAAAAACTTTTGCAAATAGTCAAGAAAACGCTTTCGTCAAAGCAAATCGTCCCAAATAGGCAAACGACAATCTAAAATTCGTCTAAACGCTAGCAACATATCCAGACGATCATGAACATAATCTCAAAGACTATACATCATTTCTTGTCGCAATCATGCGTATAGAAAACCTGTACCAATATCAAACTGAAACTCGATGATTAGCCAAAGTCTTGAAGCCCTTTCCGGCTTTATAAAGCCAATTTCGAATAAAAATTTCTACGAGAAATCTTCAAGCACCAAAGAATTTCTTTCAGTTTCCGTTGAACCAAGTGAGTCACGGAAAAGCATCGAAAACGTTTGCGACGAAGCAAACTCGAGAATAAACGTAGCATCGAGCACATTAAAGGGAACACTTTCTTCCTGATCGTTGGCTAGATCTACCTCTGGTTGACCAATTCGTTCCAGAAACGAATGTGTCATGAGAATCCTCTCAAAAAAACTATGAAAAATGTTCTGCGACTAGATCGTAATGAAATAAACTTCGGTAACACTCCATGCATAACTCCAAGCAACTTTCACCTAAGATCGAAATCACAGCAGAAACGTTTCTCGTAAAACCGCAGAAGCAACGCTACTTTGAAATATGTATACATATCACCGAATTACAACCTTCATAAAACCAGTCCCCATTACTTACGCGAAAAAGCATTCGTACAATCAGACCAAGTCTTACGAAGAAACTTTTGAAAGTAAAACTGGTTTTACGAAGAAGTATATTTTGTATAGCAAACACAAAGCTGTAAAATCTGACTTTGGATGACCAATCTAAAGAGAGATCTCTTCGCATTACGATTTAATAGATCTCGTATTTTAGCCATGTGGCTCACTGGCTTCTGCGTTTCGTTCCCCTCGGTCACATCCGAGCAGGCAATCGTCCCGCAACTGACTCCGCACTGGTTCTGTATCAAACCTCTTAGGTTACGTCTTACTCAGACAAAAATGAATCAATTTTCATAAGACTATAGGTAACATTATATGAAACATTCATCGTATAACTGAAACCTTAAACATAGAATCGTTTTCTATGACCATCAGCCATATTAACACGGATAACTCTGGCATACTTGGCCTATCAATCTCGACAAGCGCTCTTTGGCCCTCGGTCAATTACCCCTTCCAGTAAAGGCCCAAACCATAATTTTCCATCCCCTTTAAGGACGATCGTAAACTAACATGACCTTAAATGTTAAAGTACCATGGTCTAATCCTCGACCTACAACATCCTTGGCTATCTGAGTGAACACATCCTTCACGCCAAGCCAAACTATTTGCGAAACCATCGCTCCATCACTTAACGGCTAAACGACAATCTACGATTTGTCTAAAAACGTCGTGAGACTATTAAGAGAATAATTATCGTATAACCCACGGTCGGAAATCATATGATAAATTCTTCGTAACGAAACTCAGTCCTAACAACCAAACGGTTAACGAAAAACCAAAACTTGTCGACAATCGACCAAGTTCGATACATTCCACAATTCACTTTAAGCCCGCTATGTTTTACCCATAATACGTGGCATGTAAGGAAAAATTTGTAACAAAGCTTCTAGAGCTATACGAAACATCCTCAAAAATACACGAAATAGATCTCGGAAGGCCAACACTTCACAAAGCACTATAAGGAAAACGATTCTTCCCATGGACAAATTTACGCGACCCCTCA
>NC_027751.1:20125856-20130233 GCF_000695525.1 Brassica oleracea var. oleracea | reverse complement strand
GAAAGAAAAAATCAATCTTCAGCATTGCAAGACGTCGCAGACGCCTGAAGAACCATTTTTTGACCAATTACCTTCCTCGATAAAGGCACCTTCTTGGAAGACCGAACAGTCATACATACTAACATCAACGAAGACTCAAAACCGGTAATATCTACCAATAAGTTTGTTGCTGATCACAACAAACTCTTAACGTCCTAAACAGACTTAGCCATCTCGTAGAGATAGCTCTCGTACACCCGACACAAGGGTAATAGCGCTATATAAAAAAATCCAAAATTTTGGTCAGCACGTTCGGGAGACTTAAAAATTGTCCTCGAAGAGATGCTCGATTCCTACCATACAAGTCACGTAAGCCGAGAACATATCACGGACTTTAAAGCGGGATGGAATCAGGTCGAAAACGATACGGAAAACGTAAGTCGAAGTAGTCATCGCACCCCTTAAAGTCGTGATTAGACCTAGGTCTTTCCCTAAACCCAGCGCACTGGTCTCTAACATCTCTATGCATAGTATCAAACACCCTGATACAAGATCCCGAAATCTGTCTCTTCGCCAATATTCGAGCGTCTTCAGATATCCCACAAGTTTACACACTGCGGAAAACTCTCGAAACAGATCACGGATATAGCAGTTCACACAGAGTTAGATTACGAGATGGCAACTCCTAGTCTTCCCTCTACACCCATATAGAATACCATCGGCAGCAACACGCCTGATAACCTCTACATATAAACTAGACCGTAAAGGTCTTGCTGAAAAACTAGTCATAAGAACCTTAACTCCAAGACGAACTACGAAAGGCTTGATATCACTACAAGAAAAATTGAAAATAGCTACAAATTAGCTACAAACATTTTGTGGTTGTAATTTTTTAGACATTAATAGTTACAAAATAGTCACATTTTTAGAAAAGCTCAAAATTGTAGCTATTGTGTGGATCTTTGTGGCTAAATAGCTACGATTTTCATTTTGTGGATATTCGAAGATGTTAAAACACAATTATCCACGAAACAAATTGTGGAAATCAAAATCTACTATTAGCCACAAAAAAAATTGTGGAAATAAGTAGCCGCAACGTAATTCGTGGCTGTTCGTAGAAAACTTAAACCCTAACCATGCCCTAAACCTCTAATGTATAATAAAAGTAATAATAAACTCTAACTTTTGAATTATAAATTTTTAAAAATTAATATGTCAAAACGAAAAATTCAACACTTACAAAAATAAAATATAACTCTTTTCAAATTTCAAATTCTAGACCCTAAGCATATCTTAACCCCTAAATCAGTAATGTATAATAGTAATCAGGAACTTTTGATCATAAAATCTTAAATATAGTATCTTGGAACAAAAAGGCAACACTTCTAACGATTTTTTTTTAAAACACCAAATATTATCATTTTTATTGCAAATTCTAAACCCCAAGGTAATATATTATATACAAGTAGTATGTAATGTATAATTAATAAGTGGTTCACTTGTTATTACATATAGTATCTGTTAGATAATATATCATCTCATACTATGTATCCAATATCTAAAACTTATCATTTGATCTAAAAATTGATTATTTGAGTGGTTCATTTGAATGTGCCAATATGGAATTAATCCAAAATTTATAAAGTGTTTATGAATTTGTTAACACTATAGTCTGATATATAATTTTATTGTGATCTACTTAACTCAGATTTTCATTATCGTGTTTATGAATTTGTTAACACTATAGTCTGATATATTATGCAAGTAAAATAATATTACCACTTATACATATGATCAGTAATAGCATAATCACTTAAGCGGGAAATTTTAGAGTCTGCCACCAAACAAAAAAATTGTTTACCACCTAAATGAAATGGGGAAAAAATTTAAGCTCCAAAAAGCATTGGATACTTCACCTAAACAGTTTATTCTTCTCCTACTCTCGGTTCCCTTTTCCTTACGACAATCTTCTCCGCTTAACACAATTCGCTTTTTGCTTCTTCTTCTTGCATTCTTAGCTTCAACTTATTTTCTTTCTAGCTTTTGTGGGTAATTTGGGGTTTATCTCGCCGTAGATCTGGGTTGGGGCTCATAACCGATGGTGGCTGGAGCGAGGGTTTGCGGAGTTCCAGATGACATCAGATCTACAGTTATTCACCTTCCTTCTCATCTCTCCGTCGTCAGTCACGGGTTCGGTTTTGCAAAAAAGTCGAGATCTTCACCGTAAGAGAATAAATACCAATTTTCAGATTTAAAACCTTTCTAATTAAGTCAAGTTTCAGATTTAATGGTTATGGTTTCAATTTTTCTTTTTATTATGAAAAGACGGACTCCCAGATTTTTGTAGAAGCTTCCGCTTTATTGCATTTCGTTTATATCTGATTCCATGGCTTTCTTCCTGTCTTGTACAGGAAAAATAGATATAATAAAGGGTTGTGGTCCTCGTGGAGTTAGCAGGTGGTTATATCACCAGTATTTGCGAATTGAGCAATGATATCCTCTTCCTCATGCGGTACACACCTTTTCCTTTGTACTGTGAGTATGAACAGAAATCTCCCAATTCTAGGAGTTCAGTCTTATTTATTGTTTTACCTATATATATGTGAAGTGTTGTTCTGATATATATGCTTTTCTAAGAAATCTCATGTTTTCAGGCTCTTCTTTTAGCAATTTGTTCTAACTCATGTTGTAATTTTCTGTCACAGGCTGCAGTGCTAAAAGAGAAGTGTAAGATTGACTTGTGTGTTATGAGTGTCACTGGCTCAAGTAAAATGTAAGTCAATGAAGTTTTTAGAGTTCTTTGTAGGTAAATTACTTTACTGCTTTTTCCTTACACAATCATCTTTTCCAGGGGAATCAACTTATCAAGATGGAGTTAACTTATGTAAGAAGAGGGAGAGTCAGCTGATGCTGATACATCAAGCTGTTACTACGACTGGTTGCTGCTGCTGCGAGGAATTCATGTGGTCACTACGACCCAGGACATATCAGGTAAAGTGTTAAATATTTGCTTTAATCATTTTTCAATAACAAGTTACAAATTTGTTCTTGTTGAGGTCCCCTGGTTTGTTTATCAGAAAAACTAGTTGGTAACACTCTTTCCTGTGAATGCAGAATCTAAAGATCAGAGATCTCTAAAGAAAACCGTACACATTTCTTTTATGAAGGATGATGGTGGTGAGCAGTATCTACGTTTGCCAACGGCGGTGGTGGTGGTGGTTACGGCAAAGACATATCACAAAATGTTATTTATGTTTTAAGTTTAGTTAATTTATTTTAATTTATTTGTATAACAAAATATTATTTCAAACAAAATTAATTGTTTCGTTTTTCATTTATTTTTAAAAATTTATTATTTAATTATTTTAATTCTATTCTATTACAAAATAAATAAATTTTGCTTTGTATTTTTTTGAAAAAAATAATTATTCAATAGCTACAAATTGCCACTTAAAAAATTGTGGCAATCAAAAAGTAATTTGTGGCTATCCGAAGGTAATTTGTGGCAGAGAATAGCCACAAATACATTAGTCTCTATATGTTGCTACAGCCACAAAAATGTTGTTGTGGCTATGTCGTAGAAAGACATCCACGGATTGCCACAAATAAGCGATAGCCACAAGCTTGACGCTGCAATTTTATTTTGTGGCTAATCGTAGCTATTGATCAAATAGCTACGAAAATTTGATTTTAGCTACAAATATTTTGGTGGCTATAAACAATGTTTCTTGTAGTTGATCCCTTCAACAAGGGTACGTAGGCAGCCATCATAAGGCGCAACCCAAATCTTATCGCGTTCCACTTTTAGAAGAGCGAGAAGACCACTTACCACAGACCTTTTCAACCATTAATTCCGCCTAACTCACCTAACTTGCCTAACTTGCCAAGACACTCGCTAGAACCTCACGCTAGATGCTCATGGTTCCAACGAGCTGGGGGGCTAACTGTTGGGGTCATAATCGGTCACGATAGAATCAATGTCTGAATGTCCGTAAAAATCAGCATGAACGTTTTTACGAAAAGTAATCTTCGTAAAGAAATCTTTACGAAAAGCCTTGCGGTAAAATCTTGTTCAAATCTCAATCGAACCACTAAACACCGATTGTCCGAACGCAACGGACACGTATCCAAATCGGCCATGGACAAGCTCAAGTATTGGCCATCGGACCACGAACAAGCCAAGCTCGGTCGCTACGTATCGACCGAGCACGCACATGGCTCAGTCGCTACGTAGTGACCGAGCTCAAGCCAAGCTCGGTCGCTACGTAGCGACCGAACTTTCCCAAAACGTCGATACGACACGAATCCATGCATTCTCGTCTACTCTTCAATGCAATTTCTCGTAGGCCATGACTAAACCATTCTTTGTTTCTCATCACTCGAAGTCATCAGTCAAAC
>NC_027751.1:20114903-20125818 GCF_000695525.1 Brassica oleracea var. oleracea | reverse complement strand
CGAGTCAAAGACGGCCCAAAGAGACCTAAAACGCAACTCGAAGCCCACTTACGATTTTTTAACCGAAAACCCATAAGCCTTATGACGGTTTATGCTTGGTTCGTAAGACATGATAAATGTCAAGTTTCCGCGGATAAATGTGAAGTTTCCGAAGATAATCACGAAGATCGGGAAAATTGGAATATCTCCATTTTTGAGCTATGACGGCTTAAGGGCAGAAGGGGAAAGGCGCAAACCGACCTAGGAGCAAGTATATAAGGAGTCCTAGGTGAGAGGCAATGGGGAGGAGAGACACAGCAAACTCTCGGCACTTAGAAACTTGGAGGCATTATTCTCGACATGCTCTGTATCTATGACTGGCACCCGTTTACCAGGCGAACGCGCACAAGCATTTCGATCTCTTGGTTCACTCTTGAACTACGTTCGGCTTGATCCTCGAATGGGGTACGTAGGCAGCCTTTCATAAGGTTCAGTCCGAAATCAATCAAAACCGTTTTCATATCTTTCTCGTCTTCTGTTATTGAGCTGCGACTCAACTAGGTTTAAGGTTTTAGGTTGCTAGAACTAGGTAATTCGCTGACAGCTAGTCTTTTATAATCTCTTGTAATGATCGTAACGCTCTTACGCGGATTCGAAATAACATCTACCTTTTCTATCAATTCGTTTTGTTATCTTTTCATATTTTCCGTATTTATTTGGTCACTTGTCGTTGGCTCTCGCAGAGAATCCGGGACCTTAGGGAAAGTTAAGGTTTCCTGACTTTCCTCCGATTACGGAAATCGACAGTGTGAATTTCGGTTCCCACAGTCGAGGATGTGTCGTTTGTCCCCAAGGAAGGACATGCGATAATCAGGGGATTCGCTTCGAATTCGTACTCGTTTCGAAAGCATTATTTCTTTATACGTATTGACAGTGCGTCCGTCGAGAGCTGCATCCCAATCTTTCAGAATCGATGGGGTCAAAAGGGTATCTTGTTCGAGTAACTGTTAGTTTTTGTTTAGAAGACATCTAACTCTGTGTCCATTTTCCTTTTTTCTTTTGCAGAGACCAACATCATTGCTCCATTTCCCGAGGATCTTCTTACCGTTAGAAATATTCTCCGGGGTGGGCCGTACTTTTGGGGCCATTTTCCCCCGTAACGTGTTCGTCGCGCAGTGGCTTACAATCACTCTCGACTTCAGTCTGACTTGCCGGTTAAAGAAGAGTCGGAAACGAATATGGAGGAGTATGTTCCCTATGACATTCCAGGTGAAAGGGAGAGGTCAAGATCTCCTAAGAACAAGCAGATTGGCATGAAGATTGACAATGGTGATGTCGATGGGCTGGAGTATCTGTCGGATGAGTTGTTCTGTAACTTCCATGATGGCCAGGCCAGCGGGAGTGGCGCTGATCAAACTGATCCGACGGGATTCAACGACTTCACCCCCGATTTCAACAGCTTTTCCGACTTTACTCTGAACTCTGATAACTACTTCATCTTCGTCAAACGCAGAACAGATTCTTGTGGTAAGACCGATGGAAGTGTCTCGGGTTGCTGGAGGATCATGGCCCGTGATAAACTGATCAAGTGCGGGGAGACCGGGAGGATTCTAGGGTTCAAGAAGATTCTCAAGTTCTGTGAAAAGGACAATAAGCGATCAGAGGAACAGGAAGAAGAAGAAGACGAGATCATCTGGGTCATGGAGGAGTACAGGCTCGTTGATAAATGGAAGCGTGACCAAGTGATTTGCAAGATTAGGGATTTGCTACAACATAAGGTTACTACCTTGCTCGCCAAGCATTTCTCGTTTCTCCCTAAATGGATCAGACCCTTTTCTCGAAAAGACTTCATGCCGAGGTGGGATCTCTGTGTACCAAATTTACCAACGGATGAGATCATCTCGTACTATCCGAAGATTTGTGTGGATGTTCAAAATGACTGGCCTACCCATTTCCTCCAAAGCGAACAAGTGTACGGTGTAGTGCCGTGGATGATCGTGGATCCTGATCAAAGCTCTGTCGACCTACAAGAGGGACCCTATTTCTTCGTTAACCGCACAGAGAGTTCTGGTCGGACAGATGGATGCGATGGAGGTTGCTGGAGGATCATGCGACGAGACAGAGTGATCACTTCGAAGGGAAACAAGGTTCTTGGGTTCAAGAGGTTGTTCAAGTTCTGCGTCAAGGAGAAAAAAGAACCGGTTTACAAGTTTTGGGCAGATGAGAAGTATAAAGTAAACGAGTTTAAGGTGACTTGGGTAATGGATGAGTATAGGCTGGCTAAGAAGAAGGAGCAAGGTAAAGTGATTTGCAGGATTAGCCTTCTCTTCCCATCACCACTTACCAGTCATCTTGAACATTTCTAGGAAGAACTTGAGGATTCCAAGTGTGTTTCTCAAGTATGTTTGAACCAAAAACGGTGTGTTTATCGGATTCATACAATGAAGAATTTAAGAAATTGATTTCTTAGATTCTTGAGGCTTAAGAGAAATCAACATAGAAATCAAATGAAAAATGGACATCAAAAAGAGTTTATTGATCAAAGATTGTATTACATGTATGATTACAAGTGTAAATTAAATCTAAGAATTCATAAACTCTTTGTAAGAAGTGTTCTAGGTATCAAATGGAGAAGAGAAGATTAAGATAAAGAGATGTGTATCTCTATTTATACAAGGAAGAAGCTAGAGCTTCATGGTAAGATGGGCCTAGGAGGATTTAAATCCCCCCCCAACAGTAAACCCCCCCCCCCAAGTTCGTAGAGAGAGATGAAGTCGATCTCTATGAATTTTACGAATCCTATGATGATTTAGGCGAATTTACTTTGAACTTGTGCCTAATAAAATGCGAATTTTCTTTAAACTCGTGCTTAGCGAAAGACGAGCTTACTAAACTCATGCTGAGACAGAGGCGAGTTTACTGAGAGCTCGTGCCTAGTAGAAGGAGAGTTTCTGTAAACTCATGCCTAGCCAAAGACGAGTTTTTGTAAACTCGTGTCTAACGATAAGCGAGTCGATTACAAGTTCGTGCCTAATAACGAGCAAGTTCAATTTAAACTTGTGCCTAAGATACAAGTTTACCGAACTATTGCCGACCCGAAGTCTCGTGTTGAGATCGTGTGTGCCAAGCAAGTTGTTGGCTTGTGCTGCTTCCGACAAGCTCGTTGGTGAGGGCCATCCTTCGAAGCATGAGGACATGATGGTGGCAACCGCTTGTTGATCCACTTTTCCTTTTGGCTCAACGATCTCTGGTTCAAGAAAACCATGATTATGATTAGATCAATAGAAACCATAGGAAATAACCAACTTTTGCATAATTAATAAGCAAGCGATCAGACTTGTTTTGCTTAATGCTCGTGAGTTGAACATGATGATTAATTATCAACTTATTAATATCATAAGCTACCAACAGTAAAGCAAATAACAAGAGTCACCCCATAAAAAGTCATAAGAGAATGAGTTGTTTAATAATTTAAACCAAAGCTATAATGCCTAACACATGTGTGTAATTTCAAAGTGATTAAAGCATGTAATGATTTGATAAGAGAGCTTATCTTTGGTGGTGAGAAAGAAACAAGCGTTGAGGTCGAGATCACGTGACTGCCAAGATCGAACTGTTACTGAGATGATCTCCAAGCAATGCCAAGATCACGTGATACTGAGAAGTATGTGCTTGTGATAAGCGGCCATGAAAAGCTCTTGGGGAACAATAGGAGACTGAACAGGCTGATAGAGAGTAGACTTTCATAACTGAATCCAATGAAGACGCAAAGACGCAATCTTGACGACGTCAAGCTCAGGAAGCAAGCTTCTAGCGGTGGAGCTGTCTGTAGAAAACGTGGACAGTGCTCGAGCCTAGCTGTTTGCAGGAAGCGACAAGCTCTCGAGTAGACTTCCGTAACTGAATCCAATGAAGAGGCTAAGACGCGATCTTGACGACGTCAAGCTCAGGAAGCAAGCTTCTCAATCGCCGCCGCAAACGTTGAGAAAGACGAGCACCAGGAATCTGATCTTAACTCGAGAGCTTATAGCTTCCTGCAAACAGCTTGGCTCGAGCACTGTCCACGTTTTCTACAGACAGCTCCACCGCTACACACCAGCGAACTGGGGGGACTTACTGTTGGGTATGGGCCTAGCCCTCCCAAAAGGCCCACAAGATAATTGCCTAAACACTTGATCACACAATGAAACTCGGCTCATCGACTCGCGAGCTAGCGACCGGCTCGACTCCAGACTACTTTTAGACGACAGAGCGAGCGACCGTAAGTCATCGGCTCGACGACTCGATTCAGCGGCCCGACACCTCGGCCCAATCATCGAGAAGGCCCGTTAGGTCAAGGCGAATTAGATCAACAGGAGACCGTCTATAAAAGGAGGAGGAGAGGCAACAATGAAAGGATCCGCAAATTACTACACTCACTTTCAGCTAGATCTAAGGTTTCATATCTTATCATCTCACCGACTTGTACGATCCGACGAACTAGATTTCGCCGGACTAATTCCGATCACTCTCTTTTCCCTTTTTGTAACTCCGTTTTGACTCCTTGATCTAATAAAACACGTCTTTGTCTTGACCCACCGACGAGAACTCGTCCTTTTCTCTTTAATAGTTTATCGACAGTCTCAGTTCAAATAGTTGGCGCCCACCGTGGGGCAGACAGAGTAGCGTCAGCAAAGATCATGGCTCGATCTTACTCGCCGTCCAATGACGAGTCACCAACGACTGAAGGCACTCCGACAGCAGCGGCCTTCGCAGAAACCATACTCGAGAGGATGGCGCAGCAAGACGCCGTCCAGAAGGCGACGAACGAGCAACTCGCCGCCATCTTGGCTCCTTTGGCCGGAAACTCAGGAGATCCGGCCTCCACGGCCCGAAAACAGCTGTTCGACACTTACCGAACAGCCGGCGAAGAAAACACGAAGAACACAAACGCCGCCCAGGTTCAAACACCCGGTGGCGTAGATCTCGTTACCGTCCAGGAACTCGCCGAGCTAAAGCAGTCGTTCCAAGAAATGAAAGACCGAATGCTTGAAGGACCTACTTCGGCGCCGTTAATCGAGCGCGTCCTCGCCGAAACCCTAAAAACCCCTTTTTCTCGGCGAATCACCGACGTACGGTACCGACCAGCCAAGAAAATCCGCCTTCCTACTTTCGCCAGAAAGGCAGACCCGACTGACCATATCACCGCATTCAACATCGCGATGGGTCGAACTAACTTTTCCGATGAGGAAAGAAACGCTGGCTAGTGTCGGCTCTTCGTCGAGAGTCTTCCAGGACCAGCCCTTGGATGGTTCACAGGATTGGGACGAGACTCCATCAACGACTTTCACGACCTGACGTCCGCATTTCTCAAGCAGTACATTATGTTTATGAGACAAGGAGCGACCCTATCCGACCTTTGGAACCTATCTCAGGGAGTGAACCAAAGCCTCCGCGACTTCATGGAGAAGTTCAAAGCTGTCGCTTCGAAGGTGCATATCCCGGACAGCATCGCCGTTGACGCGTTGATGAATACCCTCTACTTCAAGTCCCTGTTTCGCGAGGATCTCTACAGAAACCCCACCAAGTCGCTTCAAAACGCTATCGCGAGGTCGAACAACTTCATCCGAATGGAAGAAGACACAGCAGCGATACTCAAGAAAATGAATGCGGCCGCTAAACCGACGACTGCTCCAAAGCTCCTGAGGCACGGCATGAACCCCGACAGCACGCCACAGGCAACAAGTCTAATCAGCAGAAAAGCTTCGTCTATGTCGTCAAAGATAAAAACCCGCCCCCGGGATCGACTGTCATCAAGCGCGAGAAGGGTTGGAACGTCTGGGAGAACGACGAGAAGCCGCAGACCTCTTCGGAGCCTTCAACTTCGAATCCTGGCCCGACCGAGCCAAACCTATGGTTCAGCTACCATAAGTCCAAGGCGCACGATACGAGGAACTGCAGGCATCTGGTCGACGCCCTCTTCTCATCTTACGAAAACGGAACAGCCCACGTCGAGCTTCCCAAGCCTAGGCAGAACAACACCAAGGGCTGGAGCAAAAACAAAGAAAAGAAGGCTCGGAAGAGTCAAGACAAGGCCGGAGCCCGACCCAAGCGCGCAGAGGATGACAAACCAGAAGAGCAAGACGAAGACGAGGGCGAAGCAAAAGTCGAAGAAGAGCAACCTCGTAATCGTCGACGTGTCCAAGTCATCCTCGCACGACCAAGTTCCCCTTCGGATGAAGAAGAGGACAACAAAGTCCGCGATTCGCACGAACGCTCCAGCAAGCGACAGAGTGAAAACGGCGAACCGGAAGAGTCAATTGACTTGAGAAACAAGCTCAGACGAAAGTCGCAGACAACCGACCGCGTGCACGACTCCAAAAACGATCTTCGCTCAATCATCAAAGAGTCCAAGGCTAAAAGAGTCGAAGACTCTAGTGTTTCAGTGTTTCTCAAGTATGTTTGAACCAAAAACGGTGTGTTTATCGGATTCATACAATGAAGAATTTAAGAAATAGATTTCTTAGATTCTTGAGGCTTAAGAGAAATCAACATAGAAATCAAATGAAAAATGAACATCAAAAAGAGTTTATTGATCAAATATTGTATTACATGTATAATTACAAGTGTTCTAGGTATCAAATGGAGAAGAGAAGATTAAGATAAAGAGATGTGTATCTCTATTTATACAAGGAAGAAGCTAGAGCTTCATGGTAAGATGGGCCTAATTTGGTTATCTAATGGGCCTTGAGAGAGAATGTAAATCCACCCCTAACAATGTACATCTCTTTACGCATATTCATTCAGATTATGTTTCTATTTCATTTTCTGGCTAGTTTTGTATAGTTCTATAGTCAATCTATTGGGGAAAACACACACATTGTTACATTTTGACAGAGAGCAACTCTGTTTTCTTTTGCTCTGTGTTCTGATAGTTTGATAGATAGTTTTGAAGATTTGAGTGAGTGAATATTGTTTGGCGAGCTTACTATGCATTAGTTGTCCCACATCGGAAAGCCAACTTATTTTACTACACTAAACATGAGTATATATATAGGGTTCCATATATTTAATTGAATAAATGTAGTTTTAATGAAGCGTTACAAAGATCCTTTTGAAGCCGCCATTGAGGAGGAGCATAATGAATCTCCTCTAGACTCACCTGTTTGTGATGTTAGCGACGATGATGTTGGCCTTCTCCGTCAGGTGAAGACACTTAAAACCTCTGAGGATATGGAAGTTGATCCACCATAATCCAAGCTAATGATCGTGAGAAGAAGGTAGCCAAAATGCATGCTATTATATCGTAATTCACAGAGGATCAAACGAGTCGATATGAATGTTTTAGGAGATCTACTCTTCACAAATCAAACATGAAGAAGTTATTAGAGAGTATCACAGGGATTAAGAATATGAACAACGACGACCCTAGGCTTTCCGTTGTTAGTGGTATAGCAAAGATGTTTGCTGCCGAACTCGTGGAAACTTCTTGTTATGGTCAAAAGGAATGAAATAGGACACATCAGGCCCTGCCACATCCGAGATTCTTATCGTAAGCTCAAGCTTCAAGGAAAAGTGCCACAAAGAACAGTTACACGCTTGTTCCGCCAAGGCAGAGAGTGACTTCGAGAAAGACAAATCATTATCTATCTATATATAATAGCAAACCATTTTTTTTGCGATCATCATCATTTTTGATCATTCGGCAAGGTTTCTTTGTTATTTTTGATCTAAGGGATGAAAAGTCTTTTCCTTTGAGTTACGTCATCAAAAAATTGTTGTGTCATCCATCTTCCCCAATCGTCTCCTCTTCGGAAACAACACAACCCTTCCTATATGGCATCTTTCCTGAATGGTTTCATTTCCAATCAACACAACCATTCAATCACACCTCTCTGAACATTATATGTATATCTATGTTCCCTATTTTTACATACGATGCACGAATCACGATAGTAACACATCAGCCGTCTCTTGTAAGATACATTTCAGAGACGTCCCGAGAAGATGTTCCGTGTGGTGAGGGGATGATAAAAAGTTTATGGGTAGACACCGAGTTTACAACGCCAGAGGACCTAGAATTTTTATGCTTCTCTATACCAAAAAATTGCAAGATGATATAGGTTAAGGTCTAAGGAAGCAAGGGATATAATGTGAAACAAGGGGGATCTGGAGACTGAAGATCACAGAGATATGGGGATAAAGGTATGTCGTTCCATGATCTAAAAATCGACAGTTTCACAAATTACGCGAACGGGCGTTGATCGGAGTTAGACGTGGCGAGTTAGGGGTGATCGGCAATATTTGGCGGTGGTCCAAGTTTAGTCCGCCTGAGCTGTGTAAATACAAAACGCGGCGAGTAACAAGTGATAGTTCGGATCGTTTCCGTTACTGGTTTTATACTTCATCAAATGAAGAAGACGACCACGTGCTTTTAAACACTTATTTAATATTTTTTCTCACCGGCCCAATTATAAATTATTCCAAAGGCCCACTTAATCAAATAAACTATAATTATGATTCTTCATGCATTTGCTCATGCATGTAAGATCTTTATAACAAAAATTTATAAGTAAATTTTGTTGAATATTTTGTATTTTTAAATTTTTTAGATAAATATGCTCAAAATACATTTAAACATTCATAAAATTGCTCCATGGATGTAAGATCTTTATAATAAATTCTATTATGTAGAGGTGTTCAATCTGGTAAAATTGAACCAATTAAAAGCGAACCAAAATATAAAAAATAGTTTTGGTTTGGTAATACAGAATATACCGAATTGATGTTATTTTTAATAAAATGTGGTATATGGATATGATTTGATATATAAACCAATTAAATAAAATATAGTAGTATAATTATATGTAAAGTATATAGTATAAGTGATAATATATACATATTTTATTTCATTTATAGGATCTTCATATTTAAAATGTTGACTTTAGAAATTTAAAATTTTAATTTTGAGTTAAAAGTTATATTTTCCATTTTATCAAATCAAATAAAACACAACTTTAAAATATGCGTGCTAATTTTGCTATTTAATAATATTATACTAATATATTTTTTAAGTTTATAAAAATTATTATTATTAACTTAATATGTTTGATAATTGTTTTAAATAATAAATAAAATAAATAATCTATTTAAAAAACTCATATATCTTTATGTTTGAATAAAACCGATATCTAATTATATAAAGTAAATTTTACAAAATGGTATAAAAATAAATATATTTATGATTTTTGATATAAACCCGAAAAAACTGAAAACCGATGGTATATATACCGAACCAACTAAAGTAGATTTGGTTTTAATATGGAAGCTATTTTTGTATAAACCAAAATACCAAAAAAATCGTACCAAAACCGAATCGAAATCCAGGTTGAACACCCCTAAGTTAGATTCTACCGTAGAAAGCAAACACTAACATTTCTCATGGTCTGAAAAAGATAGTAAAAAGTCAATGGTCTTAGAGAGAAACCATCATCCTTATCATAAATTTTACAGATATTCTTTTGTTTATTCAATAAGCAAAACAAAAGTTAAAATCTTTATGAATCTTAGAATTGAAAAAGGAATAGGAAAGAAACAATTATTATTGAGGCTTGCATTTTATTTTGCTATATGTTTTCTGGTTATAACCTTTATTTATATGGAAAGTTGTCTCTTTTTAGTTTTAACACTTAGCTTTTTCAACTCTATTTCTCATAAATTTTATTTTGTTATAAATCATTATGTGGATGGCCCATAACCAAGACCAAGACAAGGCCCAGCCGTGGCCAAAGGAGGAGAGAGAGAGTCGGCGGCTGAGGAGAGAGAGTCAGCCTATCCCTTGGCCGACTTAGATATATGATGTTTTCCATTTATCTGTTTTAGATCTTTTCCTATTTCATGTTGTATTAGGTTTTGGATAATTTCCTTTTTCTTATACTTTGTAATCCTTATATAAGGAACCTCTATTGTTCATTAATAATACACAGACAATTCCCCCATTCTTTTACAACACGTTATCAGCACGATCGTCTCTAGATCCCTGAGACAAATCTAAACCTCTCAAACCCTAAAAAGCCAAAACCGGCGACCACACCCAAAACCCTAATCTCGTTCTTAGTTCAATTAAGAACTCAGTTGATCCCTCTTGAATCCTAGACATTCTCAGATCACGTTCCAGCTCAGAAGAACCGTCCAGCTCGCGATCAAATCCGAAGATGCGATCGCACCCGAGACGACCCGATCTCCACGCAGCTCGCAGCCGAGACGCCTCCAGCTCGCGATCGTCTCATCCGCGACCCGATTGGAGTCCACAAGCGTCCGATCGATTCTCTCTCTATCTAAAGGTGGTCCGGTTCTAAACCCCTACAAAACAAAGGTATAACTTAATCTGAGAACCTAGATTGATCAGAAACCCTAATCCATTATTATGGAAACTTTGATCTTGATCAAAACCCTAAAAACCTACAAGATTAAAAATCGACAATCTCTTAAACTAGAAAGATAGAAATCGATTCCTTAGAACTTAAATTGATTGTTCCTGATTTGATTTTGAGAAACCCTAAGTTTTGGAATCGAAACCCTAAACCATAAAGGACTGAATCCGATTTTAATTGATTGAATGTTTGATGATCTGAGGTTTTAGGATTGTTAGATTGATTGAAGTAATCTGATCTAGAACTTGAATCCTAAAGGCCTTGAAACCTTTAATTAAAACCGACAGCTTTAGTTTTAAAGTTGAAACCCTAAATTCATAAATTGCTAAGGTTGTTTGCATTACATATGAATTTGAATTGAATTGCATTCGTATTGTTTAATGAAATCGACCAGCATGTAGAAACATATGAATTTGAATCTGATTGCATTGAAAATCATATGGACGTGTGGCCTTTATCTCCCTGGTACATGTAGAATCATATATTAGGATTGTTCGCACCATGGTCAATTAGTTTTACATGTC
>NC_027751.1:20089186-20089546 GCF_000695525.1 Brassica oleracea var. oleracea | reverse complement strand
CCCCCCCCCCCCCCCCCTTTTGGAGAGGGGGATAGCTGAACTTGTCAATAGGACAAGTTGCCTACGTACCTCTTTCGAGGATCAAGCCATCTCGTAGTTCTGCTTTGTTGGTGCGGGCGTTCCTACTCGTTGGATAGGGCCGTTTCCGTTACTTTGGCCGTTGGCTTCGGCCGTTGAGGTTTTAGTTAAATCGGCGGCCGTTTCGTGAGTCGGGTTTTCCGCTGGTAGGGCGATGGACTCCGGGATCGTGTCGCTGTCCGGAGCCATTGCCTGGGCTAGTGATTCTGAATCGCTCTTTGTGGAACCTTCGGGAGTACTCTGAATTTTCTTGACTCGCTTCGGGCTAACCGCAGGGGTGTT
>NC_027751.1:20089027-20089116 GCF_000695525.1 Brassica oleracea var. oleracea | reverse complement strand
TGTTCCGTTTGGTGTTGGGAACTTGATGCTAAGGTGGTAAGTCAACGGTACCGCCTTCATTGCGTTGATCCACGGGGTTCCCATGATAT
>NC_027751.1:20061747-20088935 GCF_000695525.1 Brassica oleracea var. oleracea | reverse complement strand
GAGGGTCATTGATGTTGTGCCCGAAAAACCGGTCAGGGGTTTTGGTTCCGGGACGACTTCCCCGAGTTCGATGTTCATTCTCCGGAGAGTGTCGCGGAAAATGACATTGACCTTGCTGCCTGTGTCGATGAGGATTCTTCCCACTTCGAGGTCTCGAATTACCAAGTCGATGACCAGCGGGTCGCAGTGAGGTTTATCAAGTCCGACGGTTTCCTCCTCCTCAAAAACAATTGTATCGTTTGGAGCGTTATCGGTCAGGGACCGAGTCGTCCAGTTAGAACTTGTTTCCGCCTTTCTTCCGTAGGCCTTGATGGATTGTAACAGAGTCGCGGTAGAATTACGATTCTCCGATGATCATGTTTATCCTCCGGCGGGTACTATTGTCTCCAAGGTCATCCTGCCTTCTTCCGTGTTTCTCGCCAGACTGGTTTGCGCGTGCGTCCCTCTCGGGAGACTCTTTATCAGTCCCGGGAGGGCAGTCGGAATCCAGGATGAGGTCCTTTATGCTAGTAAACTTCGAGAGGTCGCCAGCGAGGAGTTTTGCGGCTAGCCTTGCGCCGAGAACTTTGCAGTTCGTAGTGGAATAACCTTTGGTCTGGTGGAACTCGCAGTAGGAGTTATCCTTGTACTGGTTCCTGGTCCAGGTGTTTCCAGAGGTCTTTCCTTGTTTGGAATTGATAGTGTAGTTGTGCTCGCCCTGGACGTCTTCTCCCTAGTGGTGGACATACTTGTCGTTTCGAGAGCTTTTCTTTTTCGTGGGCGTCTTCTGCGGGTTGTGCTTATGGGATAGGATTTTCATCTCCTCTTCCATTACGATGAAGTCCGTTGCCTTATGAAGAGGGTCCTGAATCGTTCTCGGTTTTTTGAGGGATATCCATTGTCGGAATTTCGACCGGTACCAGAGAGTTTTTTTCAGAGCATCGATCGCCACTTTGTCGCTGATCCCGGTGACTCTTGCCATTACTAGCTTGAATCTGTTCATGAACTCGTGAAGTGGCTCGTCTTCTCTTTGAGTCAGGCTCCAGAGATCGACGTCTGAGGTTTCTCTGTCCATGAACATGGAATACTGCTTGAGAAACTCTGAAGCAAGTTGGCGGAACCTTCCAATGGAATTTCATTTTAGGCGAGAAAACCATTCGAGCGCGGCTCCTTTGAGGTTTTCGACGAAGAGGAGGCAGTAGCCAGCGTCTCGTTCGCGTTCCTTGAGTTTGCACCTCCCCATCGCGATCTGGAAAGACTGCAGGTGCGCTTTCGGGCCGGTGGTTCCATCGTAGATGGGAATTTTGATCTTCCCTGGGTCCGGGAAGCCTTGTCCGCGTGTGCAGCTCGATTGCCCGGAGTTTCGAAATCAAGTCTTCTACCGCTGCGGGCTCTTGTGGTCCCGCGCGGGGCTTTGCTCATGGCCTTCGCCGTTAAGGTTTCCACCTGTTTTGCGAGAGAGGCCATAAGTTTTCCTTGTTCATCAGACTTTTTCTGAGCAGAGGCGAACATTTCCTTCATCTGGTCTAGTATCGCAGTGTCAGCAGTGACCGTTGATACGTTTCCAGCTGGAGTTTTATCAGCGTTGGCATCGACGGGAGTTCCGTCGTGCGTTTGCGGGTCTTTGTCAGCGTTGGTCGTCATATCGGACTGAGCGTGTGTGGTTGCGAGAGAGATAGATCGTGGGAACCGAAATTCACACCGTCGAGTTTTGTTAATCGGAGGAAAGCCAAGCTAACCTAGCCTTCCCTGAAGGTCCCGGCTATCTGCTGGGCCACGCACAACACAATCAATATGAAAGATTCCAAAGTAATAAATTGTAAAAGAGCGAAAAGAGAACAAAGAGGTCTTATTTCCGAATTTGCGTTTGAGCGTGAACAACAGGTAATAACCTAGGCCGCGAGAGCTGTCGGTATGTTCGCTATTTTAGCCACCTAAGTTCTGACCTAGTCGAGTCGCAGCTCGATAGTAAAAATTGAAAAATACATAAATTGCTCTAAGTATTAAGTTTGCTCTGATGTGCTCTTCTGTCTCCCCCTTTTCCTCTTCGTCCTAGGTCCTCCATATATACTCCTCCTTAGGTCGGTTTACCACTTCTTGGGCAGGATTTGTCGTGATGCGGGCTTTTCCATATTTCCTTCTTCTTTGTGATTATCTTCGGAAATTTGACATTTATCTCTTCCCGCGGATGAGATAAACATGCATACTAGTCTTCGGGCTCAAGTATTTTGGGACCATAGATGGGCCGTTGTCCGCAATTCAGACCCTCTTTAGGCCGTATCGAGACTTAAGTGTTTTTTACGATTTTACTCGCGAAGTAGCCGTTTAGGCATGGATCTTCCAACGGAACCCTGTTTCTTCGCATAGCCGAGGCAGTTGGTGTTAAGTTAACCGTAACCTGCTCTACTACGAAGAATAGGAAACCGTTCGAGAGACATAACCTTCCCAACTTCCCGAATACTTTCGACGATGGTTTTTAGACGAGACATTGGTGTCGTATCCACGGACCCAAAGACTGAGTTACGGAAACTTCGGACGAAGATGCATGGTTATGGGATGGGACCGGGTTCGGAATGACCCACAGAGAATTGGCCGCGCTCGCCGGGCGAGCTGATCCGTGCCACGGTCGAGCTCGCCGGTGAGCCGACCGGCGACACGGTCGTGCTTGCCGGGCGAGCTGGCTCGTGTCACGGATCAGCGACACGGTCGTGCTCGCTGGGCAAGCTGGCTCGTGTCACGGCCGAGCTCGCCGGCGAGTCGACCGGCGACACGGTCGTGCTCGCCGGGCGAGCTGGCTTGTGTCACGGCCGAGCTCCCCGGCGAGTCGACCGGCAACACGGTTGTGCTCGCCGGGTCGACTCGCCAGGCAAGCTGGCTCGTGTCACGGTCGAACTCGCCGGTCGATCCGTTTCGGCTATTAGTCTGCTCGGCTTTTGAAGTTTTGAACGAGATTCGGTTTTTCTGAGGAGTTTCGAACATCGATTCCGTCGTGACCGATTTTGACCCCAACAATTGACAGTGGGGATGGCGTGTATGGTAGGATGTGCTGTAACATGGTTGAGGATGATACAAGATAGGGATGAGTTACTGGATTGGAGGGATTTCAAGATGAAAATCAAGAGGCGGTTTAAACCCACCAGAGGGGGAACGATACTCAGTCAGATGTTTAGGCTCAGACAGACAGGGACGATTTCAGACTATCGTGAAGCATTTGAAGAGTTGTCTGGAGAGGTTCCTCATGTCACTAATGATGTATTAGAGGAGATTTTCCTCATGGGATGAAGAGGAGTCTAAGAGAGCAAGTAGTAAGACTGAGACCGGTAGGAATGGATGAGATTGTCGATATGGCGAAGATAATAGAAGAGCAAGAGAATGAGAAGAATGCCTATCATGCGAGATCCTTCCAGAGAACCAACTCTTCTCCCTCTCTCAATAATCAGCAGAGGCAATATGCTAATGGTCCTGCGAAGGCCAGTGAGGTCACTCCGGCGAGGAAATCCTTTGAGATGCAGCGAGATAGTAAACAAGGTGATCAGAAGAAGACTATGCAGAACCCTTGTAGGTATTGTGGAGAGAGGTATTTCGCGGGGAATCGTTGCAAGGCATATCAGAGGTACAAATGTATGGATGTGGAAGAGGAAAGTGAACCTGAGGAAGATGATGAGGAAGAGACGGAAACTCCACTGAGACAACAGAACTCACCCGTTTCAGAGCTACAGGTTCTGTCGTTGCAGTCAATGGTTGGCATCACCACTAAGAGGACTCTCAAGGTGTTGGGCAAGATAAAGAACAAGAACGTGGTGGTGTTGATATACTCGGGCGCATCATGTAACTTCATAGGCAAGAACATGGTGCAGGCGTTGGGGTTACCAGTGCAGCAAACGCAGGAGTTCAGAGTCTCAATAGGAGATGGTAGAGTATTGACTGGACAAGGGAAGTGTAGTGGAGTGGAGTTACACATCCAAGGGGTGGAGATTGATCAAGAGTACCTACTGTTCGAGCTGGGAACCATAGATGTAGTGATGGGTTACACTTGGCTCGCAAAATTGGGAGAAACAAGAATCAACTGGGGCTTACATACCATGAAATTCCAAGACAACGACACTTGGGTGGCTATCTGTGGTGATCCTGCATTACTAAAGGCGCAAGTGTCAATGAATTCCATGGAGAAGTTGATGGAGAAGGAAGAAGTGGTTTATCTTTTGGAGCGCAGGCCCTGTTTGAAGCTAATCCTGGAGAAAGCAAAGTCCAAATTCCGAGCAGAGGAGTGAAGAAGCTACTCAAGGAATTTGAGTCTATATTCCGAATACCTCCAGGACTCCCCCCAAAGCGCAGCCGAGAACACGCAATCACCTTACAATCTGGCACTTCCCCAATCAATATCAGACCGTATCGATACTCACACATCCAGAAAGATGAAATTGAGAAGATGGTGAGCGAGATGATACAAGCAGGAATCATATGACCAAGCATCAGCCCATTATCCAGTCCAGTGCTGTTAGTGAAGAAGAAGGATGGAGGATTCCGTTTCTGCGTGGATTACAGAGCAGTGAATAAGAGCACTATTCAGGACCCGTACCCAATACCAGTGATAGAAGAACTACTGGATGAGTTGGCAGGAGCCGCAATGTTCTCGAAATGGGATTTGAAGTCGGGGTATCATCAAATCGGAGTGAAAGAAGAAGATGTGTGCAAGACGGCTTTCAAGACACACGAAGGGCACTATGAGTTCCTAGTGATGCCTTTCGGTCTCACGAATGCACCAGCAACATTTCAGTCAGTAATGAATGAGATCTTCAGGCCATATTTGAGGAAGTTTGTGAAGAACCCTAAGATAGGGAGGATCACTTTAGCTGGGTGTTGGATATGATCCGAGAAGGCAAACGGCACTTCTGGAACTGAGATGGATTGAAAGGATCGTCAAGAGATGCGGAATGACTCTTGATATACCCACGATCTAAGGCTAACCACCAAAGAAAGAATGAATGTGTTGGCTAACCACCAAACAACACACAAAGATGAATTGGCTGACCACCAAATCAACAAGCCGGTTCACACCAATGAACTAGCTAAAGAACTCTCTCTCTCTCACTCAGAGAAGAAACAAAATAAACAACCAAAACTGAACTGATTTTATTGATGAAATGGACTACATATTTATAGTGTTTTGTAGATCTAGGAATTAAATGAAAAAGTAGATCTAGATCTAGATCTAGTCTTTAATACGAAAATAAAGAGATAAGACTAGACAAGGTGACTGTTCGGCTTCTGTCCAGATTCGTTGTATCCTGAAGCATGAACCGCGGTAAGGAGAACGACGGATGTGGGACTGTCCGTATGAACCACCATGTCCAGATCATGAACCATACTGGAAGAATTTGAAGGAGAAGAAGAATTACTTTGTTGTTTTGGTGCAGAAGAAGTGTTGGTGTTTCCCTTCTTTTTGAGTTGCCGGACAACATGAATCGCCTTATGCAACATATTTTCCAAGCTGGCATAAGTCTGAAGCTCGTTCTGATTAGACACATCACGGTTGCTTCTCTTGGCTTTGGTGAAGGGACGATCACCACTTCTGACCAATTTCTCATCATCTGATCTGTTTTGTCTCTTCCTTTGAGTCCAGGTTCATCCGAACCAGATGGATGCACGGGGTAACGATAAGGACGCTTGCGGGACTGTCCGGATGGTCCGTCGGATGAGAATGCATGTCCGTCTTTGGTTTCTTCACCACCAAGTCAAGTCTGGCATGATCCACGTCAAGTCTGGCATGATCCAAGTCAAGTCTGGCATGATCTTTCTCAAGTCTGGCATGATCTTTCTCAAGTCTGGCATGATCCAAGTCAAGTCTGGTACGGTGAAAAACATGAACCTCGGTTGAAATGTTCAGAACGTCCTGAACTCCATGCTGAGCTGGTTCCATGTAATGATCCGTGGACTGCGGCACATCATTCCCTTCCACTTCAAAAAGATTTGTCCTCAAATCTGAAACATTAAAAGGAAAAGGATTATAAGCAAAAGAACCATTATCAGAATGTTGCTCACCTAGGTGCAGGCGTTGGGGTTACCAGTGCAGCAAACGCAGGAGTTCAGAGTCTCAATAGGAGATGGTAGAGTATTGACTGGACAAGGGAAGTGTAGTGGAGTGGAGTTACACATCCAAGGGGTGGAGATTGATCAAGAGTACCTACTGTTCGAGCTGGGAACCATAGATGTAGTGATGGGTTACACTTGGCTCGCAAAATTGGGAGAAACAAGAATCAACTGGGGCTTACATACCATGAAATTCCAAGACAACGACACTTGGGTGGCTATCTGTGGTGATCCTGCATTACTAAAGGCGCAAGTGTCAATGAATTCCATGGAGAAGTTGATGGAGAAGGAAGAAGTGGTTTATCTTTTGGAGCGCAGGCCCTGTTTGAAGCTAATCCTGGAGAAAGCAAAGTCCAAATTCCGAGCAGAGGAGTGAAGAAGCTACTCAAGGAATTTGAGTCTATATTCCGAATACCTCCAGGACTCCCCCCAAAGCGCAGCCGAGAACACGCAATCACCTTACAATCTGGCACTTCCCCAATCAATATCAGACCGTATCGATACTCACACATCCAGAAAGATGAAATTGAGAAGATGGTGAGCGAGATGATACAAGCAGGAATCATATGACCAAGCATCAGCCCATTATCCAGTCCAGTGCTGTTAGTGAAGAAGAAGGATGGAGGATTCCGTTTCTGCGTGGATTACAGAGCAGTGAATAAGAGCACTATTCAGGACCCGTACCCAATACCAGTGATAGAAGAACTACTGGATGAGTTGGCAGGAGCCGCAATGTTCTCGAAATGGGATTTGAAGTCGGGGTATCATCAAATCGGAGTGAAAGAAGAAGATGTGTGCAAGACGGCTTTCAAGACACACGAAGGGCACTATGAGTTCCTAGTGATGCCTTTCGGTCTCACGAATGCACCAGCAACATTTCAGTCAGTAATGAATGAGATCTTCAGGCCATATTTGAGGAAGTTTGTGAAGAACCCTAAGATAGGGAGGATCACTTTAGCTGGGTGTTGGATATGATCCGAGAAGGCAAACGGCACTTCTGGAACTGAGATGGATTGAAAGGATCGTCAAGAGATGCGGAATGACTCTTGATATACCCACGATCTAAGGTTAACCACCAAAGAAAGAATGAATGTGTTGGCTAACCACCAAACACCACACAAAGATGAATTGGTTGACCACCAAATCAACAAGCCGGTTCACACCAATGAACTAGCTAAAGAACTCTCTCTCACTCAGAAAAGAAACAAAATAAACAACCAAAACTGAACTTATTTTATTCATCAAAAGGACTACATATTTATAGTGTTTTGTAGTCAAAGACAATTAAAGAAAATGTGGGAAAACAATGCATAGAAAATACAAATTTGACCAGATCTGAATTAATGAGTCAAAGACTCAGTCTTCCATGCAGATTGGTCAAAGATGGCCCTTCAGATAATGTCCAGGTTCATCCGAACCAGATGGATGCACGGGGTAACGATAAGGATGCTTGCGGTACTGTCTTTCTCAATTCTGGCATGATCTTTCTCAAGTCTGGCATGATCTTTCTCAATTCTGGCATGATCTTTCTCAAGTCTGGCATGATCTTTCTCAATTCTGGCATGATCTTTCTCAAGTCTGGCATGATCTTTCTCAATTCTGGCATGATCTTTCTCAAGTCTGGCATGATCTTTCTCAATTCTGGCATGATCTTTCTCAAGTCTGGCATGATCTTTCTCAATTCTGGCATGATCTTTCTCAAGTCTGGCATGATCTTTCTCAAGTCTGGCATGATCCAAGTCAAGTCTGGTACGGTGAAAAACATGAACCTCGGTTGAAATGTTCAGAACGTCCTGAACTCCATGCTGAGCTGGTTCCATGTAATGATCCGTGGACTGCGGCACATTAGTTTGTATCGGTGTTCTTCGATGATATATTAGTGTATAGTAAGAATGAAGCGGAGCATCAGGAGCATCTTAAGACCGTCCTCAACGTTCTGAAGCAGCATCAGTTTTATGCAAATGAAAAGAAGTGTGCATTTGGGCAAACCAGTGTATCCTACTTGGGGCACGTGATCTCAGCACAAGGCGTTGCAGCAGACCCTGAAAAGATAGAAGCCGTGAAGCAGTGGCCACAACCAAAGAATGTGACGGCTCTTACAGGGTTCTTGGGCCTCACTGGTTACTACCGACGGTTCGTGGCTGAATATGAGAGAATAGCACGACCGCTAACGGATCTGTTGAAGAAAGAAGGATTTAAATGGTCAGATGACGCCACCAATGCTTTATGCTGGTTGAAGTTAGCAATGACCTCGCTGCATGTGTTAAGGTTGCCAGACTTCAAGAAGCCCTTCGTGGTCGAAACTGATGCATCAGGTACCGTAATTGGAGCAGTCTTGTCGCAGGAGAAATTGATGCATCAGGTAGAGTGAAATCAGTATTCGAGAGGGAGCTGTTGGCAATTGTGTTTGCGGTGACAAAGTGGAGGCACTATCTCACAGGAAACCAATTCACAATCAGAACAGACCAAAAGAGCCTGAGGTATCTGTTGGAACAAAGAGCAGTGTCTGTAGAGAAACATAAATGGGCCTCCAAGCTATTGGGACTCAACTACACCATAGAGTATAAACCCGGGAAAGATAATCGAGTAGCTGATGCATTATCACGACAACAAGGGCTAGCAAAGGAGGAGTTGGAGTTACAAGAGTTCCATCTTACTGCACCGTTGTCGATTGATCTAGATGAGTTGGCTATGCAAGTTGAGAAAGATGAAGAGTTACAACGAATCATTAGAGCGCTGAAGGCTGAGATGGAAGTGCCAAAGGGATATTATCTTAAGAAGGGCCATTTGTTCAATGATGGTAGACTGGTGATACCCGCTAAGTCTCCATTCATTCCTGCTTTGATGAAACAGTTCCATGACAGTGCTATTGGAGGTCATGAGGGAGTGCTTAAAACTTTCAAGAGGATGGGGCGAGAAGTGTATTGGAAGGGGATGCGTGGTGATGTTACAGAGTTCATCAAGGAGTGTGAGGTTGTCAGTGGAATAAGTATTCCACTCTTACGCCTGCTGGTTTGCTATCTCCATTACCGATTCCGTTACAAGTGTGGTCTGATATTAGCCTTGATTTCGTGGAAGGGTTGCCAATCTCCAGAGGGTTTGATGTTATCATGGTGGTGGTTGACAGATTGTCGAAATACGCACACTTCATTCCTCTACGCCATCTGTATAATGCGAAGGGAGTAGCAGACGCCTTCATCAAAGAGGTGATCAGACTCCACGGATTTCCTGAGACGATGGTTTCTCACAGAGATAAGATATTCTTGAGCAGATTTTGGGAGGAGTTGTTTAAGACGCAAGGAACCATTTTACACAAGAGTACAGCTTACCATCCTCAATCAGATGGACAAACTGAGATGGTTAACCGATGCCTTGAAGCTTATTTTAGGTGCTTTATGGGAAGGAAGCCGACTTCTTGGTCTCAATGGTTACCTTGGGCTGAATACTGGTATAACACGTCTTACCACTCATCAACAAAGTCGACTCCTTTCAAGGCTCTGTATGGACGTGATCCCCCGAAGCTGTTGAGATTTGGGGACGTTCCTATAGCCAATGCAGAGGTTGAAGTGCTGATCCAAGACTGTGATGCGTTGTTGCAAGAGCTACGTGACAATTTGGCTTCGGCTCAAACGAGAATGCAGGTATCAGCTAACAAAAGGAGAAGAGATGTTGAGTTTAAAGTAGGCGAGTGGGTATTTCTGAAATTGAGACCATACCGACAGGTCTCAGTAGCTAGTGGAAGGGCAGAAAAGTTGGCTCCGAGATACTTTGGTCCCTATCAGGTGGAAAAGAGGATTGGGAAGGTAGCATACCGTCTAATCTTACCAGCTAACAGCCTCATTCATCCTGTGTTCCATGTTTCACAGCTGAAGCAGGCAGTGGAACCCACGTCAGAGTACAGGAGATTACGCTGATCCTTTCTTCCTCACTTGAATGGAACACTGAGCCTGCAGATATCTTGAGCATTCGACAATCAACAGAGACCGGTCAACCTGAGGTGCTAGTGAAGTGGTCGGGGTTACCAGATTTTGAGTGTACATGGGAACCTGTGGAGAGGCTAGCTGAGCAATTTCCTCAGTTTCAGCTTGAGGACAAGCTGTGTCTTTTGTGGGGGGGGTGGGGTATTGATAAGTTAGCGGTACCGTTGGCTTACGTGCAGAGGAAGCAACGAATGAGGAAAAGAGTTAGAAGTGGCTAATGAAGAAGATAAGAGGAGTGGGAGAGACTCTGACTTAGAAGGAAGCTTAGCAGAGTCTATTATTGAATAAATGAAGTGATGTCGTTTTATTAAGTATTGCAGTATTTATATGTCTGAGTTGTAAACATTTGGGTTTATCAAATATACAACAAGCATTCTTATCTTCTTAACCGATTTCTTCTCTCTCGAACCTCCCTTTTCTCTATTATCCCTAATCCCCTTTCTGTCACAGATAAACCCTAGTTTATCAAACACTCAACTTCTTCTTCTTGCTCTTATGATCAATCTCTTTCTCGAAGTAACTATGAACCACTTGCTTGTCGGAGACGTTACCAACCAAAACAGTACTCACAAGAGTCTTCCCGGTCTTAGGGCACGTGATGTTACCGGCAGAGAACCACTTCGTGATAGAGCTCCGATCATACGTGTGACCAGTTTCCAAAACCACTGGATCATTCATAATCTCTAGAGAAATTGGACAACGTAGATCATCAACTTTTAAGCCACGAATAATCACATACTCTTCTTCTTCTTCTTCTTCTTCTTTCTTATCTTCGTCTTCATCAATACCTTCAAGTATCACACATCTGCAGTAGCATATGAATCCTATCAAGCTACTAAGAAGCTCGATTTCGTTCTTGTCTTTCTTCTCTACTCTAATCTCTTCTCTTAAGAAACCAATCTCTTTGACACAATAGCTCCATGTTCGGACACCAATGTGATCAAGTACCCGGAGTACTTCATCTTGGTTCGGTTTAATTCTGTTCTCGAACAGATTAAAGATCCAATAGACTGAGTCTATGGCCCGTTTGTCATCCCGGTTGGGTCTTGCTTCGTATTTACGGGTCTGACAGATTAACAGATAGATTAGCTAGTTGACTTCTTTGGGTAAGTCAACGGATCCTACTGGAAAAGTATCAAGGCATGTGGATATGGATCTGGTCAAGACCTGGAAATGAGATGAGACTTGGTCGGAGTTTATCAACATATAAAGCTTAGCTCCTTCTCGTGTACAGTCTTGTAATAAAAACTTGAGTTTTCGGAAGATGACGTGTAACTCTGAGAGGCTTAAGATTGCTGAACGAGGAAAGGAGCGACATGCCGGTAGTTTTCTGACCCGGATTTCTTGGAAGATGACCATGAGATTGTGGATATGTCGGAAAGTTTCTTTGGCGTTTCCTTTGATGGTGGAGAAGTGTTTTGATTTGAAGCTGAGAATCTTGCCGGCGATTTCTAACAGTGAGTTGATGAGTGTGGTTATGGAGATAGATTCACATGGATGTACTGCTGGAAAAGTTAGAATCCGACGATCAGACATGGTTTGGTTTGTGTGTGTGGATGACGATGATATTTTCAAGTGTTTTGAGGTTCTGTATATTTGGGTTGTGAAGATATATACACTTCGTTTGGGGTTTTGATTTTTCAACTCTATACATAATTGTGATACGTTTAGAGGTCTGATTAGTTGGTAAACTTTGGGGTCTGTAAGTTTGCCACGTGATATACCATGGCGATGATGTGTATGTGGGGCCAATTTTTCATGAGTGTATGGATGGTAGGGAGCTGGGCATTGATGCTTGTTACTCGGTCAATACTTGCTATTTGACTCTGTACTCAGCTTGAAAAAGCAAGTACTTGACTTTGTCAAATCAAGTAGCAAGTCCGAAAATCTTACTACTTGCAAGTACAAGTCAAGTATCAAATATTACGATTTTTTCTAATACTCGACCCGTTACTTGTTTTATTACTTGTTATTGGTTCTAAAAATATATATGACCTATTAAAATACTTGTTTTACTTCTGACATTGTAATAAAAATTAAAAATATTATTCTTAAGGTATTTTATATTATAAGTACTTATTTTGAATGGGTTATATACACACACTAAATCAAATTACTTGAATTAATTGAATAAAGTATCAAGTATATGGAGAAATAAAAGTATATATTCCATGTTTAGTTGTACTTATCAGTTTTGGTACATTTAATTTTAAAATTTTAAACCTAAATAAACAAGTATCAAGTATTACCAAGTAATTTACAAGTATTAAAAATATAGTCAAGTACTTGATTACTAAGTACTTGATCGGATCAAGTACAAGTACAAGCCAAAAATTCTAATACTCGCACAAGGCAAATCAAGTAGCGAATATGGCAAAAATACCAAGTACCCGGCTTGCGCCCAGGCCTTTGGATGGAGGTAACTGGCAATTTTGTATGACCTTTCTGATAGTTTTCCTCCTTCAATTATTATTTTTAGTTCTTGTCTGTAGTTTAGATAAACAGAACTTTGGGCTTCTCTCTCTTCTTTAGAGAGAGATAAAATCTCTCTTACCCTTTTATCAAATACAAAACCCTTCAGAGGGGGAGAGATAAAGCCGATTCTTTTGTTTGTAATATAGTTTCGATCGCTTAATCGATTTTGATTTCCGGTTGCGGATTTTCTCTTCGGTTAGCAGAATTTTGTTGTGTTTCAAGTCAAACTAAAGCTGTTCTTGAACTTCTAACCTTACAAAATTCCCTCTTGCTAGATTCTTCTCCCTGGTTGGTTGGTGGAGACTTTAACGAGATCACTCACCCAGCAGAGCACTCTGCATCCACTGTCACTTCATTCACTCCCCACATCGTTGAGTTCAACACCTGTCTCAGTCAACTTGAAATCAGAGACCTGAGGTTCCATGGTCCGAGATTCACTTGGTCGAACAAGTGCTCTGAAAACCCCATTGCAAAGAAAATTGATCGAGCCTTGATCAACGAGCACTGGCTTGACCTCTACCCCAACAGCCTAGCTAAATTCCTACCTCCTGAATTTTCTGATCACTCACCCTGTTGCATTATCCTTGACAGCCCTCTCCCCCTAGCCGGAACCAAACCCTTCAAAATTTTCAACTACCTGACCTCTCATCCTGACTTCCTCTCCCTGGTGGCTGAGTTTTGGACTTGCACTGAAACTGAAATTCACACTCTTGCTTTGTTGAGTACTAAACATAAAGAGTTAAAGAGAGAGTTAAAGAGATTAAATAAAGAAAACTTCTCAGAGATTCAAAAAAGAGTGATTGAAACTAACAGTTTGTTTACCCATGCGCAGGTTTTATCTCTTCAACAACCAACATGTCCCAACTTTGCTGCAGAAAAAGAGCTGCGAGACAAATTGAACATGCTCAGAAGAGTGGAAGAAGAATATTTCAAACAACTATCTAGAATCAACTGGCTAAAGTGCGGAGATCTTAATACCAGCTACTTTCAGAAAGTAGCAAAGGCTAGGAAAGCTTACAATACGATCACCATCCTCATCGGTATGAATGGTTTTGAAGCCACTTCTCCAGAGGACATCGGCAACATCGCAGTATCTCATTTCCAAAGCATTCTTGGGCCTCCAACTCACAAAACATCACCAGTTTCGATTTCACAGGTTGCTGACTTGATTCGCACGGACTGGTTCTCTATCTCTCCAGCACAGTCTGCTCAGCTTTCCTCGATTCCCTCTCCTGCAGACATAACAAAAACTATGTTCAGACTCAACCAGAATAAAAGTCCCGGTCCAGATGGTTTTACTTCGGGTTTCTACAAAGCATCTTGGGGAATCTTAGGGACATAAGTAATCAATGCCATAATCGCTTTCTTTAACTCCTCTTCTCTCCCACAAGCCACAAACTCTACCATCCTTACCCTTTTACCTAAATTCCCTGGAGCTACAGTTATAAAAGATTATTGACCTATTTCATGCTGCAATACCCTCTACAAAGTCATCTCTAAACTCCTAGTGGGTCGCCTAAAACCCCTTCTCCCCTCTATCATTCTACCTAACCAAACAGCTTTCATCAAAGGGCGATTACTAATGGAAAATTGCTTACTTGCGGCTGAGATAGTGTATGGTTATCATAATCAAAGAGGACAGAAGAAGCTCACCTTAAAGATTGATATAGCCAAGGGATTTGACTCAGTCAGATGGGACTTTCTCACTGCTTGCCTCCATGCGCTCAACCTTCCTGACATGTACATTCAGTGGCTCACTTCTTGCTACTCTACTCCATCCTTCTCTGTGGGCATCAACGGGAGACTCCATGGGTTCTTCAGTGGTACTAAGGGGCTGCGCCAAGCGATCCCCTTTCACCATACCTGTTCGGAATTGTCATGAATATACTATCTCAAAAGCTAAATGAAGCAGTGCAGTCAGGCCGATTTGGTTATCATCCTAATTGCCAAAATTCAAGTCTCACCCACTTATGCTTTGCCGATGATATTCTCATATTTACTGGTGGTTCTTCTAACTCTGTCCAAGGAGTTCTCCAGGTCTTAGAAGAATTCAAAGCCTTCTCTGGACTAGCCATAAGTGTGGAGAAGTCCTGCTTCTTTCCATGTGGGTTAACTGAAGATGAGACGACTTCCATTGTTTCTACCACTGGCATCCCTGTTGGTTCCCTTCCCGTACGATACCTAGGCTTACCGCTTAACTCCAAGAAGCTCTCAATTGCCAATTGTGAACCACTCTGGCAACAGGTCAGATCCAAAATCAACTCATGGACATCAAAATATATATCCTTTGCAGGCAGACAAGTGCTCATTTCTACAGTCATAGCTGGCATAACAAATTTCTGGTGTGGAGCTTTTGTCTTACCAAAAGAATGTATCCACGCAATAGATAAAATGTGCAACGCATTTCTCTGGAAAGGCACCCTTGAAGGTAGATATGTGGCTAGAGTTGCTTGGGACAAAGTCACCCAGCCGAAACGTTGTGGAGGCTTAGGTCTCAGGAACCTAGAGCTCTGGAACACAACTTGTACCATCAAACTCTTATGGTTGCTCCTGTTCAGAACGGAATCAGTGTGGGTTGCTTGGATACACCAAAATGTTATAAAAGATGAAAGCATTTGGCAAATGAAACCGAAACAGTCCCATACATGGCTATTCAAGCAGATCCTTGCGATCAGGCAAACTGCAATTCAATGGGCAATAATAGATCCAGGCAATGGCATTGATGTTAGCTTTTGGTTTTATCTGTGGACTAAGTATGGCCAGCTTATCAGCTTCATAGGCCCCCTAGGATCCCGACAAACAGGCATCCCTCTTTCCACTACGGTTGCTGAACTCTGGAGAAATGATTCTTGGACGCTTCAATCAGCTCGCCACAACCGAATGGAGGAACTACTAACTCATTTGACAACGATCAACCTCTCAGACACACCAAGCTTCCCACAATTGATTGTCAATGGCAGACAACAGCGATCCTTCTCAAGTTCTCTCATCTACCAATCTCTACAGGAGCCTCTTCCCAATGTTCCTTGGTACCGCCTGATCTGGATCAAGAAAGGTATTCCTAAACACAAATCGCTGGCATGGCTGATGCTATTGAATCGATGCCCTACTCGGGATCGTCTCTTGTCATGGAACCTTCAAACAGATCCGTCTTGCCTCCTTTGTAATCAAGTGAATGAAAGCAGAGACCATATCTACTTTACCTGCTCCTTCTCGAGTGATGTCTGGAACCATTTCTCTTCTCGATTTAACATTAACTCAGCATCAAGTTCATGGGATGACATTGCTCAATCTCTCCTGTCTCAATCTACCTCTGCGAATCACAAATACCTTTCCATTCTTACTTGGCAAGAATCACAAATACCTTTCCATTCTTACTTGGCAAGCGGTGATTTACAATATATGGTGGGAAAGGAACGAACGGCTTCACCGCGGGAACCACCGATCCGTGGATCAGATCATAGCAAAAACCACCACAATCATCAAGAACAGAATTTCCGCCATGCGTCCTGAGAACAACTCACTAGCCAGTGATCTGATGCAGTACTGGTTTCTCCATTTCCCGTGATACTTCGTCGTTAGTTTCGAGTCGCGTTCCAATCGCACTACGGTTCCGTCTCATCTCGTCTCTCGTTTCCTTTCTTTAGTTAGTGATTGGGCCTTCATTTTCTAAAATGGTTCAGGGTTCTTATTGGGTTTCTAAAGGGTTTATTTCTATTGTTGGTCTTGTAACCACTCTTGCCACAATATTTTAATTTAATGCACAAATCAGTTCAAAAAAAAAAATTCTGTTATTGCCTTTGTTTGATTTCAGTTAAATAAAAAAATTGATCTCGCCTTTCACTATGTTTCTCTAATCCAATCTCGTAAGCTGATGAGCAGACACCTTCTTCATCGATCACTTTAATCTCCATCGACGAGAATCAGTCTTTACTAATAGATTAGTCACAACTGGCAGTTAGGTAAAGAATCTCTAATCGATGGATGATTAAGTTTGATGGTTTCTTAAGTTGATTTGAAGCTAGGTTCAGAAGAGTCAGCGGCAAAGGATCAAGCTTGGATCTGACTTGAGTTTTTCCGTTGCAATTACGGTGATTAAAGCCTCTCTGTCTCAAGAGGTATCGGTTTAGGTGAAAGGTTTTATAGAGTACAAGATTAAGCAAACCCAATCTTGCTGTGGTCCAAAGGAAGAAGAAAGATGGGCTGCACGTCGACAAAGCTCTTCGGTGGTTGTGTTGCTGTATCATGCATGATCGACACGTGTCCCGGGGACATGAAGTAATTGTTAATCCCATGTTGCCGCGTGTCCTGAGGAGATGAAGCAATTGTTGTTCGTGGAAGTAATCAACAATTTTTTTATTTTGGTTTTTTAATGTTTCCTTACTGGGCCTCGTGCTGTAAAATAGAAGCTTATGTATTCCAATCTTTCTTTGCCTTTTGAGCTATAATGAAATGAAAGATCAGTCGACAAAAAAAAAAGATAAACAGAACTTTCAATTTTGATTGATCCAAGGACGAAAGTAGGAAACTTCGAGGATGTTACTATTGTATCACAACCTTAATCACACGAACTCGTATCACGTCGAGATTGATCACACAAGTATAACAATACCTCAATTCTTATTGCTTTAGAACTCACTCAAATCTAAAGCTCACAACACGTTAAGTTATACCACACATTGGTATCTCCTTATATAAGCCTCTAATTATCCTAAACTCATTAGGACTATCACAAATATATATTTGCTAATCCTTATAGATAAACATAGCTCATTAGAATTAGGTAACTTGTATCTTAAGTTATTTCAAGCTTATCTCAACATTTTCCCCCTTAAGTTTGAAATCTTTTTTCTTCAAATCTTCCATCCCAATGAAACTTCTCATTTCTTGAAACTTGATTCTCCCTAGTGCTTTAGTCAAGATATCAGCCTTTTGTTTATCTCCCGAAACATGCTCCACTTCGATTTGATCCTTCTCCACACATTCTCTTATGAAGTGATATCGAGAATGTATGTGTTTACTTCTTCCATGGAAGACTGGGTTCTTGGTAAGAGCTATGGCTGATTGATTATCGATCCGTATAGTTACTTTCTCATTGGGACGTCCGGTGACTTCACTTAGCAACTCTTGTAACCATAAGGCTTGTCTTGCTGCTTCCTTTCCAGCCATGAACTCCGCTTCACACGATGATAATGCAACAACATCATGTTTCTGTGAACACCAAGTAATCGGGCTTTCTCCAAGATAGAATATGTGGCCGGTTGTACCCTTACCATCATTAGGACAAGTGTTGTAGCTGCTGTCACTGTATCCAATAAGCCTTAGCACCTTCGAGGCTACTCGCTGAAACGTTAAACCGAAGCTCGCTGTTCCTTGTAAGTACCTTAAGCACTGCTTCATTGCGGCACCATGTGATGCTCTCGGGGAGTGCATATAACGCCTCAACACTCCGACGCTATAAGCCAAATCCGGTCGTGTGTGTAGTAGATACCGCAGACATCCAACGTTTCTTCTAAAACTTGTAGCATCGATTTCTTCCTCCGTTTCTGATTTAGACAACTTCAGCCCCGCCTCCATTGGTGTTTGTACTGATTTGCATTAGCACATTCCAGCTTCTTCTAAGTTCTTGAGTGCATATCGAGCGTCATTTAAGGTGATACCTTCTTCATGTTGATGAACTTTAATTCCGAGGTAGTATGTTAACACGCCAAGATCGCTCATATCAAACTTTGATGCCATTCTCTTCTTAAACTCTTCAATAACTCTTCGGCTCGTTCCTGTCACGAACAGGTCATCTACGTAGACGGCAACTATAAGGAGATGTCCGTTTACCAGCTTCTTATATACCGATGGCTCCTTTGTGCACTTGTCGAATTGCAACTCGACAAGTATCTTGTTAAGCTTCGTATTCCAGGCTCTCGGCGCTTGTCGCAATCCATACAACGCTTTGTTTAGTCTATAGACTTTATTTTCTTGACCCTTCTTCTCAAAACTTTCAGGCTGCAATACGTACACAACTTCTTTCAGTTCGCCATGGAGAAACGCTGTTTTTACATCCAGATGATGTACTTCTCACCCATTGGCTGCTGCTAATTGATAAGAAGTCGTATTGTCTCTAATCGAGCTACTGGAGTGAGGTGAACAAACTGTAACTGAAATTTGTGACGAGTCCTTTGTTTGGTCATATAACCATGGGCGATCGACGATGCATCCCTTTTTCTAACATGCAGGACCTCTGCGTTTCGTTTAATCTTGAAAACCCACTTCAAACCAATTGGCTTAGCTCCATATGGCAAATCGACCAGCACCAAAGTATCGTTTTTGACAATGGATTCGATCTCATCCTCACAAGCTCTCGTCCACTTCTTTGACTTCTTTGCTTCTGCGAAGCTTAAAGGCTCGTCATTGAGGCACATCAAAAATCTCTCGCCTTCTTCTAACGCGAACAAGAGGTAGTCCTCTAGGTACTTTGGTTTGTTAGACACTCGTGTCGATCGTCGTAGAACCGGCTGTGAAGCTTCTTCTTCTTCGGATTCGACCTCCTCTGTTTCGAGGTCGTTGCTCTGTTTTTCTGCATCGTCTTCCTCGTGCTCTGGTCTGGTGCCTTCAAGCTTGTCGAGCTTATCTACGTTAGACTTCTCTTCACATCTCTCTTCAATCACATGGTTCCCATATTCTCCAAGTGTCACAGTGAAACTCTCATCACTTTCATCTCGTTCAAGTTCGTTGCTGTTTTTATCCCAGTTCCAGCTCTTCGTTTCGTCGAACACGACGTCTCGACTCACGATCACTCTGCGACTTTCTGGATCAAACAAGTGATAAGCTTTTGATCCTGGTTCTGTTCCAAGATTCACCAACATCTTTGACCTATCATCTAGCTTCCTCAGCAGTGATTTCTCAACCTTTGCGTATCCGATGCATCCAAATACTCTAAGGTGATCGATGTTTGGCCTCTTCTCGTGATACAGTTCATATGGGGTTTTGTCTTTGAGTGCTCTTGTTGCGATCCGGTTCAAGAGATAGGTTGAATGTCGAGTTGCTTCTTCCCAGAAGTAATTTGGCATATTCATATGCTTTAGTATACTTCGAGTCATCTCCATCAAGGTCCTATTGCATCTTTCTACCACGCCATTCTGCTGTGGGCTGTACGGAGCGGTGAGGTGTCTCTTTATTCCTGATAGCTCGCAGTAGCCATTAAACTCATTAGAAACAAACTCTCCCCCTCTGTCTGTTCTAAACGTTCGAATCTTCTTTCCTGTTTCTTGTTCTACTAGACTTTTGAATTTTTTGAATGTCTCAAAAGGTTGGCTCTTCTCCGACATCAAAGAGGTCCACATGTACCTTGAGTAGTCGTCAATGAGAACAAATACGTAGCGAATTCCGGCTTGAATTCTTGGTGTTATCGGGCCACAAAGATCTCCATGTATCAGCTGTAGTTTCTCGGTGGCTCGATAGTGTGTGGCTTGCGGAAATACGCGTCTCGTTTGCTTTCCCATTAGGCATGAATGACAGACCTCGCTTTCAACGTTCATACTTGGCATTCCTATCACAACTGCTCGCCACTCATATGAACGTCACAACCTGCTTCGGTTGCTTGGCCTAAACTGATTATATTGCTCTTTAAAGCGGGAATATAATACACATCTGTCATCTTCCTTGACTCTCCGTTCATGTCAATGAATGATATCGTTCCTTTGCCTCTGATATCAATGCGGGAATCATCTCCGAAGCGTACTTTTCCTGTGATTGCTTTGTTGAAGGAGGAAAAATATCGCTTATCTCCTGTCATGTGGTTACTTGCGCCGTTGTCGAGGTACCACATGTTTTCTCATGCATTCGTCTCGAACTTCTCCGGGACTACGTTCTTCTCATTCAAGAAGACCAGCTCGTGCATCATGAGCTTGTCTGCGTTCTGCGTCTCATTATTCTCGACTTTGTGTTTCTTGGAGCTTGAGACGAAGATCTGGGCAGTCTGCAACAAAGTGTCCGGTTTTATCACACCGATAACATGTTATCCTTGAGTAGTCAAAGTTTCTTCCACGTCCTCTTCCTCTACCAAAGTAGCGTCCTCCTCGACCTCTACCTCTATAATCTCTGTTATAACCCCGACCTTGATAGCCACCAGAATTTGCCGATCCTCAATTGTCGCTTTGATTAGACTAATATTTTTGACTTTCGCTATTTGCATACATAAGTTTTCCTTTTTCTTCTTCTGCTTCTGTTTCTTCAGATACACGTTCTTCATATGCTTTTAAACGCCCTATTATGTCTTCAAAACCTGTATTGTTTAGGTCTAGCACTTGTTCCAAAGAAGCCACGATTTGTATGTACTTCTTTCTTGGGAGACACTTAAGGAACTTTCGGACGAGTTTTGGTTCTTCAATATTGACTCCTAGCGCCGTAGATTTTGATGAAATCTCAGAGAGTTTTCCAGCAAAGTCATCAATCTTCTCGGAGTCTTTCATCTGCAACTGATCAAACTCAGCCATTAATGTTTGCAGTTGTGCCTCTCTTACTCTTTCGGCTCCCATATGTCTCAGTTTAATCGCATCCCACACTTTATTTGCTGTATCAAGATCTCCTACTTGAAGTATAAGAGCTTCTGGGATAGATTGGAACAACAAGGCCGTAGCCAAGTCGTTTTTATCGCCATCTGCAGATTCTGTCTCAATCACTTCCCAAGCTTTGTGTACCTTCAACGTTATCTTCATTCTCATAGCCCATACCGTGTAGTTGCTCGAGGTGAGCATCGGACACTTAATGGACGAGGAACTTCCGCCTTCTTTCTTCATCGTCACCGGAATCACTTCTCCCATATCTTCTTCTGAAGCTCTGATACCACTTATTGTATCACAACCTTAATCACACGAACTCGTATCACGTCGAGATTGATCACACAAGTATAATAAGACCTCAATTCTTATTGCTTTAGAACTCACTCAAATCTAAAGGTCACAACACATTAAGTTATACCACATATTGGTATCTCCTTATATAAGACTCTAATTATCCTAAACTCATTAGGTCTATCACAAATATATATTTCCTAATCCTTATAGATAAACATAGCTCATTAGGATTAGGTAACTTGTATCTTAAGTTATTTAAAGCTTATCTCAACAGTTATGAAAATTTGTCACAGATTTTTTCTAGAGATAATTGACAACCATTCCTCTATTTGGTTTTCAGTAAAGTAATATTTTTTAATTACAGGCTAAATTTATTAATTTTTCAGACAATTGGTTTTCTTGTCACAACTATTTTTTTTTGTAACAATTGTTACGACCATTCTTGAATGACTACTTTTCAGCGGGGAATAGGCTTTGCTTCTTCCTAGCGATCGCTCATTTTTTTAGTTGGGAGTCATAGGTCGTGCATTTTTCTTATACATAATCTAATCTGTTCAGATAATAAATAATATATTGCTATTTATAGTGTGTGATTGATTATCAATTAGAATAACATGGTAGAAAAATATGGTGAAAATGAGAGGGATAGAAAATAATGAAGTTGGAGTAAACTTTTTCATAATTGTTGAGGTAAGATTTACTCTACTTTTACTGTTTTTTTTCTCATTTTTTAAAGTAAATGAGACGGAATTATTTTTACCGATTGGATGAAAGTATAGTAAATTGGCTGAAATAATTATCCATCCACTTTAATTTACTCTAACTCTACCGTACGGTCATACCCATAGATAGTGAAACATTTTTGGCCAAATGCGAGAAAGCTAAACCACTTTAACATTGCTTTCTCTTTTTTTTTTAAGATTTAAAATATCCAATATTCCAAAAATAAAATTCTGTAATAGTCAATTTTTTCAAAGTTGTTTTGGAGGGAGCCTCGGTACCTCGACTAAATTTAGTTAATGCATATAATAATAAGAATATATGCCTTCGATGAATTTTTTTCTATTAGGATAAATATTGGTTTTAGACACTAACTGGAAGAAAGATATTTTCATGGCTGGAAGAAAGATATTTTTCTGTCTTATTTTATTGATTTTTTTACAAAGAGACTTAAGGCCCCACACATGAACAATTACCAAACATATTACAATATTAAAGAGGTGTTGCAACATGTCGTGATCCCGGTACACATCCGGGACACAAATTTAGGTTCCACCGCTCTTGGTTCAAGCGCCTTCGAACTGTTGCCGATAATGAGGACTTCCGTCTTTGATTTTTACCGGAAACTGCTGTAACACCTCCAATCGCTAAGCTCTTATACACCCTAAAAAAACCTTTAGCACTCGCCGAGACTAAAAACCAGAGGGACCACGATTAGCCGAGAATTAAATCAGAGGAAGCTTGAGCCGAGATAAAGGAAGATTCTATGCCATACCATTTGAAACGTCGCCCTTACCGAACCTACTTCAAGGAGACCAAAGACATGAATACAAACTGTTACGTACGAGGCTTTGAGGCCACCGATCCTGTATCATTATCGAAGGAAAGGTCCTGTCCAGCAGAAGGGAGAAGAAGCACGTGTGACTGAGTCAGGAAATATCTAGAGCTGCACGTGAGAAGAGAGAAGGAATAAGACGAGTGAGAGGAAGAAGATCGTTAGCAACAACCATTGAGAAGAGCACATGGGATGTTTGGTGACATGTAGATTCCTTTTACTTACTATAAACGATAGGAGAGAATAAGAGTTTGTTATCGATAGTGAAGATCGATAATTGTGTGAGGAGAGAGAGTATTTTTTAGTAAAACTCTAAATATTGTATTGCTTGTTCTCGAAGGAATTACATTTGCAGTTCTTTATAAGTGCAAGCTTTACATACGATTCGTAAAAAACTTGGTATAAGAGCAAGACGAACCTGGACGTTTGCGATGGCACCGAAGAAGGCCGATGACAAGGCGGTTGAGCAGAACCAGTGCGATGATGAGCGATTTGTGGCAATGGAAGGGAAGCTGACCACGATGGAGGAACGTATGGAGGCGAAGATGACCGAGATGATGAGGATGTTGCCATGGGTTTTGAGAAGCTCGATCTGAGGAAGGAGGATCAGATCGGAGGGGAAGTCCAGCGAAAGGAAGGGCGTTACCATGGTACCACTGGGAGAGAAATCGAAACCTATTCGTCAGCTGGGAGAAGATGAAAGTTCGGGTTCTGGAGCAGTTCTCACCAGCGCAAGATACTAGTATCGGCGAGCGACAACTCAGTACCCAACATACTAGCACGGCGTGCAGTCTCCGTCGGGATTTCATCGCGCTAGCATCCAATGCTCCCGAAATACCCGACCCGATATTGGAGATGGCGTTCTTAAATGGCCTCCGCCCGAAAATCAAAGCGGGGTGAAGATGATGGAGCCATGATGATGATGATGGAAGTCACGATTCTGGAAGAAGACTGGTCTGTCGGAGGAGAAACATCAGAGGAGGGGAGTGAGAACGTTGCTAGGGGAGGCCAAAGGGCTAATGGGCAATTTCAGGCCCAACAAGGGAGACAAGCCCAACAGACGGGACAATGCCAAACACAACAAAAAAACTGGCCCAGCCAGTCCGCCACGACGTCTCATAACGCTCCGAGCATAAAACCTAATCAAAATCGTTTGAAGGACCCATTTCGCCGTTTAACACTGGTGGAAGTGGCGATATGGAAGGCCGAAGGCTTGTGTTTCCAATGCGACGAGAAATACAACTATAATCACTGGTGTATGAAAGCGGAGCTGGTGGTTATGATGGTGTTGGAGGATGGAACAGAGATTGATGTGTCGAACTGCTCGGTGGAGGTGGAAGACGAGAGTCCGCCGGAGGAAGTTGAAGTGGCGGACATTTCTATAAGCTCGATAGTGGGCATATCGAAGTCGCAAACTATCAAGGTTCGAGGAACCCTAATGGGAAAGGATGTAGTGGTACTGATAGACAGCAGGGAAACCAATAATTTTGTATCAAAGGAAATGGTGAAGCTGCTAGACTTAGTGACTGATAGAACTCGGGGGTATAATGTGTTGACCGCTGGAGGAATCACGATCAAGAGAGTTAGGTAGTGCGGTGACTTTGAGCTGGTGCTGCAGGGCTGTACAATCACCTCAAGCTTCTTGCAATTGGAGCTGGGAAGTGTTGACGTGATCTTGGGAATACAGTGGCTTGAGACTTAGGGACAGATGAAAGTTAACTGGAAGCTCCAAATCCTTAAGTTCAAAGTGGGTGGTGAGAAGTATACACTAGAAGGAGATCTTAGTCTCTGTTGCTCCGCCGTATCTCTCAAGTCCATATGGAAGAGATGCAGCATGATGGGGAAGCAATTCTGATTGAGTATAATGGTATGCACCTGGAAGGGGACAGTCAAGGAAACAGTTGTGCAGTTCCGCATTAGTTGCAAGGTATTTCGGAGGAGTTTTCTGAAGTATTTGCGGAACTTAAAAGTCTGCCACCATCACGGGGTAAGGAGCATGTGATCATGTTGAAGAGTACTGCTAGCCCTGTGAGCGTAAGGCCTTTCTGATATCCGCAAGCACAACATGAAGAGAAAGAGAAGCAAGTTGCAACGATGCTCGCTGCGGGCATTATCAGAGATAGCAACAATTTGTTTTCAAGTCCAGTCTTGTTGGTCAAAAAGAAAGATGGAAGCTCGAGATTCTGCATGGATTACCGAGCTTTGAACAAGGCAACCATTGAAGATTTCTATCCAATACCTATGATTTATCAGTTACTGGACGAGCGACAAGGCGATGTGGTGTTTTTGAAGCTGGATCTGAAGGCCAGTTACTATCAGATTTTGGTAAAGGTAGAAGACGTGCAGAAGATGGCATTTCACACTCACGACGGGCACTACAAATTCTTAGTGATGCCCTTCGGATTGTCTAATGCACCGGCCACATTTCCATTACTTATGAATGAAGTGTTCCGGAGTTACTTGAGGAAGTTTGTTCTTGTGTTCTTTGACGACATTCTCGTGTATAGTCGGTCGAGAGAGAAACATGAGAATCATTTGAGAGGGTATTGGAGGTACTGAGGAATCAGAAGTTATACGCCAACATGAAGAAGTGTGAGTTTGGCAGTACAAGTATCGAGTACTTGGGGCACATTATTACCAAGGAGGGAGTAACAGCTGATGAGGGAAAGATATATTCTATGATGGACTGGGTGGAGCCTAAGACAGTAAAGGAGTTAAGGGGTTTCCTAGGCCTCACAGGGTACTACAGGTAGTTCGTGCAAGGGTATGGAGATATTGCCAGACCACTCACATCCTTACTATACAAAGATCAGTTCAAGTGGTCTGTGGAGGCAGCTGAGGCTTTCCATCAGTTGAAGTTAGCCATATCAATGGTGCCAATCCTCGCTTTACCTGATTTTGTTGAGTTATTTGTAGTGGAGTCAAATGCGTCGGGGGTGGGATTAGGCGCAATCTTGATTTAGAAGCAACGACCTATAGCCTATTTCAGCCAAGCATTAACAGAGAGAGTAGGTTTATGAAAGAGAACCCATGGCTATCCTGTTTGCCATTTAGAAATGGCACCATTATTTATTAGGAAGGAAGTTTGTCGTAAGAACTTACCAGAAGAGCCTGAAATTTCTCCTAGAGCAGAATGAGATCAACATAGAGTACCAACGATGGTTAAAGAAGATATTGGGGTTTGATTTAGACATGCATTACAAACCTGGTTTGGAAAACAAAGCCGCAAATGCTCTGTCACGCAAGAATCCGGTTCCAGAGCTCTTTTCTGCCTCGGTACCAGTGGCAATACAGTTGGAGGAAGTGGATTCTGAAGTGGAGAGAGATACGGAGTTGGCTAAGATAATTCAGGATCTCAAACATGACCCAACTCAGCATCCTGATTATGAGTTGCTTCAAGGGAGATTGTTAAGACAAAGAAAGCTGGTAGTGCCTTAGTCCTCGAGTCATATTGTCGTTATCTTGCGGGAGTGTCACGACAGTAAGTATGGAGGACACAGAGGAGTCCTGGAGACACAAAAACAGATTAGTGTATTGTTCTACTGGCCGGGGATGATGTCTGATATCAAGAAGTATGTGGCTGCTTATCAGACGTATCAACGCCATAAGTACTCCACTTCGGCTCCGGGAGGTCTGCTCCAGCCTTTGCCTATTCCAAACAGCATCTGAAAGACATTTTGCTTGACTTTATTAAGGGCTTACCTAAGTCGGAGGGGGTCAATACTATTCGTCTGGTGGTGGATCGACTGTCAAGTATGCACATTTTGTAAGCCTCAAGCCTCCCTTTACTGCTATAGATGTGGCTCTGGTGTTTGTACAGGAGATAGTCAAGCTTCATGGATTACCTAACACCATAGTTTCTCATTGCGATCACATATTTACGTAGGGGTGTTCAATCCGGATATCGGTTCGGTTTAGGTTTGGTTTTTTTTCGGTTTTCGGTATTTCGGTTAGTAAAATATAACTACCATTCTAAATACATATTTACTTCGGTTCGGTTCGGTTTATATACCGTCGGTTTTTGGTTTATGCGGTTTTATACCAAAAAAACATAATTATTTAGTTTGAGATCATATAAAATGAATTTTAGAGTCATATTGTCAACACAGTCATTTATTAAAAATATATTACATGTTCAAATAAATGAACAAAAACGTAAAAATGCTTCTACCATCAAATAAAATCATCAAATCTATAATTAAAATCAGAGCCTGAAATTTTGAAAATAAAAATATGAAACAAAACAGAAACATGAAAGAA
>NC_027751.1:20036888-20061052 GCF_000695525.1 Brassica oleracea var. oleracea | reverse complement strand
GTTTAATCGGTTATATACCAAACCATATCCAAATCCTACGGTTTTTATAAAATTATATCCATTCGGTTTATATGGTATATACCAAAACCAAACCATATTGTCTATTTCGGTTCGGTTCGGTTCGGTACGGTTCGGTTTTACCATATTGAACAGCCCCATATTTACGGGTCAGTTTTAGAAAGAGTTGTTTCATCTGTCAAGAACTAGCTTGTGCTTCTCGCCTGCTTATCACCCACAGTCTGATGGGCAGACAAAGGTCACTAACATGGGACTAGAAACGTATCTCAGGTGTTTTTCTGGAGAGAAACCAAGGACGTGGGCGCAATTCTTGCCTTGGGTCGAGTTTAGTTACAATACCTCTTTTCACTCTACGATCTAAACGAGAGCCACCGTCTCTGGTTCATTATTAAAATGGGTCCACTAATAACACAGATTTGGAAACACGTTTGCAAGAAAGGGACGACATTTTGGTGTTACTGAGGCAACATTTGTTGAGGGCTCAACAAACCATGAAAGCACGAGTTGATGAGCTTAGAAAAAAGTGGAATTTCAGGTGGGAGATATGGTGTTTCTAAAGCTGAGGCCATATCACCAGAATTTTTTGGCTAGGCTTGCTAATGAGAAGCTATCAGCTCGTTTCTATGGTCTGTTTAAAATTGCAGCCAAGATCGGGAAAGTAGCCTATCGTCTTCACCTTCCTCCAGAAGCTCGCGTCCACCCTACCTTCCACGTCTCTGGTAAGATCAAAGATCGGATCTACTGAATAACTATGTATATTGATGAATAGATTCGAGAATTACAACCGTCGTGATACTCTATCACCTGAGTATCACTCTACTCTCATCACCTGAGTAGACCTAGCTCATATGCTAAGATTAACAATTGTAATTCCCCATAACCGTATAACCGAAACAATACGAGTATTTATACTTCCTTTACTATCTCACACGTGTCTTCACTTTATTTGTTAACGCCCACTTCACTCTTCCTTTCTCGTTACTCCTCTCCCTTCTTCACCTCCTTCTGCTTAAACCTTCTCCTCTCATAAGTATGCTTGAACCTATCAATACTCCCCCCATTGAGAGCAAGCTTGCCCTCAAGCTTGTAATCCGGAAAATGGGCTTCAAACTCCGCCACGAGCATCCAAGAATTCTCATGATCCACTGAATTCTGCCAACGTACCAACAGCTCAACATTACCATCCTCTCGTACCTGCGACGCTAAAACCTCTGCTGGTTCTATCACTATGTTCTCTAAGTCTGTGCACGCGGGAGGTACTGTTTGAGCTAAGTGATCCTGACCCAAAGTGGCTTTTAACTGAGAAATATGAAAAACAGGGTGAATCTTAGACTCCTGAGGAAGTCTCAACCGATACGCCACCTTGCCTACGCGTTCTGTGATCTCATAGGGACCAAAATACTTGGCGGCAAGCTTCTGACAATAACGTCTAACCACAGTATTTTGACGGAATGGTTTCAGCTTCAAATAGACGAGATCACCCACTGAAAACTGCACATCTCTGCCATGTTTATCCGCCTGCGCCTTCATGATAGACTGAGCTCGTGCCAAGTGTTGTTTAATCTGCGATAACATCGCATCCCGCTCTCGCAAATTCGTCTCCAAATCAAAGTTCTGAGTCGATCCTTCCTCAAAACGCACTAACTTCGGAGGTTCTCTTCCATAAACCACGTGAAATGGGGTTGTCTTCAATGCAGTGTGATACGAAGTGTTGTACCAAAGTTCAGACCAAGCCAAAAATTTATACCACGTTTTCGGATGTCCTGAAGTAAAACAGCGAAGATAGGTCTCCATACAACGGTTAAGAACCTCTGTTTGACCATCTGTTTGCGGATGGAACGCTGTACTATACTTCAGTTTAGTGCCCGATAGACGAAACAAATCTTTCCAAAAACTGCTCAAGAAAATTCTGTCACGGTCTGAAACCACTGTCTTTGGAAACCCATGTAGTCGTACAACTTCTGTCATGAACTTTGACGCCACATCCACTGCTGTAAACGGATGTTTTAAGCCAATGAAATGACTATACTTACTCAATCTATCCACCACAACCATGATCACATTAAAACCCTGTGATGTTGGTAAACCTTCCACAAAATCCATCGAAATGTCCTCCCATATACGCATTGGAATCGGTAACGGTTGGAGTAATCCTGCAGGAGACAATGTTGAATACTTGTGTGTTTGACACACCCCACACTCAGATACATATTGTTGTACTACCTTAAACAAGCCCTCCCAATGGAACATCGTTTGAACTCTCTTGACCATCTTTAGAACTCCCGAGTGGCCACCGATCTTCCCATCATGACATTCAAACAATATCAGTGGAATTGATGTTGACGACTTTGGTAACACCAGCATCTGTTTATACCATAACCTGTCATTGATCACCCGATAATGTGGATTTGACAATTCTCCGCGCTTCACCAACGTCATTAATCTCTGTAACTCTAAATCTTCAGCAATCTCCTTATATATTTCTTGCATCTGTATCACCGTCGGAACTGTTAATGCGAAACACTGAGCCCCCTTCAATAACAACTCTTCTCTTTCTATCCTTGATAACCCGTCAACGGCTTTATTCTCGCACCCTGGTTTGTAAACAATGTCAAAGTCGTACCCTAATAACTTTGTAAGCCACTTCTGATATTCCATGTTTACTTCCTTTTGCTCCAGCAAGTATTTAAGACTTCTCTGATCCGTATGGACTACAAACTTCCTGCCCAGTAGGTAGTGTTTCCATTTCAACACTGCCATAACCACTGCCATAAGTTCACGTTCATATGCTGGTTTCAAACTTTCTCTTGCGGTTAGACCATGACTAAAATACGCCAGTGGACGTTTGTCCTGCATTAACACCGCTCCCACACCGAAGCCTGATGCATCTGTCTCAATTATAAACGGTTTCGTGAAGTCTGGTAATGCCAAAACTGGAGCTGACACCATTGCAGACTTTAATTTCTCAAATGCTGCTTGAGCTTCTTCGGACCACGCAAAACTGTCCTTTTTCAATAACTCTGTCAGTGGCCGAGCTATTACACCATAACCTTTCACATAATTTCTGTAATAACTCGTGTGCCCCAAGAATCCACGCAATTGCTTAACCGTTTTAGGAGTTGGCCACTCTCGCATGCTCGCTGTCTTGCTTGCATCTGTTGCCACACCATTTTTGGAAATAATATGGCCCAAGTACTCAACTTGAGACAACCCAAACGAACATTTCTTCAAGTTTGCAAACAGTTTCTGTGTAGCTAATATCTCCAACACGATCTGCAAATGCTTCAGATGATCTTCTTCATTACGACTATAGATCAACACGTCGTCGAAAAATACCAAGATGAACACTCTGAGATATGGTTTGAATATAGAGTTCATCAAGGCTTGAAATGTTGCAGGAGCGTTCGTCAGGCCGAAAGGCATAACTAAGAACTCGTAGTGGCCCTCTACCGTCCTGAATGCAGTCTTTTCAATATCAGCTTCCTTCATACGGATTTGGTGATAACCCGCGCGTAAATCGATTTTCGAAAAGACTGTCGCTCCATGTAGTTCATCCAATAATTGATCAATCACCGGTATTGGAAACTTGTCTGGTACTGTCGCCTTATTTACTGCTCGGTAGTCTATACAGAAACGCCATGAGCCATCTTTCTTTTTGACTAGCAGAACAGGACTTGAAAAGGGACTTGTACTCACTCTGATTATCCCTGCATCGAGCATATCTCCCACCATCTTCTCCATGATTGCTTTTGTGGAATGTGGGTACCGATAGGGACGCACAGAGATTGCAGACACTCCTGGAAGCAAGTTATTGGAATGATCATACCCACGGAAAGGAGGTAAACCCGTTGGTAATGCGAATACATGATCAAACTTGTCCAACAATGTCTGCAGCTATCTCGGAATTTCTGGAATGTTTGGTGTCACCTCGCTTGCTGATAACACAAGCGCTCCTCTTCCCCGTGTATCAGCATTAGATATAGGAGACAGTGACTTAAAAGAGAATGAGGAACAATGCAGGTTTGGATCTACGAACAATGTCACTTTAGTACCGTTATACATAAATGACAGTTCCTGCTCCTTCCAATCTACCTCGCATTTTCCTAATGTCTCAAGCCACTGAATGCCTAAAATAACATCAACCATTCCCAATTCCAAAGCTATGAAATCCGAAATGAATTCGGTATCCGCTAAGCTGAATGTGACAGACTTGCAGACCCCTGCGCCTTTGACTGTCACTCCATTTCCTAGCAGAATGTCGAGGCTCGGATCAGCACAAACTTTCAATTTGAGCCTCTGCACCGTATCAGGTGTTATGAAATTATGGGAAGCACCACTATCCAACATAACAAGGACGTTAGTTTTGTTGATTTTCCCATAAAGTTTTGTCGTTTTTGGAGATTGAATTCCCAAAAAAGAGTTGAGTGATATTATAGCGAGTTGTTGAGCTGGAGCATAGACTATCGTTTCCTCTTCTTCGTTGTCGACTTCGTCAATAACCTCCATCTCTAACCCATTTACCACCGTGATAATGCGCAACTCTTTATTAGGACATTTATGCGCTCTCGTCCATCCATTCGCTCCACATCTGAAGCAAATAAATTCCTTTCTCATTCGATCCAATTCTTCTTTAGAATGTTTCATCCGTGGACGCAGTTCAGAAGGTGATGTCTGAGTATTGCCCTCTTTCTTTTGAATAGATGCGGAAGGCGTTGTGTGACCCCTTCTGTTCTCATTATCAGTCCAGTGACGATGTGAGTTATAACCCGATGATGACTTCAAAGCATGTGACTTGGACTGCTGTTAAGATCCTTCCTCTGATTTGGTCTTATCACTGACCACCTTACAGAACGCGCTCGTCTCCATTCTTAATACTGCTGCGATATGATTCTCTAACCCCTTAGGTTCCTTCATCCTGATAACTTCTTTCATTTCCTGATTGAGACCGTTGTAGAATATCCTTATAAGAAACTCATCATCCAATCCCGGTACCAATTCGGGCAGCTCTTCAAATTCTGAAATGTAGTCAGCTACAGAACCAGTTTGCTTGATTGCAAACAGACGGCTAGCAGGTTCTTCTTCAATTGATTCAGTGAACCTGAGAACTAGCTTATCCTTAAACTCTTGCCAGCTCTGAAACCCTCTCCTTTTCAGTTCCCAGCCAAACCATTTCTTCACAGGACCATCCAAACTCAACCCTATCAACTCCAATTTCTCCCTATCCTCATATCTTCCAATGCTGAACCAACGTTCCACTTCAGTAATCCACACATACGGTTGTTTCCCGGAGAACACATGCATCTGTATCTCTTGCAACATCAAATCTCGAGTAGCAAGGTTCAAATTCCCAGATCGATAACCTAGCGGATAATCTTCCCGGTTACGTTCCCAGTTAGAAGAATGTACCTGATTCTGTGACGTTCCCGGTTGAAACTGTGAATGACGCCCCCCTTGTGGATCCAATCTCTCTAAGATCTGCCTCATCGCTCGCAGTTCTTGACTCACAGTCTCTTGTTTCGCCTCTGATTCCTTCAAAGCGCGATTCAATCGTACATAACCGCCGCGTAAGAAATCCAACGTCATATCTTGCTCTTCCATCTCAAACTCCTCCTCCGAGCCGACGCTCGGTTCCGTTGGAGCCATCTTTGCTTTCGACATCTCACGAATCGTCGGAAACCTCAATCGGAGTGGCGATCATCGTCAATCACACGAGCGCACACCGTCGTAGCTCGATCGTGTGTCAAACCGTCACAACTAACTGTAACCACCAGGATGCACTCGCCGTCGTCGTCGCGTGTTCGGAATCAGTTTCACCGCACCAATTGGTAAGATCAAAGATCGGATCTACTGAATAACGATGTATATTGATGAATAGATTCGAGAATTACAACCGTCGTGATACTCTATCACCTGAGTATCACTGTACTCTCATCACCTGAGTAGACCTAGCTCATATGCTAAGATTAAAAATTGTAATTCCCCATAACCGTATAACCGAAACAATACGAGGATTTATACTTCCTTTACTATCTCACACGTGTCTTCACTTTATTTGTTAACACCCACTTCACTCTTTCTTTCTCGTTACTCCTCTCCCTTCTTCACCTCCTTCTGCTTAAACCTTCTCCTCTCATAAGTATGCTTGAACCTATCAGTCTCCCAGTTAAAGAAGGTTATCAGGGAGTCGCTGTTGCCGGCTAAAGTTCCACCTCAACTCACATATGAGGGGGTCTTAGAGACTGTTCCAGAGGCAGTTCTGGCACATCGACTTAACAAGACTACATGACATGAGGAGTTGTTGATCAAGTAGACATGGTTGTCGGAAGCTGATTGTACTTGGGAATGGAAGAGCGTGATGTCAAAGCAGTTTCCTGGTCTTGACCTTGAGGACAAGGACAAGGTCAATTTGAATAGAGGGAGTAATGTTACGTACGAGGCTTTGAGGCCACCAATCATGTATCATTATCGAAGAAAAAGCCCAGTCCAGCAAAAGGGAGAAGAATCACGTGTGACTGAGCCATGAAATATCTAGAGTTGCACGTGAGAAGAGAGAAGGAATAAGACAAGTGAGAGGAAGAAGATCGTAAGCAACAACCTTTGAGGGGATCACATAGGATTTTTGGTGACGTGTAGATTCCTTTTACTTACTACCAATGTTATGAGAGAATAAAAGTTTGTTATCAAGAGTGAAGATCGATCACTGTGTGAGGAGAGAGAGTACTTCTTTAGTAAAACTCTAAACATTGTATTGCTTGTTCTTGAAGGAATTACATTTGCAGTTCTTTATAAGTGCAAGCTTTACATACGATTCAGAACACAAACTCTCTCTTTAATCAAAGAAGCTTTACCTCAACGCTAAAGACGGCTAAACTAATATCAACAAAGACAGATTCCTATCTAAAGAGATTAAGTTGACTCGGATATCTGATGAGAAATCATCGGGATTGAATGAAGAAACAGCGAAAGGTTAAGATTAGAATCCCTTCAAAAATCACCTAACGAAAGGTTGAGATTAGAAACACTCCGAAAGTAGCCTAGTAAAAATGAACTCCGACCTCACGGAAACATATAATCGATCTTTAGATCGAAGTTATTTACAACAAAAACAAAAATGTTTGATGACCAGCGACTATAAGCCACCGGCCACTGAGATCGACTTTTGATTAAGGAAGCTGCAGAAAGAAGTTAAAAGAATATAGAGAAAGAGAGAAAAAAAGAGAAGTTAAATAAAATGATTTGTTTTATTTTTTTATTGATTAGGACTCTAGAGTAGAGACTAGGGAGTGCATTTTGGTGTTGTTCTTTATAATATTTCTTCGGTCAGAAAGTTTTCAATAAACTATGGACTTGTGCAGTTTTCTTATAAAAAATTTCTGGAGGACCCATCTTGATATTTTTTATTATAATCCTTTCATTTTCACAAAATATTTAAAATGCTAAAATATAATTAGATACCAAGAAACATACCAAACTAATCCATTCTTAACCGATAGATTCTATTCCACAACCAAAAAACTATACTTCAAACCAAATCAAACCAGACCAATTAAACATGTCCGGTGATGCCATAAAAGTGATTCGGTAGAGAAACCTTAAAACATAAAAGAGAAATAGAAAGCAATTAAACACCACTTGTGTCTCACACTTCCACACTCATCTTTCAACACTTTGAGAAAAAGTTCTCTTTGGCAAGTTTATATCTTCTTGAGCTTAGAGAAGGTCCCCGACTCTGAGAAGTAAGTACTTTGAGTCCCACTGCCTAATCCTAAAGCCTGTTGAGGATTGCACAGCTCTATTCCCTGCACAATCAGATTCAAATTGGAGTTTCTTAAGTCAATACAGCACAAAAGCTGAGAAACTCATGAAGAGAATCGATGAAATGGTTGTTTACCTGCACAGGAGTAAAAGCCAGACTCGAAGTCAAACCAGAGGTAGTGGCACCACCTGCATAATTTCTTTCTTTCAGCCTGAAAAAAGCCATTGATAAAACATATAATCACAATGAGATGCACTGAAGAACAGGAGATGGCGGTCATTAAAGATCAATAAAATACAGAAAAAAGAAACAAGAGTTGAAAAACAGGAGAAATAGAGGTACACTTACTTTTTGGCGATGGTAGGATTAATCTTTAGCTTGCTGGGAACACTGGATATACGCAGCCTGTTGCTCCCAGCCTGGCCAAGCATTCCATATCCTTCACCTAATCCATCACCTATCATCATCATCATGATCAAGAGCAGGTATTAGATTCAGTGTCTCACATAAAGTGATCATATTAAAAAGTTTATGGTAAGAGTTTATTCTACCAAGAGAGCTCTCTTCGGGTGTACCAAACGCCATCCTGTTGGCAAGCTTCCTCATGTCTGTCACTGCATACCTGATTTGAAAAGAAATGTAAGAATGTAGCAAGTAGTATAATTTCCATCTACAGTCATTAAGGCCACATATACCTTTCTTTCATTTTCCTTAGACGGCGACCACCTCTTCTCTTTTTAGGCTCGGAATCAGGAACAGGAAGTGGCTTAGGCTGCCTTGCAGGAGGAGGTTCTTGCCACGTCTCAATCTTCTAACGGATCTCTTCCCTCAAAGCTTTTCCATTTGTTCCTGATGGGTCTCCCCTAGTAGCATCAACTCTTGCTGCCAAAGTAGACTTTGCAGCCAAGATCCTGCCAGCACGCATCCGAAGCGCAGGAGGCGTGCTTTGGAAAATCTCGGTCTGATCCAGATAACCCACGCGGGACTGCGAGGTTGCACTAGAGAACCCAGCAAGGTTCTTCCTCTTTTGGCCAAGAACTTGAACATTACAGGCAGGCATTTTAGCAAGCGCTGACAAACCTCCAGCAGTCCCCATGAGCTTAGCTGCAACCGCACTCCCGACAATGGCGGACAGATTTGGTGCGATAGACCCCATCTTACTCTCAACAAAGTTGAGAACCTTCTTCCTTGCGGAATCAAGATCTAGAGCTCGATCACAAGCCTCTAGAGTCTTCTGCAGGACCTCCTCTGGCAGTGGGCTCCCTTTAGTGGTTAAGGCAGTAACTGAAACAACCATGATAATAGCAGATGGAAGAAGGCCTTCAAGATCAACACGTGTTAAATCCGTCTCATTCCCTATTTTTTTGACAACGCGGGCATAATCAATAGGGTGGTTTACCAGCGATTCAAGCTCTTGAAACTTGAGTCTGTACTTGTCACGGATGAAGTTGTGGACGATGGCAATCTCATTCTCAATGTCAACTGAGAGCTGGTTGCAATCCACGATTAGCTTGTATTCAGGATCATCTTCTAGCACAGTTCCTTTCTCAGCTCCATCAGAATCCTTTCCCAGAGCCTCTTCCACTTTCTGAAATACATAAATCATCAGATCAATGATCAAAGAATGGAAGTAACAAGTAGTCAAACAAGTCTTCAAGACATAAAGAAAGAGCTTAAAAAAGTTAAAATCTTTGAAACCTGCATAATGTCAAGATATCTCTGCGATTTCTGGAGCTTAGAAACGGAATCGAGATCATCGTAGTTAAGGGTTTCTAAGTCTGCCATGTCCATGTCAATATCTTCTCCATCCTTTCCATCATCACCATCAGACTCATCCTAATTGAAAAACTACAATTAAAAACGATAGCTGAATCAAATACATTGTAGACCAAACAAAAACTAACCACTTCTGCTTCATTGTCAGATAAGTCATCAAGGTCTGCGAGGAAAGAATCATCAAGAGTCGCCTGCAACAGATATAAACACTAAAACTGAAATTGACCATTCCAAAAAATAAAATCAAATCAATATCAGTGTCAAGACAAGCCACTGGAGAACCACAAATCAAATGATGATTCGTTATTTAGTGTAACATTTGATCGTAAAATTCGAAACAGTGAAGAGAAGGGAGGGGAGGGTTAGTGAAATGATTACCATATCTTCCAATTAGAACGAAAAGGCTCAGTGATTCCTCCTGCAGATTATACAATAAGAATACCCTAATTTCTTCGAAACCCAGAGATTCGATAAGAAACCGAAGCCACTAACTTTTGTTTTCCTTGGAACAAAATTGTGTGCATATTTGTGTTTCGGAGTCTGTATTCATTCCCTTGGGCCTTATTTAGATAGGCCTTTCTGACTCATACGTTAATCAACTTCGTAAAATATTGAAATCTACACGCATTTTTTAAATTAATTATGGTATCACACAATTTCAAGAGTTTTTTCAACATATTAGGTCACTTATTGAGTTTTAATATCACATCAGGTCCTACTGAGGTAAAGTACTTTATATGGCTAATGACTTAACTTGTTCTTGTAAAAGCGTAACTGAGTTTAGACTTTTCAGCGTGGAAGTTTCTTTGGTCCAATGGTTTAATTAAGGTTCATTTATGTTTTTACACCAGCAGATCTAGGTTTCAATCTCCAGAAAAAACGATTTATTAAATAATTGTACCGACTACGAAAGAAATATTTATAAAATATCTTCAACATAGTACAAGTAAACTCGGTCAGATGTAATATTCGTAGGATGGCTCAGGTGATGTAGTTAGGCGTATATCCTTATAAGGCAGATAGTATTGTCAGTTGTCGGATCGTCTATATAATATTTTTTATAATTGTAATAATTGTAATATCATAATAAATCATCGTTAAAAAAAAAAGTTTTTAGTTGCATATTCTTTTGTCTTTTAGCATGTTTTGAATTTCGAAATAGGGAGTTGTGGACCCGAGACAAAAGCTTAACTGGATTTAATAGAAGAGAAGTTATCTTTTTTTACTATTATTTCATGATACGATAACCGAGGGTTGAAAGAGAAAAAAAATCGAGGGAAAAGCGATAGTTAGAGGCGACGGCGATTCCGAGTTCTGAACTTGCTACGTTTATCCGGTGACGAAGACGCAACCGGCAAGGGAAGGAGACCGCCAAAGGTTTGTAGATTTCTTGGTCGGTTTAGTTTTTTGTTAAAATTTGATTGGATTGTTCTTAACCTAATCGTAAACTGTGCTATTTTGTGTACATACGGCGCATGTCAAGAGGTTAACGATCGGGTTCCGGTGAGGATTTTTCCGACTGACCGTTTTTCTAGTCGAAGGCTCAATAATTATTCTAAGGTGGATTACCTACTGTTCGTAAGAGATGTGTTGGAGGGCTCACCAGATATGGATAGGTGGGTTCTTGTTTTGGGAAGCTCTTCAAACTGGCCGCTCGGAGGTGTACGTGTTCTTGATGTTGTTTGTTTAAGGCTTTTGTGCTTTTAAAAAAAAATGCTAGGATGTTACGTGTACACAAACAAGCGTGTACATGTATACAACACGTAGTGCGTACATGTGTACAAGCGAGTATATGTACAACTTGGAACGTATACATATGTCGTGTGTTTTTGACATGTTGGATGAATGTCTCTGGCATGATACTATGATATTTTCAGATGTTTTGGGTATATAATATAAAGTAGCAGGAAGACTGTTGATTCTAAGTAAAACTCTTTGCATTGAAAATGTATTTTGTAGTGTATATATAAGCTGAAATCGTACAAAGTGATGGTCAATGTAGGAAAATTGTAAGATCTCTTTTTAATGAAAACCCAAAAATTTTCAGTCTCATGGTCAATGATTCACATGTACACCAGTTCACTTGTACAATGTTTTATATATACACCGAATTTTTTTCCATAAATTTGCAAATTTAAGTATTTGTAAGGTTTACATTGTCAACGTATACACACGTATTTCACTGTCCACAGTGTACATTGGTTGATCGGTACACCCATATGGTTATAACATATATTTGCAGGTTTTGAAAATTTGAAGGGCTAAAATCATCTAATATCAATCGAAGTCGTATAGCACAAAGTAAATGATTTAATACTTTATGTGTCTTATTTTTTTTAAGGATTTAAGTATACTTTATTTAGACGGTAAGTCATATGTTATGTAATCAAAAGAGATGAATTCAACCAAAATACGTTTGCATTACATGTGTACAAGAAAAATAGTTGTACATGGATCGTGTGTACACGTGGATTGAGAAGATTGTCCACACTGGGAGTGTACACATAAGATTTTCCACACTGAGAGTGTACACATGATATAACACATCCTACTCTATGTTCATGTACACATATTTAAACAAATAAATGTAAATAACAAATTTGATCAAAGATTAAACTTTCAAATCCAGAACTGTTAAATCCAGCCGGACATTTTTCTACAAGAGGGGCTCCCACAAGCTGAAATATTTCATCCTGCAAAGCATACAAGAATACTAAGAACTTGGCTTCGACCAAAAAAAAAAAAAAGAATACTAAGGACTTGGCCTATCTAAATCACATGCGAGACAAGTGCACATCCATCATGAAAACTAAATGCTTACCTGAGTTGAGTCCGGGTCAGCGATTTAATTGAGAGTGAAAAGTATGCTCATTTATTGTGAGGGCATCAGTGGAGGAGATCTTTTTAACTATCATCTCCTCTTCATCACCTCTGCTTAGAGGCTTCACTCTGACTATAATCTACAAAACGCATATAAGTACTCAAGTTGTGCAGATGAGGTTAGCCCATAGTCATATCTATGGGCAGAAAAGACATAGATTATCTTGACAGGACAGAGAGGAATCAATCGTGAGACTAAGAAGTAGAAGCATCACCAGCTTCATCAGAAAAACTTCATCAGTGATAGTCCACGGTCGTAGAAGCTTCATCTGAGATACAGACGCTACGACTCCATTAATGTGAGAGAGATACAGACGCTGTGACATAGAGCTCTCCGTTCATACAAGAGAGAAGACCACGGTCGAGGAGCTTCAACGGATGAGATCGAGAGCTCTGTTCATGGGAGAGAGAAAACTGTTTGAACCGAGACAGTCGATAAACTAGTAAAGAGAAATGACAAGTTCTCGTCGGTGGGTCAAGACAAAGACGTATTTTATCAGATCAATGAGTCGAAACAGTGTTACAAAAGGGGGAGAGACCAAAAGGAATTAGTCCGGCGAAAGCTGGTTCGTCGGACCGTACAAGTCGGCGAGAAGTAAGATAAGAAACCCTAAATCTAGCCGAAAGTGAGTGTAATAGTTTGCGGATCCCCCCATGTTGCCTTTTCTCCTGCTTTTATAGACACATGCTCGTTAACCTAATGTGCTCTGTCCTGACGGGTCTCCTCGAGTGGTTGGGCCGAGGTGTCGGGCCGCTGACACGAGTCATCGAGCCGACGACTTTCAGTTGGTCGTCTCGCCGATCAAAAGCAGTCTAAAGCTGAGTCGATCACCGGCTCGCAAGTCGACGAGCTGACTTTCTTTGTTGTGATCATGTGTCTGGATAATTTTCTTCTGGGCCTTTTGGGAGGGCTAAGCCCATACCCAACAGTAAGTCCCCCAAGTTTTAGCGTAGCCGACTCAGCGCATTTGGAAGTAGGGTTTGCAAGACAATCGTTCCAGGTTTATGATCTCACTCGATTCCTCGACTGTGTGAGCAGCTCATTTATTCTCACTCCGTGATTTGACCGATTCGATTTGGACCGGCGGTTTCTTCCGGTTTTGATTTCGACTATTGGTCTCGATTCAAACCGGTCTTGGTTTTCCTCGAGAAGTCGAAACGTCACAAGTCGTGGTGAGCTTCACGCGCCCAAATGGGCTGGTCTAGCCCAACTAGGCCTAATGATGACGCCTCGGGGTGCGATGCGCTCCTTCCCTTATAAATACCCCCCTCGCATCTCATTTTCTCCACTCTTCATCAGGTTCAGGTACTTTCTCTCTCTTGCTTTCCGCTTCTCTCTCTAACTTTGTAGTCTTAGTTCTTTGAGAATGTCGTCGGGCGGTAGCGGTAGGCTTTCCAGGGCACAGAAAGGGAAGGCTGTGGCGAGAGCGACCGAATCGAGTCCTGCTCGTGTCGTCGAGTCGAACTCTCCCTCTGACTTCGAGACGATTCATCGTGAAGCCATGATGGATACGGAGAACATGGATACGCCTCAGATGCGTTCTCCTGTCGTGGAAGGACAAACGTGGGAGAACGTCCAGGAGACTCGTTCGACTCCTAGCAGCGTGAAAGCTTTGCTGAGAGAGTGCGGAGGAGTCGGAGTGACTTTCCTAATCCTGACGAGGTCTCAGAGGCCGTGGTCCCCTCCTTCGGGTTTCAGTGTGTCTACGAGTCATACTTTCAGAGCGAGACCAAGCTCTGGTTTCCGATTCCTCGACTCATCACATCTTATGCGAGACGTCGTGATGCAGCGATGAGCCAGTTCTTGAATGGCGCGTTCCGTATTTCGGTAGCGTTGATGGTGACGGCGGCGGAGATCGATATCTCAATGAGCGTGCGGACTCTTGAAGAGCTGACCTACGTTAAGTTTACGGGGGACGGATTGTTCTCTATTCAGATGAGGCCCAACTACAATGTGATTGTTGACCACCCCAGCAGGACGGCCAATTGGCAGCGCCTCTATTTTTACGTCAAATCTGATGGTTTCGCCTTCGAGGAGCCGCCCGGCGATTCCTTTCGATTTTTATGGAATCATAAGCTCGGTAGAGCTCTGTTGTTAGTTTATCGACTGTTTCTTTCTTTTGTTTTCTGACTGACGAGTCCTCGTTTGATTGCAGTCGATCACCCAGATTCGGCCTCCTATCCAGAAGAGTTCATTGCTAACTCTCGTGCCGTCGTGTCGCGTGTTCAAGTAAGTTGGAATGACATCACCGTCGAGAGGATTCGAGGAGCCATCGATAGGATTTCGAAGAGTAAGTTTTCTTTTCGTGATTACATATTTTTCCTGGCTCGCGTCTGTTCACTCGAGGCCTTTGTCCGGATCTGACTCGTCGACCTCTTGCAGGGGACTGGAGATCCGATTTACCACCTTTGATTACCGGCAACAAGTGGCGCTTTTCGATATTCAATCAGGCCGAGCAAAAGGTGATCAACACAGCTAGGAAGATGAACAAACTTCCGGACTTGAGCGCACTAATCAAGAAGAAGCTGAGCAGAGGGAAAAAGACGTCTTCTGCGACTCCCGGTGAGATGACTCCTAGTAAGACGACTCCTGGTGAGACGACTCTTAGTGAGACGACTCCTGGTGAGACGACTCCTAGTAAGGAGACTCCTGGTGAGATGACTCCTTCAGAGCCTCCCCCTCCTGCTGTTTCCTCGGGACCACCTGTAGGCCCAATCAACATCGAATCCTCGAGGGAGGACCTCATGCAGTCTTCCGAACGAGAGACTGCCGAGCCATCTGTGACAGACGGTAATAAAAAGAAAAGGTATGCTCCCGATTCTTCTGCTTCAATCGATGCCCAAGCGAGGACTGGGTCTGATGAACCTCCGAGGAAGAAGAAGAAGAAGGAGAAGAAAAAGAGGAAGAAGTCTACTGAGGGGCAGTCGAAACTTATCAGGGACGCTGAGGGTCACGAACATGTTGTTCATGAGGGCTCTTCTCGTGATGCTGCGACTCAAGTTGTCATTGAGTCGAGCGGTTCCCCGAACATCCCGCTAGAGAAGAGGAAGAAACCTTCCTGTGGGAGTGATGCGTCCGCTTCTGCTGCAAAGACTCCTTCGGTGGCGCCTCCGACGACCACGGGGGGTGGCTCAGCCTCGGAGGAACGTCGAATTAAATTCCGCGATCGCGTTGAATTCAAGTATGACGGCGACACTCCACTTGCTTACGCTCCGTCGGAATGTGCTGAGCTTATTCGACAAATTCGAGGTGGCGCCAAGGATATGCCTCCTGTTAAAGATCTCCTCTTCAAAGACGCATATGTTGATGCAGCGAGGACTAAGGTTTTGGTAAGGATTACTCTCTTCGTCTCGCCTTCTCTATATTCTTAGTTTTGATCCTCCCCTTTGTTTGTGCAGAGCGATGGGAGCATGAACTACGTCGTTGAGTTGGGCGACACATCCCTTAAGGAGACCATCTCCAAACTGAAGCAATCTGACAGACTCGTGCGAGCGAGGGACATGGTTCTCAATCGCAAGATGAGTGAATTCAGGGCGGCGATCGACAAGGCAGCAGCGGAGCAGAGTCGGTTACTCGCAGGGAAGAAAGCTCAGAAGGAGAAGTTTATGGAGAAGTTCGGGGAGATGAATGACAAGTTCAAAAATGTCGGTGAGAAGATCAGAGGGCTCAAACGAGAGAGAGCTGCTTTGGAAAAAGAGAAAACTGCTTTGGAGGAGAAGAGGGTGGCCACGACTTTAAGGCATCTGAAGGAGGTCAACCGGTTGAGGGATTCTCGAAGTTACGATTGTAAAAGGCAATCATCGTTTTGCTAAAATTCGAGACCTCGAGAAGCGTCATGGTGACTTCGATACAACGAGATCCCTGCAGAGCCAAGCCTTTGGAACGAAGAAGCGTCTTGAAGCGCTTAAGGAGAGCGGGATTGATATCCCGCAAGAGACGATCGACCTGTTTGCTGAGCAGGAGAAGGAGTTCGAAGCTGAGGCTAAGCGCTTATCTGTTGGCGGGATTCCCGAAGAGCTTCTCTATTTGTCTCCGCTTCATCTCCCGTCCACCTTCTTGAACGAGGACGTTTTGGCAGCGATCTACCCGTATGGGTCGAACGCAGGTTTGATTGACGCAGGAACCGCGGCTTCCCTCCAAACTCCAACTAGTTCTCAGGGAGATCATGCGACTGAAAGGTCGAACAAACCGACCGGGAGAGAGCTCGGGGAGTCGTCTGTTCAGGGACACGAGGTCGTTAGCATGGTCGAAAGGTCCGAGGATACGACTGCTCCACTTGTAATGGGCCCTGCCCCGTCAATGGCCAACCTCGTCGTGGGTGAGGAGTCGTTGATCCCGGTACTCGGAGTTAGCGACGCGAATCCGACTCCTCCTTTGGGACTCGAGGAGGCGGGATCGGAGCCTGTTGACCTGCTTGAACTCTCAGACTCTTCAGCTGAAGAAGAGGGTAGTGAAAAATCGGACGAGCGAGTCCCCGGGGATAATCCGCAAGGAACAGAGAAAGGAGTGGTCGACGAAGTTGAGAATCCGCCTGCTTCGGCAACTGACGAGGCTGGAGGCGCCTCAGATCAGCTCGAAGCTCGAGTCGTTGAGGAAGACCCCGATCGTGCCGAAGACTAACCTCATATGTTGTTGTTGATTTTCTTAAGCTTTATGTTTTTTAGCCCTTTGAGGCTTTTGTTGATGTAATTTCTGAACTCTTTACTGTGCGGCTGTTTTTCGTTTCAGACCTTCAGTAAGCCTTTTTTTTTAAACGAAGTTTGCCTTAGTCGTGAAACACAGTCTCGTGGACTCGGAAGTGCTAGTTACCTTTCGACGAGTCGCTGAATTGTGTTTCGGACATTAGATTCTAACGATTTTGACTTGACGATTCGGTTAGTGTTTCGAATTAAACCGGAGAGTCGATTGTCCAGTCTTATCGAATCTTGACGCGTTACGTCGTCAGTTCGAGTCCTCGAAAAAGTATAACTTTCGACTTCGAAGATAATCGTTTATAGTTTCGAGCGACAGCGGTTCTCATTCGATCTTAAAGTGATCCTAAAAATGTTAGGTTGGCCAAACCTGGCTTCAAAGGATCATAAGGTGATTGAAAGATGTTGTCTCGATCGCATCGGCTGAGACCGTGATACGACAATTCGCGCTCCTACTTGTTGGGAGATTGTTTTGTTATAGCTGGACCATTTAAGGCTGCCTACGTACCTCTAGAAGAGGATCAAACCATTCGTAGTTCATTTTTGGATTAGTGAAAGTGGCAGTAGAAGCGCATTCACTTGGTTATTATTTTTTTTTTTTACGAGTGAAAGTGACGGGATTGTCATTCACTCGTTGATTCGGAGATTCGATCGAGTAAGAGTTGCAGGTACTCGACCGTTAGACATGTTCTCAAGAGTAGTATCTTCGGAGATGCATGGAATTCCATGCTCTGGGAACGGGTTCGCCAGTCGACGTCTCGAGTCGGTAGACTCCTGGTTTAACAACCTGAGCAATTTTGTAAGGCCCTTCCCAGTTAGTTCCGAGTTTGCCTGCATTCAGCTCCTTAGTGTTTTCGAACACTTTGCGCCGTACTATATCGCCCAGTTCGATAGGTCGAGACTTGACCTTCTTGTTGTAGTAGATTTCGATCTGATGCTGATAATTCTGGATACGGAGCAGGGCTTGGTCGCGGCGCTCTTCTATGGCGTCCAGAGCGTCGAAGAGCATGTCGCTGTTGAGTTCAATCTTCTGCGGCATTCTTGACCGTCGTAGACTAGTTACGTTCACTTCGGCGGGGGCCATAGCTTCGACTCCGTGTGCCATTGAGAAAGGAGTGGATTTTGTTGCTCCTCGAGGAGTTTTTCTATGAGACCAGAGAACACCGTCGAGTTCATCGGCCCAACATCCTTTTTTCAAGTCGAGGATTTTCTTCAAACCGTCGATTATGATCTTGTTGGATGCCTCGGTTTGACCGTTGCTCTGCGGGTATCGCGGACTCGCTGTGTTAAGTCGGATTCTCCATCTCTCGCAGAATTCTCGGAACTTGTTCGATATGAACTGAGAACTGTTATCAGTCACTACTTCGTAAGGTAGGCCGTGGCGACAGACGATGTTCTTCCACACGAACCGTTGAACTTCTTTTTCTGTTATGCTAGCGAAGGCTTCCGCCTCAATCCACTTTGTGAAGTAATCTGTCAAAACTAGGACGAAACGCTTCTGTCGAGAGCTCGGCATAGGGCCGATTATGTCCATTCTCCATCGCATAAAAGGGTATGGAGCAGTCATCGTTCGCAGCAACTGCGTCGGGGAGTGGATTGTTGAGGCATGTCGCTGGCATTGGTCGCATTGCTGGGCGTAAGCTTTGCAGTCTGCATTCATTGTTGGCCAGTAAAAGCCGAGACTTTTGACTTTTAACGTAGTGCTCGACCTCTGGAGTGGTTTCCCGCGGCGCCTTCATGCGTTTCGGCCATGACAAGGTGCGTCTCCTCGCCGTTGATGCACTTTAGAAGCACCTTGGTTGCGGTCCATCGATGGAGTTCTCCATCCAAGACGACGTAGTGGGCACTCCTTGTCATGAGCCGTCTTGCAATCCATTTCTCGGGGGGTAAACTTCCGTCGACCAGATAGTTGATGAATTCTGTCCTCCAGTCGGTAGCTTCAATTTGTTCCGTTGCAGGGTCATAGTCCATGGGGATGGCTTCGGTTATGGGTGCTACGACGGTCACTTCGCTAGGCGGGAGCTCGATTCTTGGCTTGTCGATCTTGTGGATGGGAATGGTCCGTTTCACCTGATCGTGCAGCCTGCTACCCAAGGCAGCGAGGGCATCGGCGCACACGTTCTCTCCTCTGGGGACTTTGGTGAGTTCGAAGAATTCGAAGTCCCTAGCGAGTGTTTGAACGACTTTAAGGTACGCGTCCATTCGTTCGTTACGAGCATCGTAGTCGCCGCTAAACTGACTGGTAACTAGTTGTGAGTCGCAGTATGCACTGAGGCGTTTTGCTTTGACTGCCTTAGCGAGTCGTAGTCCTGCGATCAATGACTCGTATTCCGCTTCATTGTTTGAAGCGGTTAAGTCGAAACTGAACGACTGTCCGATTAGCTCGCCTGTTGGAGACTGCAGTTGGACTCCTGCTCCTGATCCTTTGTTTGTTGACGATCTGTCGACGTGAAGTATCCAATTCTGACTTGGAAGAATTAGGTCTGGCTCTAGCTCTGGTGCGAGCTTGATCAGGAAGTCAGCGAGGACTTGGGATTTTGCTGCTGTTCGATTTTTGAACACAATGTCGTGCTCGCTGAGCTCGATAGCCCACTTCGATAAACGTCCGGATTGGTTGGTGTTCTGCATTACTGTGCGTAGCGGTTGATTCGTTAGTACTTCGATCGTGTGCGATTGGAAGTAAGGATATCAGCTTCCTCGCTGACGTAATAACTACAAGAGCCATCTTCTCGAGGGTGGGGTATCGTGTTTCTGGATCGGTCATCCGCTTACTCGTGTAGAAGATGGGCTTCTGCTCTCCTCGATCTTCTCGGATAAGGACGCTGCTGACCGCGGTGGAGGATACTGCGATATAAAGAGAGAGTGTATCACCGCCTTCTAGTTTCGATAAAACGGGAGGAATCGTAAGATACTGTTTGAGTTGTTCGAACGCCTCCTCGCACTTCTTGTCCCAGACGAAACGTTTGTTTCCGCGCAGTAGCTCGTAAAAAGGGAGGCAATTATCTGTGGACCTGGAGATGAAGCGGTTCAGCGCCGCGATCCTCCCCGTGAGTCGTTGGACCTCTCTGCTATTCTTTGGACTAGGGAGGTCTAGTATGGCGGTGATCTGCTTAGGATTCGCCTCGATTCCTCGCTGGGTGACGATGTATCCCAATAATTCTCCTGAGGTGACGCTGAAGGTGCATTTGGCCGGATTGAGTTTCATTCCGTATTCGTTCAGCGTTTTAAAGTACTCTTTTGGATGGTTCAAATGGTCCGTCGCGCGGAGTGACTTTACTAGCATGTCGTCGATGTAGACCTCCATCGTATTCCCCAGTTTGTCGGCGAACATTCGATTGACGAGTTTTTGGTAAGTCGCGCCGGCGTTCTTAAGACCAAACGGCATCACTTTGTAGCAGTACGTCCATCTATCAGTGATGAACGCTGTCTTCTCCCGATCATCCGGATGCATCATGATCTGATTGTAGCCTGAGAATGCGTCCATGAAGGTTAGGAGCTCATTTCCAGCAGTCGACTCGACTCGTCTGTCGATATGCGGAAGCGGGTAACTGTCTTTGGGGCAAGCCTTGTTTAGATCAGTAAATTCGACGCAGACGCGCCACTTCCCATTCTTCTTCTTGACGACGACCGGGTTAGCCAACCATTCGGGGTATCGCACTTCAGTGATAAAACCAGCTGCGAGGAGTCGCTCGACTTCTTCGTTGACAGTTTTGCTGCGGTCGTGGCCGAGCTTGCGTCTCTTCTGGTGGACTGGCTTGATGGTTGGATCGATATTCAACTCGTGGGACGTGATGGCGGGATTTATTCCTTTCATATCCGATGTCGTCCAAGCGAATGTTGATGCGTTCTTCCTCAGGAAGTCGACGATTGCCTGTTGCATCTCTTCGGAGAGGAAGGCGCCGACTCGGACTGCTTTGCTTTTGTCGGCGTCGTCTATCGCGACTTCTAGGATCTCGTCCCTTTGAGGTTGGATTTGCATTGCTACTGTATTGATGCGGGGAGTCGATTGTTGCATCTTTACCGTTGCAATTAGTAGATCACGAGCAGCATGCTGGTCTCCGCGAAGTGTCTGCACCTGGCTGTTCAGTCCTGGAAACTTCACGCACTGATGGTACGTCGAGGATACTGCCTTGACCGAATGTAACCAGGGGGTCCCGAGGATTGCATTATAAGGAGCCTTTGTTCGGATGACGGAGAACTTGACTGTGCGTGTCACACCGCATGCATAGACTGGGAGTTTGATTGTCCCGATCATCATCTCGGAAGCTCTGTTGAATCCCGTGAGGGAGCGGGATGATGGTTTCATGTCACCCAAGTTGACTCCCATCTTATCGAGCGTATCTCGAAAGATCAGATCGACTGAACTGCCAGTATCGATCAGAACTTTAGCGACGTCACACTTCGCGATTCCTACTTCGACGAGTAGGGGGTCGTTATAAGGTAGGTGGACGCCGATGGAATCGTCAGGTGAGAAAGTGATCGAGGAATCACAACAATTATATATTGCAAGAACAGTCTTCTCCTTCACCACATACCTTAGGATCGTATCATTCAGACTTATATTTAAGGGGAATTTTCATGTTTACCATTTTTTAGTATCATTATTCATGTTTACCATTTTTTAGTATCATTATTTATGTTTACCACCACTAAAGAAGTATTTTCAAAAATACATTCATCATTAAGTGGCAAAGACTCTTATACCCTTGTTATATATATATGTAATAAATAATTTTTTTAATAAATAAAAAATAATTTTTTATGTTTTCAAATTATACTTCTTAAATTCAAACTTTTTTATAAATTTTTTTAGTCTTTTTCAATTGTTTTTTTCAAAATTTCTTTTTGAAAATCAAAAATTATTTTTGGAACTATTTTAAAATTTTTTTATATTTTTTAAAGTATTTATTTATATATTTATTAAAATTCTAAATTTCACATTCCAAAAACTCTATCTCACACCTCAACTGTAAACCTTAAATCTAGTTAGTTAACTCTAGGTTATAGATGTCCTTTAACTTTCGCTAAAAGTGATTAGCGTAAACATGAATAATAATATTATAAATGTGGTATTTTTTACGATTTCCCTTGTTTTAATATGAACGATTGAACCATTTTAACTGATGTAGACTAGTAATAGGTGTAGAACCTAAAATCTACACTAAGTATTTGATAGTAATCGGGAGTTTGATCTAGGGAAGACAAAAGATGTAGGCAACGATATCTTTAGAATACAACAATGTTAACAATTTTCAGTAGGCAAAAATGGACTTTATTGATGAATAAAATCAAATACAATATGTTGAACTAGATCGAATTACACAAGTGAGATCAGTAAAAGAAAGGATCTAAGAACAGGAGAAAACAAGGTCGATGTATGTGTGTAGCTCTCTCTAGGGTTTTCAACGTGTCTCCCTCCGTGTTCCTCCTTCCTCCTTTATAGTAAGTCGATCCCGTGATCTCCGTAACGGCCCCGAGATCTTCGTCTCTTGTTCCACGATCTCCGACGACCTCGACAACTCTTCTTCGAACTCGATCATTTGCTATGGGTTTCGGCTCCCTAAGGCCCATGTCTTTGATCGCGGCCCGTTAAGGTATTACCCAAAATTGGGTCCAACATTTGTCCCCCAGCCTCTTTTGATTTGATTGAAAAGAAAAGAGGCGTTTATCATTTAACCCGGGTCTCGTCGCTTGGTAACCGATATCACTCGGATTTGATTTAATGATGGCTTTTGAAAAAGCCGTTTGTTGGCGCGTTCTCTTTTATTATTATTTTAATCGGTAACAGCTATTTTAGCCGCCACTAGGGCGAAGACTAGGTCATCATTTTTTCTCTTGATAGCGATGATAGAGCCGTTAAGGTGGCTTATATATAAGTAGAGGATCTTCTTTTTGCTTCAATTTCGTTTCCTCTTTCTCGTCTCTTTCCTTTGCTCTGAAACTCTCTGTTCGTTGAGCTTGAGATGTTTTCGTCGTTCAATTTCCCTCGTCCGACTACTAAAGCCGACGATCTCGAGGACCTTTACAAGGCATACAGGGTCGATCGCTCCGTCGTTCTTGATTTGGCCGGTACACATGAGACTCCCGAAACCGTGCGAGAAGGCTACTACGGAGCCTATCTTTCATTCTTTCTTTCACTCTAGAAACCCAAAAAAAAAAAAAAGAATGGCCGAGTATCTTTTGGGTGGTCGAGTCGCGGACGATCAGATTGTTTTTATCTGAACCATGAGTCAAGTATCCCACTAGACAATGGTTAGACAATGTGGTATATTTACTCAAAGGACGTTTGAAGCATAACACTTTGGAAGCACAACAAGAAGACCGGAAATTGGGCAAAAAACCCTAATTTCGGTATTATGGAATTTTTCGAAGAAGCCGGAAACTCGACAAATATTTTCCATCAAGTCAGGATTCATTTGGAGTTTATTAAAAATAATCAGATCACCAGAACGGGCATGGAAAAATATTGGGATTGATCGCGGGACGAAAAATTCACTGGAAAGACCAAAATTGGAAGAATTAAAGGCCGAAATCAGACGAATGGATCGAGAAGCTCGAGGTGGCTCGATCTATGAGATGAGGACGTGGTGGCAACTGCCTGGAATGGTATGTGGCAAGGGAAACATGAGATGTTGCAGTAAAAATGATCACCGCATGCGGAGTGACAAATAGAAGCACGAGGTGGATGGGCCAAGCACGAGGTGTCGCGATGCATGCAACCAGGCCATGCGGCCAGACATGTGGAGGACGTGGGGTCTCCTTGCATGGTGCCAGGCCATGAATCCAGGCAGGTAGAGGGCATGGTGTCATCCTGCATGAGACTGAGACATGCAGCCTGCCATGTGGAGCACGAAGTGTCGCCGCGCATGCGTCCGGAGCCATGCGAAGCGACACACGGGCTGACACACGGCTTGAATCTGATTGGCTGCTTATGTCTATAAATAGCCCACGACCCCCTCTCATTTTAACACATCCAGAAAACTTCAAAGTCAGTTTAAAACGTGAGAGAGAAAGCAAAGAAAGAAAGATCGAGTTTCGATAG